>NC_059440.1:6342875-6642875 GCF_021028975.2 Sphaerodactylus townsendi | reverse complement strand
TAGCCATATTTTTTAATGCGTGTTTTACAAGATGTGCAATAGTGTAAATTGGAAATTTTCGGCACATGATGGTTTTTATGCCTATCAAAGGTCTTTGAATTGAATTGAATTGATGCACATTTGCTCTGTCTCAGAAAGAAAGGGAAACTAATTTGGACACCCAAAATGAAATTCTCTTCTGGTAACACCTATACACATGTAAAAATACCAGAAATTGCAACCGCGGAAGCCAGAAAAGGTAACACTTTTGAGAGATAAGAGCTCACTTGGACACCTCTCTGGCCTAAAGTTCGGAAATGCAGGCCACCAATAGTAGCTACGACACATTGTGTGCCGAGATCAGTGGTGGGATCCAAAATTTTTAGTAACAGGTTCCCTCGCCAGCCCCCCCTCAGCAAAGGGGGCAGAGGCGTACCTAGGCAAACCTGAGCCCTGGGGAAAACCTGAGTTGGATGTCCTTTACATGGGCAGCCACCCCACCACGACCCCAAAAATTCTTTTTGCACCAGGTCATTTCTAAATCATCATCACATTATAGAAAATGCCCCAACTCACAAATCTGAACCCAGCAATGGTGAAACACACAGGTTCTTTGATAGAGGCTGGTGAGATAAAAGGTACGAAAGGCTGAGGAGATCCATGAATTGCAGTACCTGGAAGGGATTAACCCAGTTCAGGGGAGTTACATTATGAGTCGCAAGTGCTATATGGAACCTTCACGTTCAAAGGCAGGATGCCTCTCAGGGAGGCAAGGGCGAAAGCGGACCCAATTAGTAACCCCCTCTCAGCACACACAAATAATTAGTAACCCACTCTCGGGAACTGGTGAGAACCTGCTGGATCCCACCTCTGGCCGAGATCCTGCCAACCTGGATATAAATCCAACATGCTTCATCCCGAGACAGGAAGAGGTCACTATGACCCAATTCATGGTGCCAAAGTGCTGACTATAGCATCAGGCCTGATAACATTGGGAACGCTACCCTTCAGACTGGCAACTCATAACAAGAAAAAGAAAACACATGAATTGCTATGACTCAGAACAGTAAGTTATTTTTAGTTGCAAAAACTGATGAACGTCTGACATAATTTTTGGGGCTTTGTAGATCTTTCTTTCCAAGGTGGCTGTGCACCCTGGAATGAGTCAGAGGAAGATAAACCCACATCTCTTGGCAATTATGTCATTTCCAGTTGCCCCATGTCTGATCTGTTATCACTGAATTGTCCTACCGGAGACCTTCCAGAGACTAGTGATTCAGTGTAGGCCTTTCACACTTCTGTTCCAATAGAAGAAATCACACTATACCTCGGAGTGTGGTGGAGTCTCCTTTTTTGGAGATTTTTAAAGAGAGGCTCGATGGCCATCTGTCAGGAGTGCTTTGATTATGTGTTCCTGAATTGCAGGGAGTTGGACTTGATGGCCCTTGGGGTCTCTTCCAAGTCTATGATTCTACAAATAATGCCCGAGTACATGGAAGGATAGCCTGCCAGGGGAAGAGACACTCAGTGGAATCTCTGTGTGTGTGCGTGTGCGTGTGATTATTTGTTTATTATTATTATTATTATTATTATTATTATTTATTTATTTATTTATTTATTTATTAATTAATTAATTAATTATTTCACATTTTTATCCCGCCCTATCCAGAAAGGCTCAGGGTGGGTTATAACAATTAGACACCATAAAAATTTAAAAACATTAGAAGAAGAAGAGGAGGAGGAGGAGGAGGAGTTTGGATTCATATCCCCCCTTTCTCTCCTGCAGGAGACTCAAAGGGGCGTACAATCTCCTTGCCCTTTCCCCCTCACAACAAACACCCTGTGAGGTGGGTGGGGCTGAGAGAGCTCCGAGAAGCTGTGACTAGCCCAAGGTCACCCAGCTGGCGTGTGTGGGAGTGCACAGGCTAATCTGAATTCCCCAGATAAGCCTCCACAGCTCAGGCGGCAGAGCTGGGAATCAAACCGGCTTCCTCCAGATTAGATACACGAGCTCTTAACCTCCTACGCCACATTACCATTAAAATTACAAAATGCCTATAACATTATTTAAACAATACATTAATAAATAATGCACAGAAATAGATGGCATTTTACTAATCAGATGGTCTCATCCCCACCCCCACCCCCTGGTTTCAGAGGCTGAGAGGAGCTTTTGGACTTGGCTGGCTAGTTGGGATATGCGGCAGTTGAGGATTTCCCGTGCACCAGGGGCTGTTGCAAGGGCTGGCATCTAGCTGAGGGAGCAGCAGTGGCGTAGTGGTCAATAACAGGTGTACTCTAATCTGGAAGAACCGGGTTTGATTCCCCGCCCTGCCGCTTGAGCTGTGGAGGCTTATCTGGGGAACTAGATTAGCCTGTGCACTCCCACACATGCCAGCTGGGTGACCTTGGGCTAGTCACAGTTCTTTGGAGCTCTCTCGGCCCCATCCACCTCACTGGGTGTTTGTTGTGAGGAGGGAAGGGAAAGGAGTTTGTAAGTCCCTTTGAGTTTCCTATAGAAGAGAAAGGGGGGATATAAATCCAACTCCTCCTCCTCCTCCTCCTCCATGTTTTAGCTGCCCTGAGTCTTCCTGGGGGAATTGGCGGGGTATAAATGCTGTCAATCAATCAATTGATCGATCAAACAATCAATCGGGAGAGAGGAAAATGGGGGAGACAAAAGGGAAGAAAGGAAAGCGGGAAAGAAGAGTGATTACTTCAATTAACTATTGCATCTACCGGTAGGTGGCCTTAATCAATATCACAACTCATATTCCATAAATTCACTAGTTTCACGAAGAGATCCAGTGGCCAGGAACATTCTTTTCAACTGATCACTGCTCCCTCTACTGACAGAAATAGAATTGCAATTTTTGGCCAAACCCAAGCAAAGCATCTATTCTGTAAGGGTTTTTAATACTTTACAGGAGTGTTTTTAATAACATTTTATTCAGTATAAAGAACAGTAAAACTTTACTATAGATGATAAAATATAGATGATAGATGATAAATATTTCTATTTTTTTCTCACGAACAGAGATAATTCACTCTTTTCCTATTCCTCTTGTGCTTCCATCTCCTCGCTTTCTGTTGTTGGGTTTTCAGATTTCTCGGCAGAGTCCTCTTCGTCTTCATCATCTCCTCCTGCCTCTGCTCTTGAAGATGCTGCCTTGGAACTGGTGGCCTCAGAAGTCCCTGCTGCTGTGTCTGAACCAGAGGTGGGATCCAGCAGGTTCTCACCAGTTCCCGAGAGTGGGTTACTAATTATTTGTGTGTGCCGAGAGGGGGTTACTAATTGGGTCTGCTTTTCCGTTAGAAATTCCATTAGGCCCAAAAATCATCCAAAGTCTGTTGTTTCCCTATGTGGCTGGTTAGCGAAGGTAGAAAACGGGATAATTCTCCCTGTTGGGCTGTTTTAAAAACATGTTTTAGTAATATGGCAAAGTTCCTTGTTTAAGGAAAATATCCTTCTTTTGATTTCTAGAAACAAAATTGAGTATTTGAAAGTATTAAGTATATGACAGGCAGTCAATTAGAGGAGAAGTAGTTGTTTCTGTTGGCAGTAGACGATAGGACTTGCTATAATGAGTTATATTATGGACAGAAAGATACCAGCTGGAAATTAGGAACTTTTTTTTTACAGTAAGAGTGTTTTACAGTAACAGAGAAATATTAATGCCCCGCCCCCGGAATGCCCGGCCACGCCCCCGTCGTGCCCCGCCCAGCTCCATTGGCACTACGCCACAGTTTGAATCCCACCACCATGGGAACCTGTTACTAAAATTTTTGGATCCCACCACTGGTGATGCCCCCTTTCCCCTTGGTGCCCTGAGCACGTGCTGTTATGCTTAATGGTCAATCCAGGGCTGTCTCCAGGATACAGAGATCACTTCCTCGAGAGCAAACCGCTGCTTTGGATGATGGACTCTGTGCTGTGATCCCCCACTGAAGCCCCTCCCTTTCTCAAACCCCACCCTCCCCGGCCTCGACCCCGAAATCCCCAGGAATTCCCGAACCCAAGGTTGGCAACCGCACATGGGGCTCATTCAAAGGAGTGCTGGCAACAGAAAGGGCACGGAAAGCCCGGACGAGTCCATGGAGCCAAACTGAGCCTGCGCGATCACGACACCTGCCCCAGGAAGCGACAGAGCAAAAAAAATGTAGCCCTTTCTCCCACTCCGCGGGAGCGGATTGGCTGCCGCCTTCTTTCCCGCGCGTGCGCGTTGCCTCCGACGCCCAGCCTGGGACCTGGTCCTTCCGGGGCGGCTTCTCGTGGCGGCGGCGGCGGCGGCCTTGGCAGCGCCCGAGGATGGTGGGCGCCACGACCGCGCACCGGCCCGTGAACCTGCGGGAGCTGCTGCTGGCCGGGCCGGGGGCCGGGCCCGAGGGGGGCAGCGCCAGCAGCGGCAATGCCTCCGCCACGCCCGGCAGCGGGGACGGGCCCGGGGTGGCGGCGGCGGCGCCGGCGGCGCCGGCGGAGGAAGAGGAGGTGTGCGTGGTGGGCATCTTCGGCAAGACCGCCTTGCAGCTGTGCTCCGAGAAGGCGGCCTTGGTGAACACGGTCTGCGACCGGCAAGTCTTCCCCCTCTTCCAGCGGGAGAACGAGCCCCGCGCCGCGGCCGGGGCAGGCGTGGAGCTGGCCGCTGATTCCCCTCCGCCTTCCTCCTCCTCCTCCTCCTCCTCCTCCTCCTCTTCCTCCTCCTCCTCTTCCTCTGCCTCCTCCTCTTCCTCCTCCTCCTTGCAGGGGGACTACAACCTCCTGCAGGCCTATTACAGCCCGGAAGGCAAGGTGCTGTACCTGGTGCTCACCTCCATCTGTGACAGCCGCCAGCTGCTGCAAGCCTGCCGGGACCTGGATGCCATGGGCGACGACCGCGTGCCCGGCGGCCTGGGAGGCCAGGGCGGCTCCCCGCTGCCCCACGCGGAGGCCCACGAGTTCTGGAAGCACCAGGAGAAGCTGCACTGCCTCAGCTTGCTCTACCTCTTCTCCGTCTGCCACATCCTGCTGATGGTGCACCCCACCTGCTCCTTCGACATCACCTACGACCGGGTCTTCCGGGCTCTGGACGGGCTGCGGCAGAAGGTGCTGCCGTCGCTGAAGGCCGCCATCAAGGACTGTCCCGTCGGCAAGGACTGGAAGCTGAACTGCCGGCCGTGCCCGCCCCGCCTCCTCTTCCTCTTCCAGCTCAACGGGGCCCTCAAGGTGGAGCCCCCTCCGGGCCGGGGGCAGGATCTGTGCGGGCACCTGGAGAAGCCGCCCCCGAAGAAGCACTCCCCCAAGCGGCGGCTCCAGCACGCTCTGGAGGACCAGATATACCGCATCTTCCGCAAGAGCCGGGTGCTGACCAACCAGAGCATCAACTGCCTCTTCACCGTCCCGGCCAACCAGGCCTTTGTCTACATTGTGACGGGCGGCTCGCAAGAGGGCGACGACCCCATCGCTGTCTTGCTGGACCAGCTCCGCGGCAACTGCACCACCCGCGAGGCGGAGTCCGTGCTGACGCCCGCCTTGGCTGGGCCCAGGAGGTACCAGATGATGCGGCACGGGCGGCAGCAGCTGTCGTTCCACGTGGAGAGTAGCAACTCGGGCTCTTCGGGCCAGCTGGTGGACTGCACCTTGAAGGAGTTTCTCTTCCAGCACGTCGAGCTTGTCCTCGGCAAGAAGGGCTTCGACGACAGCGTGGGCAGGAACCCCCAGCCGTCCCACTTTGAACTCCCGACTTACCAGAAGTGGGTGGCCACCGCCCTGAAGCTGTATGAGGTAGCCATTGAAGGCAAAGACAGCGACCCCTCTTCTGCTGCGGGGGAACTGACCTCCAAGATTTTGGGCAGCATCAAAGTCCTGGAAGGCTACCTGGACATCGACACCAAGTTCTCGGAGAACCGCTGCCAGAAGGCCTTGCCGATGGCCCACAGCGCTTACCAGTCCAACCTGCCTCACAACTACACCATGACGGTGCATAAAAACCAGTTGGCTCAAGCCTTGCGGGTGTACAGCCAGCACGCCCGGGGACCGGCTTTTCACAAATATGCCCTACAGCTGCACGAAGACTGCTACAAGTTTTGGAGCAACGGCCACCAGCTCTGCGAAGAGAGGAGTCTGACCGACCAGCATTGCGTGCATAAATTTCACTTGCTCCCCAAATCGGGTAAGCTTAGAGGCATAATTGCATCTCTCTCCCCTATCCCTTTTTTTTATATCAATGTCCCAATTTTGGACAGTTAAATTTTTGCAAAGGGGTTCTGTCAACACATTTATGGCCTACATCAGGGGTCCCCAAACTACGGCCCGGGGGCCAAATGTGGCCCCCTGAAGGCATTTATCCGGCCTGCCAGGCATGGCGGTGATGGCTCCATTCATGTGCAGTGGGGGCTCGAGGGAGAGGAGGAACCGGCCCCAACGGCTGTTGATTGCAATTACATGATGGCACCCCCAAATCTCCATGAATTTTCTGACCCAGAGTTGGAAACCTTACAGGTGGCAATGCCTGCTCCACCCTTCCCTCTCTGCTACTCCATGTGTTGCTCTCAGGCTTTCTGTTCCGCCTCACTCCCATTGGCATCAGCCAGGCTGGCGAATCGCTCGCTGGCTGCTAGGGAGGAAAGAACCCAGGAAGATACCTGATCCTGGGTTAGATGGAATGTTTCATTGGGAAAGTTCTGCTTTTTTTTTTTACAGGGGAAGGTATCCCACAGCCTCCCCAACAATATTTGGAGCCCAAATAAACAAACAATATTTGGAGGTGAAATCAAACATTTTACAATCATTTGTGCATAGGAATTTGTTCATAGTTTGTTTTAGTCTGGCCCTCCAACAGTCTGAGGGACAGTGTACTGGCCCCCTGTTTAAAAAGTTTGGGGACCCCTGGCCTACATCCTCACCATTTTTAAGCCTATGGGTGCCTTTGGAGTTCTGACTCCATGGGGTGAGTGCAGCCACGAGTGGCGGCTACAAAATCGGAGCCAGGCACAAAATAACTGTTGGGGGGCTTGCCTTCGGTTGCATAGTGAAGATCTGTTTGCTGTGGAGGTAACTGTAACAGAGTAGACCTTTTCACAAGCGGAAGCTGTGTTACCGAGGTAGGATAAGTGCGGCTGCAACAGGCTTGGCACGGCAGAAGAAACAACACAACGCCATAAAGTAGTTTCACTTCCAAAGAAGACTTTATCTTTAGGTGCAGGTTATTTACAGTGTAGACAGTATCAGCAAACAGTCGGGCAGCATGCTCCGCAGCAACTCAGAAATCCCTGGACACAGTACAGTGGAACATGCTCTACCTATATACAACTGTTAGCCAATCACAGTAAAGGTCAGTGATCAGGATTAAACTGGTTCTGTACAGTTACATCAGGTTTTGACAGGTGTTTCTGTCTGACGAGTGCTGTCACCTAGATCCCATTGATCTGTCTGCTCACAAGATGCACACCACATATTTGTTTATTCCCTGACAAACTGCTGCTAAAACAATGTTTTGAAAAGCTTTAAAAAGGGCTTGGACAGATTGATGGAGGAGAAGTCGATCTATGGCTACCAATCTTGATCCTCCTTGATCTGAGATTGCAAATGTCTTAGCAGACCAGGTGCTTGGGAGCAGCAGCAGCAGAAGGCCATTGTTTTCACATCCTGCATGTGAGCTCCCAAAGGCACCTGGTGGGCCACTGCGAGTAGCAGAGTGCTGGACTAGATGGACTCTGGTCTGATCCAGCAGGCTAGTTCTTATGTTCTTATGAATATCTGCACTGCCAATCAGAAACCTTGCTGAACGAAGCCCCGCCTAGCCCCGCCCATTTTATAAAAATTCTTGTTGGGCGCCAGGAAAGGTGTCTTTGGTGCCATGGTACTCATGGGTATCATGTGTGGGACCCCTATACAGCCATGTCTGCTAAATGTTTTGCAGCGTAAAGAAATCAAGATGGATAGTCATGTTGATCTGTAGTAAACTAAAACAGCAGTCAGAGAGAGGTAAAAATGAACAAAGTTTATTCCAGCCTCAGGTTTGGAAAGTCCAAGCTCCTTCACCAGGTGCGTACCTCATCATACTACATAGTAGGTTGCAGATGGCAAAATTCTTCATTCTGTTGGCTCTCCCAACTCACATTATCTCTGGTAATTTTTTTTTAATTGGAACCTTGAGCTGGCCTGTCTTAATGACTCAACAATCAGTACAAAATATTTGGGGTAACACAGTGGCAGAAATGAAAGCTATGACCACAAATGCCCACCAGAAAATTTGACATTGTGTCCAGAAGAAAAATATTCTGGTCTTGTTAGAGTGCCATGGGTTCACTAAGGACTAGAAACTTGCTTTTTGAGTTTTGCTTCTCAGGCGGTTGAATTCCACACAGTGTAAGACTGGAGCGAAGCTGCCAGTGAACCGACCTCTCCAAAGGGGTGTGACAGTTGTGTTTTTGTCTTTGACCTCTCTTCAAAGGGGAAAAACCTGAACCGGATCGGAACCCACCAGTGTTGTACCACAACAGCCGTGCTCGCTCCACTGGCGCGTGCAATTGTGGGAGGAAACAGGCGCCCAGAGATGATCCCTTTGACATCAAAGCAGCAAATTATGATTTCTACCAGGTAACCTCCACATTGGCTTCTCTGCTCCTTTACTGGCATTCAGTCCCTCGACAAAGAAAACGTGGCTTATTTATTTACAAAATGCGTGCTCCGCTTTTTTCCCCTCATCAGGGCCACCAGGGGGGCTAACAAACTAAAAATGTGAATTTATTTATTTATGGCTGCTCTGTTTAACCAAGTGGTGTATTTTCTAGAGCAGGGGTCGGCAACCTTTATCACCCAAAGAGCCATTTGGACCAGTTTTCCACGGCCCCAAAGATCTACCGAGCCGGAGAGGCGACTCTGTATGGAGCCACCTCCGGTTCGGCCCCTCCATTCACCTTTCCTTCCAGCGCTGCTCTGGAGGGACACGCCCATAATACCCTCTGACCTCCAGGCCATGTGGAGCCGCAGTATAAGGTTGAAAGAGCCGCATGCGGCTCCGGAGCCACGGGTTGCAGACCCTTGTTCTAGAGGGTTTGCAGAAGCTAGCAGCTATAAAACAAAATAAAAGTCCAATGCCTGGCTTGATATGCACATGAGAGATGGGTCTTTTTAGTGGACAGTTTTGCACTGAGACCAGATTCAAATCCCTGTTGAGTCACAGAACCTACTGAGCGATCTTGACTGAACTGCTCTCTCTCAGCCTGACTTTGGTCACAGTGCTATTGTAGGGATAAAGGGGCAAAGAGGACAGATTACCAAGCAGAGATCTATCTGAGAATGAAAAACCTAAGAAAGGAACTTCTGGGAACTTTTTTAATGGCAAGCAGAATATCATCTGGAGGAGAGAAGGGGAAACAGAGAGAAGGGGAAAAATTATCCAGATGTGTCTTGGAGAACTTCATACTGTTGGGAAGGTAGCTATCTTTATATTGAAATTTTTAACATATCACTACCTCTCTCTCCACCCTCACCCCCGTCCTCTTTCAGCTCCTGGAGGAGAAATGTTGTGGGAAACTGGATCATATCAACTTCCCCATATTTCAGCCAAGTACGCCAGACCCGGCACCTGCCAAGAACGAGTCGTCAGCCAGCCCTTCGGAAGGGGAAGCAGAGAAACTGAAGGAGAAGGAGCCGCAAACTCAGGGCGAAAGCACTAGCTTGAGCTTAGCTCTCAGCTTGGGTCAGTCCACAGATAGTCTGGGTACCTACCCTGCAGATCCACAAGGTGGAGGGGACACCACAGAGGCCCACGGGCAAGTCACAGAATCCAAAGGTGAAAAGAGGCCCAGTTTGGTGGACCGTCAGGCCTCCACGGTCGAGTATCTCCCCGGCATGCTCCATTCAAATTGCCCAAAGGGTCTTCTGCCCAAATTTTCCAGCTGGTCGCTGGTGAAACTCGGCCCTGCCAAGTCTTACAACTTCCACACTGGCTTAGACCAACAGGGCTTCATTCTGGGGACAAACTATTTGATGCCTTGGGACATTGTTATCAGGACAAGGACTGAAGAGGAGGGAGACCTGGATACGAATTCCTGGCCGGCTCCGAACAAGGCCATTCCCGGGAAGAGAAGCGCAGTCGTCATGGGGAGGGGAAGGCGCCGGGATGACGTGGCCCGTGCCTTTGTGGGGTTCGAGTATGAAGACGCCCGCGGCCGAAGGTTCATGTGTTCTGGGCCGGAGAAAGTCATGAAGGTGATGGGAGGGGGACCCAAAGAATCAGCCATCAAAGCTCTCAACTCCGACATGCCTTTGTACATCTTGTCGTCCAACCCGGGGCGAGGACTGAAGCCGCACTATGCTCAGCTGATGAGACTTTTTGTCGTGGTTCCTGATGCGCCTCTCCAGATAATACTGACGCCTCAGGTAAGATTGGCGCTACTGGGGAAAGGCTGGAGTGTTCCCAGTAGGGTTTCCTCACTGTGGCGCATGGCACAAGAAAAGAGATCTCATGGAAGTCACTGGTTTGGCAACTGTTCCACAGAAATGCTCAGGCTTTCCTGATTTCCTTGGACAAAGGCAGAGGTGGGATCCAGCAAGTTCCTGAGAGTAGGTTACTAATTATTTGTGTGTGCCAAGAGGGGGTTACTAATTGGTGATTTTTGCCTTAGCTACACCCCTCCTCTCAGCAGTAGCTTGCAGAACTTGAAGCAATCTAGCAGGAGGTGCACCGGCGTGCGTGGCAGCCTGCGCCTGCGTGCATTCGTTTCCCGCCCAAGGACCGGTGCAGCGGCTGCGACCTTGCCACAGCCCCGCCCAGGAATGCCCCACCCCTGGAATGCCCGGTCACGCCCCCGCCGTGCCCCGCCCAGCCCCATTGGCGCTACGCCACAGTTTGAATCCCACCACCATGGGAACCTGTTACTAAATTTTTTGGATCCCACCACTGGACAAAGGGTGGGATAGAAACATGTGACCCCATGGGGTTTTCAAGGCAAGAGACTTTCAGAGGTGATTTGTTATTGCCTGTCTCTGCATAACGACTCGCGCATTCATTAGTGGTCCCCCATCCAAGTGCTAACCAGGGTCGACCCTGCTTAGCTTCCAAAATCAGATGAGATTGGAAGCATTCAGCGCAGGATTTGAATGGGTGCCCCCTAGAATTTGCCCCCAGAACCTTCTGCCAGGTGCTGGGATTTTTCAGCAGATCTGGAAAGCTTTTCCATATCTCAAACAAGTCAGTGTGAAAAGGGATCCTTGAAGGTAGGCAGCTTGAGGGGCCCTGGACTAAAACCCCCAGACGTGGTCACAGTTTTGTGATAATAAAATATGCCACACGTTTTGTGTAGTGTTCTGCAATTCACGTCTGTTCTCTCAGCAATCCATACAACAGCCTTGAAAAAAAGGCTGACATTATCCTCATCAGATTCGGACTTGAGGCTAAGAAATGACTTGCCTGTGGCTGACTCTAGATTGGTACTGGGGACTCAGCGGCTCACAGTTGATCTCAGTTTCTTGGCCACCATACTGTGTTCTGCTCTGAGACCAGGGTTTTCGGGAAGAATTGTTCTTCCGGTGCAAAAGTGGGTATTTTTGTTGGTGGGGAGGAACAATTTAGTGTACGCTTGAGGGTTTTTTTTTTAAAAAAAGTATTTTACAAGGCTAACATGGGATGGATGTTCCACAACCTGACAACACCTCTAAAATACCTGACCGGGGGTGGGGGGTCAGCAATGTTATTGGCAGCGTGCAAATTGGTGTCTGGACTGGGCTTGAATCTCCTGTTGAATCTGTTAGGGAGGGGATGTGGCTCAGTGGAAGATCCTCTGCTATGCATGCAGAAGGTCCCAGGTGGAATCTCTGGTATCTCCAGTAGGGGATGGGGAAGACCTCTAGTGGAGGGAGGGGGAGGGGAGGTGGCATGCAAGGGAAGGGGAGGGGAGTGAGGGGGAGGGGTGGCATGCAAGGGAAGCGGGAGGGAGGGAGGGGTGGCATGCAAGGGAGGGGAGAGAGGGGGCCCAGCAACTGGACATGGACCACCCACCCTAGCGGAGGGTGGGGAGGGCGGGAGGGGTGGCATTCAAGGGAAGGGGAGGGAGGGGGGCCAGCATCTGGACATGGTCCACCCACCCTACCGGAGGGTAGGGAGGGAGGGGTGGCATGCAAGGGAGGGGAGGGACCCTGAAGAGCTGGTGCCTGTCTGAGGCCCTTTCTACACAGCAAATGTGTAACGGGTTGCAGTTGGGATCAAGTACCCCGCTTTCCTGTTTTCGCGTTCGCATGCGTCTGTGTAGGCAGCAATTGGAGCCCACGGAAACAATCTGGGTTGCTGTTGCAACTTCCCACAGAAAGGCATCTATTTTTAAAAATTACTTCCTACACGTGCGTAGCTATGCAGGCATGCACAAATGAACCACCGCAGCCATGCCGATGTCCCACGATATGACCATCTGCACCTGTTACGAAGCTGCATAGTTACATAGCTACACTGATGCAAGCCGTGAAATTGGAAAAAAAAGGGAAATGAAGGTGAATGAAGCGCCTACTGCCTGGCCGTTCACTTGCGAGTGGTTGAAACCTGGGATTTTTGAAAAGGCTTGCTTGTTTAGCGATTTTAAAAAACAACTGGTTTTGGGGGAAATAACACGGGGCAGACTCGTTTTGGAGGTAGGATCTATGCAAAGTGTACCCCCCAACGGGTTTTTTAGCGTCCTATACCCGTGTTCATTGGCCCGGGGGGAAGGGGCCCGAGTCTGCAGTCCTGACCTTGATGGGCCGATGGATTAATTCAGTATAAGGCAGCTTTGTGATTGATTGATTGATTGATTGATTGATTGATTGATTGATTGATTGATTGATCCCACCCTTCCCAATAGGGCTCAGGGTGGCAAACATCAATAAAACCACACAAATATACAGTATAAAACCAATACCGATGCAATGGTATTATTTAAAAACATTCACAATAACAAAAAAAAAAGACAGATGGCGATAAAACCCTAACCAGACACCCGTGGGAGGCAGTGATGTTCCGGTCAAGCTGGCTGGCACAATATAAAAACCTGGCAGAGGAGCTCGGTCTTGCAGGCCCTGTGGAACTCACAGATGGCCGTGTTCTGTTTACGTTCATGATTCTGAGCCTCAACACAGAGTGGCTGCTTTGAAGCTTGGCCTTGCCCTTTCTTCAGGAGGGGCTGTGCCAAGAGGTCCCCAGTTCAATCCCAGCATCTCCAGTTAAAGGATCCGAGATGACAGATGCCAGGGAAAGGCTTTCTTGGCTTGAGACCCCAGATGGTGCTCAGTTAGAGGTTCAAATGGCCTGACCTGGCGTACAGTGGCTTCTTGTGTTTGTACGCTTCTGTCAATGTACGCAAGTTCCATCAAGTTGCAGTCAACTTACAGTGTCCTCAGCAAGGAGCTTTCAAGGCAAGTGAAATGTAGAGTGGTTTCCCATTGCTTTCCTCTGCAGAATCTTTCTTGGTGGGCTTCCTCCCAAGTTCCAGCCTTGCTCAGCTTTTGAGATCTGATGGAGTTCAGGCTACACTGTGCCGCTTTCCTCCTGTGCTTCTGTTGTTGGGGAAGAAATCGCTTTGTTGAATTCTCCTGCTGGAGTCACTGAAAGCCGTTTTCTGCTTGCTTTTCTCTCCTCTTCCTCCCTTCCAGGTCCAGCCGGGGCCACCTCCTTGCCCTACATTTTACCCTGAGAAGCAGGAGATAACTCTTCCTCCGGATGGACTGTGGGTCCTGCGATTTCCTTATGCGTACGTGACAGACCGGGGGCCCTGCTTTCCTCCAAAAGAAAACCAGCAGTTGATGAGTTACAAGCTTGTTCGAGGAGTACTAAAGGCTGTGGTACAATAGGAGCAGTTGGACCTCAAAGGCTGGACTGACTTTGGAAGTTCTTTTTTCTTTTCCCCACCCTTCCCAGCATTCCATTGAAACGTATGATGGGTTTTGATTACTCACTGCTGGGGTTTTGAAAATAATCACTGCTTTGATTTCATGAAACCAGTGCATATGAAGGCCCCGATTCTGAAATAGTGTATCTGTGCCAAAAGAATTCTGAGTGTGGTCGGCATAGTAATACTAAAGGCAGGTTCTGGCTTTTAAAAATTGTGGATTAAAATGAAGGGAAAAGGAGGGGGAGAAACTGTGAGATGTTCCTTTGCTGCTAATCCATTCCCGTCCCATATAATGTGTACAATATGTATGGGGATAGAGAGATGATTTGTAAAACAGCTATTCAGTGCAGCATCCACATCGGTTCTGCATCCTTGCAGGAGGACAACTGATAGTCATTTGTGTATAAATAAATGACTGCCGAAACGGAGCCTTGGGAATTATTTATATTAAACTTGTTGGTTTCTGCAGTTTTATTTTCAAACTGGGCCCTTGATACAAAGTTATTCTAAACCAGACCTGGGCATTATACGGCCCGGGGGCCACATCCGGCCCGCCGGATGACCCTGACTGGCCCGTATGACAGACCTGGCCCTGGCCTAAGAGGACCTGTTTAGAACTCCGCTGCTCATTCTTCTGCTAACCCTCCCCCTTTCCCCCTCACCTTGCCACTGCGCCGGAAAGGGCCTCTGTGGCTTCTGGGGCGTTCCCCTCCTTTGAAAGCCCCGCAGAAGCCGGTTGCCTTGGTTGCCGGCTTCTGCGGGGCTTTCAAAAGCGCCTCTCAAAAGGGCCTCGCCCTCCCTGCCTTGCTGGGGAGCGAGGCGCTTTTGAAAGCCCCGCAGAAGCCGGCAGCCAAGGCAACCAGCTTCTGCGGGGCTTTCAAAAGCACCAGTCGATGAAAAATTAGGTCAAGGGACTTAAGTCTCCCCACTTGCTTGATTGTCACAGTGGACAACGATGCAGGTAAGTTAAGCCTGTGATTCTTTGTGCCAAATAGTGTTGTATGCAGAACTGTTACCACTGATTCTAAGTTGATCTGTGCACCTGTCTGTCACTTATCAGCCCCTATTATGCAGAATTGAGTTCAGCCTTTTGACCCGGCCCTCCACAATATTTTCTGTTTCTTATGCGGCCCCATGGAAAAAATAATTGCCCACCCCTGTTCTAAACATATTGAAGGTGAAGGAAATTCTCAGGAACTATGGCATGTTTTACACTTGGTTTAGTAGTAAATTTTAAACCTGGGACTTTCCAGTTACAAACTCAAGGTGGCATATAAATGCAAGATAGGGTCTGTAAAGAGACCAAAAACTTTTCTTGCATTTATATGCAAAAAGACGTCATACGAATACACTGCATGGGAGGGTAGTGTTTAGTGCGCTCTTAGTTAAGCCTGAATGTGGAAAGTGGTAATGTGAGGTGAATTCAAGGGGGAGAAAATTCTTAACTGTAGAGCTGATGCTAAAAAGGCCCTTAACCCTGGTTATCGCTTGCTTCACTTCAGAAGATGACAGCACCCAGAGAGCCCAGGGGTCTGCAACCTGCGGCTCTCCAGGGGTCTGCAACCTGCGGCTCTCCTGACATCGTCAGTTTATTCAGTCTCATCCAGCTGGTCAGCTCCTCCTGGAACCTGTTCAGCTATAGGTGTCAACAGTATCATGGTGATGCCTCACTCCAAATGTCAGACAGCTGTAGCTAATAACAGATGTTCAACAGAATAGGCACAACACAGAGCCCTGCAGAGTCCCATAACTCAACTTTCAGGGTACAAAGCTGGTCTTCAAAGACTACTGGAAACCTTATTTCAAGTAGGAATGTTCTATTCTTGACAAACTTGACAGAGACTCATGGTGAATATGGTATCAAAAGCTGTTGACGATTCCAGGAGAATCAACAGATGAGCAGCGGTCCCTTTTTTCTCTCTCCTGGTATATATTGTCCATTGGAGCTATCCAGGGGCTTCATTGCAGAATCTAGGCCTGAAGTCCAGTTGAAATGGGTTTGCTTCATCCAAAAATGCTGGAGTTGTGCCACCACAACTCAAAATGACCAAAGCTGGAAAAAATAAGGGATCCGGTCAGAATAGTCTCATAACTTCAAGTAATTGGGACCACACTCTCTCTCAAGGGGAAATGTCCAACTTGGATGCAATTAGTCACTCCTCAGTTAAATACTATAATAACAAGCCAATATGGACCCGAGTTATGGGCAAAGTTGTGGGATGGATTTTTTCATGCTTGTATTTTTAATTAAAGAATCACGAATAGGGTGGCCTATAAATGCTCTCAAGAGAGAAAATGTCACATTGCTTGGGGCCGCTATCAATAGTGGAGCCTGCTTTAGAATAAGCGAGCTGTTCCACCCACAAAGCATTTCACAGTAAGGTCACAGTGCTCTGCTGAGGGGTCTGCCTGCCCGTGATCCTGTCCTACATGCGACAAGAAGAAGAGTTTGGATTTATAACCCCCCTTTCTCTCCTGTAGGAGTCTCAAAGGGGCTGACAATCTCCTTTCCCTTCCCCCCTCACAACAAACACCCTGTGAGGTAGGTGGGGCTGAGAGAGCTCCAAGAAGCTGTCACTAGCCCGAGGTCACCCAGCTGGCGTGTGTGGGAGTGCGCAGGCTAATCTGAATTCCCCAGATAAGCCTCCACAGCTCAGGCGGCAGAGCTGGGAATCAAACCCGGTTCCTCCAGATTGGATACACGAGCTCTTAACCTCCTGTGCCACTGCTGCTCCTCGTTGCTTTTTTAACAGAGGTCAGAGCAGTTGTGGTGGCAGGAGAGTGCCCCTTTGCCTTTCACTGCTGTGGAGTAAGCTTTAAGATGAATGGTCGTCTTTTGTGAATATTTGCTTCTTCCATGTATGAAGTAGCCATCCATCATCGATGCTGCTTCGTTGCCGTGTACGTTCCCTGGCACAGTTCAATTCCATAGAAGAATGCCTAAAGAGAAGGTATCGGACCAACCACCTCAATTCCTTGTTTTGACATTTGACCAACGCTGCGATGGAACTACCCGAGGGCCACCTGGAAAGCTGCAGGGTCTCCCAGCTTCTGTTCTGTCCGTCCAGAGGAAGTTCCCATGATACTAAGCATTCTCTTTTGGCAATTGGAGGGTGAGAGGCGTGAGGACAGTTCACATCGGTAAGCCCACTTCTCCACATTTTTCATTGCCGTGTGTAGGAAAACACATGCTGCTGGTTGTGATTTTCAAAACCTCCGTCGCTTGTACCGACAGAAATGAAACAAAGGTCAAGACTTAACCATTAGGTCATTTAGGTGGCTAATCTTTTAAAAATAGATGATGTAATTGTGAAGTTGTAAAAAGCAGGTTTTGCTGTGGAGTACGGCAACCAGAGTGCCATTTCTCG
This sequence comes from Sphaerodactylus townsendi, assembly GCF_021028975.2. Classification (NCBI taxonomy): domain Eukaryota; kingdom Metazoa; phylum Chordata; class Lepidosauria; order Squamata; family Sphaerodactylidae; genus Sphaerodactylus; species Sphaerodactylus townsendi. The sequence continues at coordinate 6,625,686 of NC_059440.1, read as the reverse complement.
ATCCCGGGCTTTCAGGAGGCCCAGGAGCTTTGGATAGTCATTGAAAGAACAGCAGTGGGGTGGTGATTTCTCTTACAAAATTATACTCATTCCTGCTGCTAATATGTTCTGTCAAGGTTATAGCAGCTGTTCAGTTGTTGACCTTCCAGAGAGGGATTAGAGTCCGTTGGAACGAAGACGAGTCATCAGTCTTGGAAAGTTTGGCTCTATTTCATTTTTTAAGCTTGCCTTGATGCAGTCTTTCATCTGAGATGTCTGCAAGCTGTATGTGGGAAAAGCACTTTTCCTGGGTTAAGCTGTCTATTTTAATTTTTTACACACATACTAGAATTTGAACTCTAACCGTTAAAAAAATCTTTTCTACCAAATCATTCCTCAAGTTATTCCCCTTCCCACACACACACACACCATTTCTCTGTGGATGTTACATCTGTTGGTTTTGGAGGAAGGGGATTGGGAGCCAAGCTGCCAAAGTTTTTGCTACAGCCTTTTGAACAAAATCACACGTCTATCTCATACGTGGTGTAGTGGTTAAGAGCAGGTGGGTTCTAATCTGGATAACTGGATTTGATTCCCCACTCCTCCACTTAAGTGGCGGAGGCTTATCTGGTGAACCAGATGTATTTCTGCACTCCTACATTCCTGCTGGGGGACCTTGGGCCAGTCACAGTTCTTCAGAACTCTCTCAGCCACACCAACCTCCAAGGTGTCTGTTGTGGGGAGAGGAAGGGAAAGGAGTTTGTAAGCCACCTTGAGTCTCCTTACAGGAGAGAAAGGTAGGGTATAAATCCAGATTCTTCTTAGTGGCGTAGTGGCTAAGAGCAGGTGCACGCTGATCTGGAGGAACCGGGTTTTATTCCCAGCTCTGCTGCTTGAGTTGTGGAGGCTTATCTGGGGAATTCAGATTAGCCTGCGCACTCCCACAAATGCCAGTTGGGTGACCTTGGGCTAGTCACAGCTTTCCGGAGCTCTCTCAGCCCCACCCACCTCACAGGGTGTTTGTTGTGAGTGGGGAAGGGCAAGGAGATTGTCAGCCCCTTTGAGTCTCCTACAAGAGAGAAAGGGGGGATATAAATCCAAACTCCTCTTCCTCCTCCTCCTCCTCCTCCTCCTCCTCCTCTTCTTCTTCATTACTCCACCCATCTTTCAAGAGCTCAAGATGGCATACACAGTTCTCCCGACCTTCATATAATCACAACAGCCCTGTGAAATAGGTCATCCAGCAAATGTCATGCCTGAATCTGACTTCCTTGTAATTTTAGTTCTTAACCACTGTACTACATTGGCTATCATTGTTTGTGAAGGGCAGATAGCCTGAAAGGGGATCAATTCTTGACTCCTTTGCCTGGTCATGAGCAGGTAATGCTCAGTTGCCAGCCGTAGATGAAAAGGTACATGGCAATTGACCAGCCTGCTGTGATGCAATTCTGACTCCTCTCATTCAACCTTGTCTTCTGTTCACCTACATTTTTTCTGAAGGTGGGGCGGTGCTCTGGGAGATGCGTGGGGAGCTAAAAACATGTTTGAAGCATTGCCTGCCATCAGAAATATGTATTTCATACTATGGTGTGTCATCTACCACTCATGTCTGATATTTATCTGTAGAAGTCCTGGAGTGGAAGAAATCCCCACAGTTGCAGTTGTGGCATATGGCCTGCTAGGGGGCGATGTCACCCCAAGTGAAATCTATTTCCTTGGGTCTCTACTTTCCTGGCAGAATAATTTTAAATTTGGGCGAAATATATCAAAGTTTTATTGGGAAGAAAAGTTATCCTTTTGTCAAACAATGATGCACATTTTCTTAGGCTGATTCCGCATGGGCCAAAAACAGCAGTATGAAAACGGTGTTAAAATGGTGTAGAAGAGTTTAAAATGGTATAAAAGGGTTTATACTATTTTCACACCGTTTTCACATCGCTGTTTTTGGCCCATGCGGAATCAGCCTTAGTTTCTATAGAAAAAGCTTCTTCCTGATTGATTTGTTTAAAATAAATACATCACTGCATCTAGCTACAGGAATGATTGTTCAGCAGTAGTTTTGTACACTGCCATGTTTAGATTGGGGTGGCCAACCTATGGTGCTCCAAATGTTCATGGACTACAGTTCCCATTGGCAGGAGCTGATGGGAATTGTAGTCCTTGAACATCTAGAGCACCATAGGTTGGTCACCTGTAGTTTAGATCCTTGTTACAGGATCTATAAAAATACAAAGACAATAATATTTGTTTATATTTGTGCTTTATTCTAGATTATTTTATCTTAACTGGCCTTGTGTGTGCCTCAATAATAGTGATGATTTATTCTAAATTAATAGATTTTTAAAAAAATCTGTACGTCATACTAAGAACTGTAATGAAACCCACTGAAAATGAAGGGTTGGGGTTTTTTTGCTGTCAAGTCAAAGCTAACTTATGGCATCCCTGTAGGGTTTTTAAGGCAAGAGACTTTCAGAGGTGGTTTGCCTTTGCCCCTCTCTGCATCATGACCCTGGTATTCCTCGGAGATCTTCCATTCAAATACTTGCCAGGGTCGAGGCTGAGAGTATTTGACTGGCCCGAGGTCACCCAGCAAGTTTCCATGGCAGAGTGGGGATTCAAACCTGGGTTCCTCCGATCCTAGTTCAACACCCTAACTCAGTGATGGCGAACCTTTTTGAGACTGAGTGCCCAAATTGCAAACCAAAACCCACTTAATTATCGCAAAGTGCCAACACGGCAATTTAACCTAAATACTGAGGTTTTCGTTTCGAAAAAATGGTTGGCTCCGAGGCGCGCATTACTTGGGAGTAAGCTTGGTGAAGCAACTGTGCAACACTTCAAATGGGTGAATCACGACCCTAGGAGGGTTTACTCAGAAGCAAGCTCCATTGTCAGCAACCGAGCTTACTCCCAGGTAAAGGATCGCGCTTTAGTACTTTGCATGAAAATCAGTGGGGTCTAACAGCGCTTAGCAAGGTTACACACTGCTTCCGCAAAATTAGGTCTTAAGTTTAATGCTAATAATCAAGCCCAGCAGCCCAGGCCAGCCTAGATGGGGGGGGGGCGGCACTCAGAGAGGGCTCTGAGTGCCACCTCTGGCACCCGTGCCATAGGTTCACCACCACTGCCTTAACTACTACACCATACTGGCTCCCAAAAATGAAGATTATTGCATACATGTTAGGTTGCTAGTCTTTCATGCTGTGTTAATGTCATGCTGCTCCTTTTAGTAAAACACTATGTACACTGCTGCTCTTTTCCTCTGGGTCACGTAGTCTAGAACAAGTCTTTAATACTTTGAATAGCAGATGCTGGGAGGCCAGTAATTACTGAGTATTTGGTAGGCAATGACCTGACATTCACCCACTTTGGTGCTAGAATAAGAGGACGAAAACCTATCATAATTGTATTCAGTTGCCTAATCTAGTCTAACTTTATTTAGTTCTTTAGAGAGGTGCTGTAGAATAAGTAGCATATTGCTGTTTTCCCTAAAAGTTAAGGTCATTACTATATACAATCTTGTGGGCACTTTAAAAAAAGAACTCTCCCTCCCAAGTCTAAATGCTCATTCTGCACATTTCCTTGGAACACTTTTCCCCTTTATTTTAAAACTGTCCACAAGCAAAAGTTTTTTGTGCCTGTTGGGCAGGTCTCAAGATTATTCAGAAAGTTTTCAAGAGCAATCTAAGGTTTACGCACATAATCAGACTCAAGTCAGGCCCATGGGATTTTCTCCCGGGAAAGTGTTTTTTGGGATTGTACTGTGTGTCATACTGCTATAACATAACTCTTCCCATAAAGCAAGCTCTGACTCACAGAAGCTTTTCCTGCATTACAAATGTGCCGCAAGGCTCATGGTTGTGACGCAGCCGATGTATTAAATTGCACTAAAGATGCGTTTCTACTCAAGGTGCATTGAAGGAGGCTGAGAGAAATGGGGCGTGTGATTGTGGATACTGGTTGCCAAGATAGATTAACTGTGGTGTTGTAATGTCAGTATGACACAGCAAGGAAAATGCACTTGTCCCCTTCAGCCACTGTCTTCTGTCAGCCGATTGAGACTTTTTGTTTCACCTGACATTTTCTCAGTGATGATCTCTCCTTCCTGCCCTACATTTGATTGTTTGCTTTTATGTATGTGTAATTTATTTGGGCTGTATGCTTATTTTGGCTTGATTTTAATCGTTGAGAGCAGTTTTGAAGCTGTGTATTTAAATATAGAATCATAGAGTTGGAAGAGACCGCAAGGGCCATCAAGTCCAACCCCTTGCCATGCAGGAATTCACAATCAAAGTACTCCTGATAGATGGTTATCCAACCTCTGTTTAATAACCTCCAAAGAAGGAGACTCCATCACCCTCCAAGGCAGTGAATTCCACTGTCAAACTTAGAGAGCTGGGGATGTTTAGTCTGGAGAAGCGAAGGTTAAGTGGGGGGTGGTGGGGACGGACATGATAGCTATGTTTAAATATTTGAAGGGATTATTGTCAGAAAGTTCTTCCTAATGTTTAGGTGGAATCTCTTTTCCTGTACCTTGAATCCATTACACCTTGTCCTAGTCTCTAGGGCAGCAGAAAACAAGCTGACTCCCTCTTCGACATGACATCTCTTCAAATATTTAAACAGGGCTATCATGTCACCCCTTAACCTTCTCTTCTCCAGACTAAACAAACTCAGCTCCCTAAGTCTCTCCTCACAGGGTATGGAATCCAGATCTTTTACCATTTTGGTCACCCTCCTCTGGACCCGTTCCAGTTTGTCAATATCTTTCTTAAATTGTGGTGCCCAGAAATGGTCACCATATTCCAGGTGAAGTCTGACCAACCCAGAATAGAGTGGAACAATATTGCAGGGGGTTGGATTTGATAGCCCTTTGAGTCTCTTCCAACTCTATGATTCTTGTGATTCTATCACTCCTATTGAGCCAGCCCAGAATTGCATTGGCTTTCTTGGCTTTCTTGCAACTCACTGCTGACGCCTGTTCAGTTTGTGGTCTACTAAGATTCCCAGATCCCTTTCACATGTACTATTGTCAAGACAAGTGTGGTCCATCCTCTATCTGTGCATTCCATTCTTTCTGTCTAAGTGTAGTATCTTACATTTATCTCTATTGAAATTCATTTTGTTACTTTTGGCCTAGCTCTCTAATCTGTCCAGGTCATTTTGAATTCTGACCCTGTCCTCTCGGTTATTGGCTACCCCTCCTAATTTGGTATCATCTGTAAATTTGATATGTCCATTTTTAGTCCATTAGCTTTGATGGCCATGATGGGGGAAGGGGAAGTTGAGTATACATTTTGCCAGGAAATAAAAATGGTTACCTTATATAAAAAATGAGCAGTGGGTTTAATGATGGAAGGAAGTCACCACCCCCAGTTTGCAAGACCTAAGTAAAATCATAGAGTTGGAAGAGACCACAAGGGCCATCAAGTCCAACTCACTGCCATGCAGGAACACACAATCAAGCACTCCTAACGTATGTTCATCCAGCCTCTGTTTAAAAACCTCCAAAGAAGGAGACTCCACCACTCTCCAAGACAGCGAATTCCACTGTCGAACAGCCCTGACAATCAGAAAGTTCTTCCTAATGTTTAGAAGAAGAAGAGTTTGGATTTATATCCCCCCTTTCTCTCCTGCAGGAGACTCAAAGGGGCTGACAATCTCCTTGCCCTTCCCCCCTCACAACAAACACCCTGTGAGGTGGGTGGGGCTGAGAAAGCTCAGAAGAACTGTGACTAGCCCAAGGTCACCCAGCGGGCGTGTGTGGGAGTGTACAGGCTAATCTGAATTCCCCAGATAAGCCTCCACAGCTCAGGCGGCAGAGCGGGGAATCAAACCCGGTTCCTCCAGATTAGATACATGAGCTCTTAACCTCCTACGCCACTGCTTAGGTGGAATCTCTTTTCCTGCTCCTTGAATCCATTGCTCCTGGTCCTAGTTTCTGAGACAGCAGGAAAAAAATCTTGTTCCCTCTTCGACATGACATCCCTTCAAATATTTAAACATAGCTATCATGTCCCCCCTTAACCTTCGCTTCTCCAAACTGAACATCCCCAGCTCCCTAAGTCTCTCTTCAAAGGGCATGGATTCCAGAAATGTTACCATTTTGGTTGCCTTCCTCTGGACATTCCAGCTTGTCAATATCCTTCTTAAATTGTGGTGCCTAGAACAGTACTCTACGTGAGGTTTGACCAATGCAGAGTAGAGTGGTACAATTATTTCCCTCAATCTAGACACTATGCTCTTATTGGTGCATCCCAGCGAGGACATTGTTGGACCTGTTAGTCTTGGCAGAGTTTGAGTCCCAGCAAATACCTGAATAATTGAAATCTCCCATTACTACTATTTGTGTGAAAGTTTGGTCCAGGAAGGTATCATCCAACTGTTCAGTCTGGCTTGGGGAAGCCACCACCCCCAGGTAATAGACCTGCACAATAAGATCACTGTTGTTTTTTCCCCCTTAATTTTTACCCAGATGCTCTCAACCCAGAGATGTAGGGTGGGGAGGTGCGTGACATACTGGACGGGTGCTTCTGTGGGGGTGTGGCGAGGGCGTTCCAGGGCAGGGGCAGAAGATGCACCGGTGTACTGGGCACATTTCCCTCTTGCTATGCCTCTGTCTCAACCTGGTTCCAAGGATTTAAGTCATGGACCTGCTCACGGGTGTAATCATCCCTGACAAATAGTGCTACTCTCCCGTCTTTCCTAGTCGATCTATTTCTGTGGAATAGGTTATACCCCTCAATTATTACATTCCAGTCATGAGATTCATCCCACCAGGTTTCAGTGATGCCTATTATATCATATTTACAGAGATGGCTGTGTTAAGAGTTCCAGTTCATCCTGTTTATTACCCACGCTTTATTACCCATTCGTGTGGAGACATCTAGGGCTTTGGTTCATGCCCCGGGGGTGCTTATTTAAGGTTTCATCCCTCTCGCTGCTGGGTTTTTGAACTATTTACTCAGTTCTCTCTGTAACCTTCACCCTATTCTCTCTAGTACTAGGTGAACTCGAATATTGTCTCCACTACACTCAGTTTAAAGCCCTCCTGATAAAGGTTTGCCATTCTCCTCGCAAAAATGCTGTTCCCTACAGCCGGGAGGTGTGATCCATCCCTTGCCAGTAGTTCCTCTTCATGAAACCGCAGACCACGGTCCGAGAAGTAAAAATGTTCCTGGCGGCACCACCTTATAGTCATGTCATTCACCTCCACTAGTCTTCTTTCCCGCCTGGGCCTCATGCCCTTCAACTGGAAGTAGAGATGAAAGGACAACAGGTGCATCCAGTTGCTTCAGCTTCCTTCCCCAGCGCCTCAAAATCCTTTCTGATGTCCCGAAAGCTACATCTGGGCGCGTCACTGGTTAACTACAGAACGTTTTGGAGGGCGTTGGTTCACTCGTAGGGTCGCCATGAATGGGTACCCAGACTGGTGGAAGAGACGGTTATGACGGTTTTATTTTCAAAAAGGGGGAGGAGGCCACGGCAGTGACAGCGAGGAGCCTTCTGACGTCACGCCTCCCCCTCCTTCCGCGCCCGTCTCTCCCTTCAGCGGCTCCTCCGGACACCGCGCGCGCCCCCCAGCCAATCAGCGTGGCGAGCGCGCCCGCGCGACGCCCCTCCTGGCGCGCCCTCCTTCCCCACCTGCTCGGGCGCCTGCGCAGTGGGGAAGGGAGGCCGGGCCGGCGGCGGGTGTCTGGGCGTGAGGCGGCCGGGCTCCCTCAGTCCGGGCAGGGGAGCGCGCGAGGCTCCGGACGGACTGACGGACGGACGCCCCTCCGGCTCCCGCCGCCCTCCCGGCTTCGGAGGGAGGGAGGGCCATGTCGACCGCCCTCTATGTGCTCTCCACGCTGGGCGGCTACCTCCTCACCTCGGCGCTCCTGCTCAAATGCCCGGGCTTGCTCCACCGACCCAAACGGCCCCGGTTCCGGTGCCGGCACATCTCCCACCGCGGCGGTGAGACACTCGATGGAGCCCAGCCCTTGACCGGTTGGGGGGGGGGGGGGCAGGCTGTCAGATGGGAGGGGAGGGGTCGTTCCTTCCGAGGAGAAGCATTCAAAGGGAGGGCGCAGTCAAGGGGGGGGGAGGTCCAGCGGGGTTTGGATCTAGAGAGGGATGGGCAGGTGGCACAGGGGGTGGGGGGTGAGAGTATGTGGCAGGGAGTGGGGGTGAGACTAGGTGGCAGTGGGGTGGAGGGGTTGGAGCAGGGGGCTCAGGGGGTGGGGGTGAGACTAGGTGGCAGTGGGGTGGAGGGGTTGGAGCAGGGGGCTCAGGGGGTGGGGGTGAGACTAGGTGGCAGTGGGGTGGAGGGGTTGGAGCAGGGGGTGGGGGTGAGACTAGGTGGCAGTGGGGTGGAGGGGTTGGAGCAGGGGGCTCAGGGGGTGGGGGTGAGACTAGGTGGCAGTGGGGTGGAGGGGTTGGAGCAGGGGGCTCAGGGGGTGGGGGTGAGACTAGGTGGCAGTGGGGTGGAGGGGTCTGAGCAGGTGGCACAGGGGGTGGGGGTGAGACTAGGTGGCAGTGGGGTGGAGGGGTTGGAGCAGGGGGCTCAGGGGGTGGGGGTGAGACTAGGTGGCAGTGGGGTGGAGGGGTCTGAGCAGGTGGCACAGGGGGTGGGGGTGAGACTAGGTGGCAGTGGGGTGGAGGGGTTGGAGCAGGGGGCTCAGGGGGGGGGTGAGTGAGACTAGAGTGGCAGTGGGGTGGAGGGGTTGGAGCAGGGGGCTCAGGGGGTGGGGGTGAGACTAGGTGGCAGTGGGGTGGAGGGGTTGGAGCAGGGGGCTCAGGGGGTGGGGGTGAGACTAGGTGGCAGTGGGGTGGAGGGGTCTGAGCAGGTGGCACAGGGGGTGGGGGTGAGACTAGGTGGCGCAGGGGTGGAGGGGTCTGAGCAGGGGGTGGGGGGTGAGAGCAGGTGGCAATGAGGTGGAGGGGTCTGAGCAGGTGGCCCAAGGGGTGGGGGATGAGATTAGGTGGCAATGAGGTGGAGGGGTCTGAGCAGGTGGCAAAGGGGTGGGGAGAAGAATGTCCCCCTCTTGGGCAGAGGCGATTGACAGAGCTTTTTCTGGTGCGGGGGGGGGGGGGGGGTTTCCTGAAGCTGAGGCTGAAGCGCCTAATGGGTGCCCTATTAGCCAAGGGAGGAGGAATGATGGTGGCTGCTCCCCCCGCTTTACCAAGCATTGACCTTGAAAGCTGCGTCTCCTTCTCCACAAAGGCACCGGCTCCTGTGCGTTGCTTCCGTAGCAACCCCGTCCACTCCAGGCTGCGAACAGATGCAGCGGTCTCTTAGCCTGGTGGCTTCTTCCTCTCCCCTGCCCCACTGTGAGCATTTGCCAGCAGCTAAAGCAAAGTGCTGTGGCTTTGTAACAGTCCAGCCTTGTTTTCTAAAATATTTCCATTTCCCTCTTCCCCCCACCCCTCCACGCATCCCTTTTTTGCCTCCTTCGTGTTAACCGTCTGCTTCAGGGGGGCAGTTTGGGAACTGTCTTGGAAGGTGCACAGTCTTTCTGGTCTTTCCAAAATGCCGTTTGTGAAACTGATCTTGTGGAGAGGAGAGGTGGGCAGCAAAAACGGGCATGGAAGGATGTGAAAAACAGAGGGCTGCTTTGGAGAATGAGCAGACTGGGAGAGATGGCAGAACTGTTTTGCTTTCTGAAAAAGCTGCCCCCTCCCCTCCTCCTCCATTCTCCCTTTTGCTGGGCCCCTGTTTTGTTGACTGGCAGCTCTGCTTTCAGAAAGTTTCAGAAGGGTGTCCTTGAGTGATATTGCTCAAAAAGCGTTTAGTCTGGCTGGATGGGGGCATGAGGCCAGGGTTAAGCTAATAGTGGTTTGGGGGTGTTATTGTAGAGTCTGAATTTTGTTTCAAGGCTACGCTTTGGCAGGGTTGAGTCATGCCCCAATCTCTTGGTGAGGAGCAGGCTGAGGAGCACATTACATCACACCCAGGCATGTATACATAACCCCGTGTCTTTTTTCTTAAGTGATCTATCCCAATCCCGGTGCCTACCTTGTAGAGATGCACATTTGTCTCAGTTGTGTAACAGTGTAAGGAGAGTTGCTTCATTCTAAGCCCATTCATTTCAGTGGGTTTAAACTGGAGTAACTCCGCATAGGATTGTGCTGTTAAGTCATGTTTCTGGGGCCATGTACCACGTAATAAATTGGGGCACTAGTCTCCTTCTGCTGCCTGTTTTTATGGTTCAGCGACTTTTTAGCTTTCTCTGTGCCCAGATCTGTTGCCAAAGCCTGCCTGTGCTCGTAGCTGCCTAGGTGGTTCTTGGTACAGTGCCAAAAAGTATAAAATGTGAGTACCAAGTTTTCTCCCAAGAGGGGCTATCCATCATGTCCACCTTCGCAAGAGATCATGTAGAGAGAGATTTCTCATTAGGGTTGTGTGTCTTATTGATTGCCCTTCTAGGTAATTGCATCAATTAATGGCATTTAAGAGCCTTCTTCCCTTATGGGAACTTACTTGAGCCCCTCTTCTAATCTGTTAGACACATAAACAGAGCATGAGGTTTTTAATAAATGGATGGGTGCTTATAAGAATCTGCAGTGAATCTTGAGTTGTTAAAAAGCCTGCTTTGAATTCTACATTGATTCTGTAGTGGTAGCTTTTTGTTCTCAAGAAGTGGATGTTAACTGTTTTCTTTCTTTGTGTACAAGGGTACATGTGGCCATACCAAAGCTGTGGTCTTGGGGGATGTGAAATGCCTGTTTTTGCTGCCGCTTTTGTGTGAAGCCGACTGTGAACCCTCCTAGAAGAGGTGGGGAGTGGAGTCAGTCCTTCAAAAAGGAATATTTTTGACCTCAGCAGGGATGGCAGGAAATACAGCAGGGATGGTAGGAAATATTTATTTAGAAAAAAAGTATGCCTCCTGTCTAGGAAACCTGCCAGAGCAGGGCATAATAATAACAGTGGAGATTGTTAAAATTCAGCATTAAAAACCAAGCCAGAGCATAAAGACAGAGAGCACTGATAAATTTTAGGCAAACAATAGTTTTTAGATTAAAACACACTTTAAAGTTGGTGTTAAAAGATAAACCCCTTAATTAACAGCTTGTCCCGGAGCTTGAAAGAGTGTGATGTAGGTGCCAGGCAAGTTTCAAGGGAGAGAACATTCTGTAGACAAGGGGCCACTATTGAAAAAGCCCTGCCACTGATTGATAGTTGCTTCAGCTCTGAGGCAGATCTTAACTGGTGGACTGGTCAATACAAGAAGGGGTGGTGCTCTTTCAAGTACCCTGACCCTAAGCCATTTAGCAGCAAAAGTAACAAACCTATTACACCCAGGCTAAGATAAACAGAAACTATGTGCAAGGGTTTAATAAAGTATAGGCACAGATATCAGCAAAAGGCCAGCAACAAAAGTATGCAAACAAAAAGAAAAAATAAACATGAAAATTACATTAAGAAGCAAGGCTGAACAGCAAATTTGCAACAAACAATGTAGAACTCGTGTCACTCTGTCAAGGTGTGATCTGTCATTGGGAAGAAGTTTGAGAAATCCAAGTAAGTATACTGTAACTGGTCAGTCATACATCTTAAAGGGTGTCCACCATTCCACAAATTTCACAAAATCCGAAGATGGGAATAGAACCAGATAGAGCAGCCCATTTTGCCTAATACTTCTAGGCTTGATCACTTCAAACTGGCTAATGGATGTCCTGTCTCAGGGATTCAAGTTCAAGCATAATAGGAAAGGTAGCCTTTAGGCATTCCCATTCAATAAGCAGGACTATGTGTTGGAGAAACATAATGTAAAATGCTTCTGAGGAACGATGTATGTTCTACTTTGTTTGTTGCTTGTATGTTGCAACACTTTAATATATCCTTGCCCATGTTTTCCTTTTGCCTTAGCCTCGGTGTAGTAGGGTTGTTACTTTTATTTATTTATTATTAACTTTATATATCACCCTCCCCCTGAGGGCTCAGGGCGGTTCACAACAAGGTTAAAATATACATTAAAACATAATTTAAATATTAATTACATAAAAACAACCCATTTAAAAATGTGGATGGTGTCTGGCTACCCCCCTCCCCGCCCCTTGTGCCCACGGGAGGCCAGATGACATGGTAGATGTATTTTTAACCAGGCTGTCCAAACGCCTGGCGGAACAGGTCCGTCTTGCAGGCCCTGCGGAAACTCTGTAAGTCCCGCAGGGCCCTGATCTCCCTAGGGAGCCTGTTCCACCAGGTAGGGGCCAGGGCTGAAAAGGCCCTGCCCCTCGTCGAGGCCAGCCTGATCATTTTTGGGCCAGGGATCACAAGGAGCAGAGGGGCCTACTGGGGCAATATGGGGGGAGGTGGTTCCCACTACATTTTTCCTGCTTTGCTGTTGATTTACCTAAGCCATTTAGGCCTTTAGAGGTAAGAACCAACACTTTGAGTGGTGCATAGAAACAAATGGATAGCCAGTGAGATTTTCAGCACTGGTGTGATACAAACCCTACGATGCATCCCTGACAATAATCTGACTGCCACATTTGGACTAGCTGAGGTGTTCACACTGTTTTCAAAGGCAGCTGCACATAGACAAGATTACAATAATGTAACTTATATTAAAAAAGTTTTTAGTTCAGAGGCATAATGGTTGGTGACTTCTGTTTCAGTGTATCTGAAGAAGTGTGCATGCTCACAAAAGCTTGGACCAAGAGCAGAGCTCTGCTTGTCTTAAAGGTGCCACCGGAGTCAAATCTTTTTCTGCTGCTTCAGACCAACATAGCTACCCACTTGAGTCTATCTTCATGGAAGTAACCTGTACATAATCGAAACGTGGATCACTGTAGCCAGATGACTTTTTTTGAGGAATAGTAGAAGGTGGTGTACCAGTGAATGCTAATAAAAGACTATGTGCATAGAGGAGACCTGAGCCTCCAGCCATAGACCAGTATTCACAGCACTTCCAAGTTATGAACTCATTGTGTTGTCAAAGGCTTTCACGGCTGGAATCGCTGGGGTGTTGTGGGGTTTCCAGGCTGTATGACCGTATTCTAGTAGCATTCTCTCCTGACGTTTCGCCTGCATCTGTGACTGGCATCTTCAGAAAATCTAAGGATGCCAGCCACAGATGCAGGCAAAACGTCAGGAGAGAATGCTACACAGCCGGAAACCACACAACACCCGTATGAACTCACTGATTAACAGCACCTCAGTCTTGTCTGACCTGAGGTTCCATTTACTGGTTTTCGTCCCTTTTATGTCAACCATCAGTTCAGGACTTCCAGAGCTTCTCCCAACTTACCTACTAAGGACAAACAGAGCTGGGTATCATTTCCATACTGGTGGCCCTTTACTCCCATATCTGCTTATGATCTCTCCCAGTGGTTTTATGGGGGACAACATGAAACCCCAGAAACTGGTAGCCTAAATGCCACACAGCTGAGCAGCGGTCTCGCAGCTTCCGCAGTTGGCCAGTCAAATCACAGCAGAACCTTCAAAGCATAGTTTAGTGCCAGAGTTGCATTCAAAACAAAGCTAATAGTCCTGTGTGTGAGTAATAAATACCATAATTATTTGGCTGTCACTGAAATTTTTAGGCTCCTGGATGAACAGCTTCCCTGGATTATTTGCCCAATATGCAAAGTACCTGGAACCTACTTTGCTAGTCCTCCCTACTTCCCTTAACAAGCACTTGTTCTTTACAGCATCTTGTCCATTTACTGGTCATAAACAGCAGAACCTACCCTCCTCCATCTCCTCTGCCCCTTTGGTCAAGCTGTAGTTTCTCCCTTCACTGTTGCCTTCTGTTCTTTTGATCAGAGTATTCTGAAGAAAGATCATGTTGCTCGGACATGAAGGACTATTTGCACTAGTAACCACTCTCTTTTTCTGATGACTGTTGAGATGTGCCTTTGAGGCTGTTTTTCTGGCCTTTAGCTGTATTGTTACTGCAGTATAAAGGCCTTTTTGTGTGCTGCGTCCATCTAGTGCAGCAATCAAACTGCTGCTTATCTTGAGTGTCAGACCTCAGCTCTCTGAGGAGTTTTTTTTTAAGCCCTGTCTCAGTTTGCAAGCATTACATAGAAGATCCTCATCTATTATTTGTGGACAGTGGCGTATCAGATGGAGTTTGGAAACTGCTTGTCCTGGAAGATATGTAACTGAGCCTTCTGGAATACTATGCCAGAACCCTCAGTTTATCCTTGATAGGATGTGCAGATGAGGCGTCTCCGTTGCGCCGGAAGTTAACTCTAGAGCAGATGTAGACAAGACAAGGATCTGGACTGCAGGGAGGGGGGCAAAACTGCTGAACATGCAGCTTTAGATTACATATTTTCAAGTGCTGGAAATCAAACTTCTCTTTTTGGGAGCAGTCGTGCAGGAACCATGAAGCATTCACGCCTACTACCTTCTTTATTTACTTACCTTATAGGTTGGCTTAGTTGCTGACAGAGTGCTGGCTCTAGTTATCTGTTGCGCCCCCCCCCCCATGCCCCCACCAAAGCAAACCTTTGTGTGTAAGAAAGGCCCATCTGGGCCAGCATCCTATTTCACACAGCAGACAGCCAGTTTCCTTGGATGGCCAACAAATTAGAGCAGGGGTTCTCAATCTGTTTGAGCCTGGCAACACCTTTGGACTTGGGAAAGGGACTTGGGAAAGGGGGGAGGTGAGTGGCACCCCAAAATGGTTCCCACAAAAATCAGAACCAGACACAATTGCCTCCCTCCTCATTTTGCAAAAGAATCGCTCAAGGGGAATAAGCAGAAATGAAGGAAAGCCTGAAAGAAGGAGGAAACAAAAAGAAGCTTTGAAGTGGAAATGGAGCCACCACCCTTGGTGCTTGCCAATCCTCCTCATCCTCCATCTGCTGCAGCTGGTATTGCCATGGAAAACCTTTGCATTTGTATGACAGCAGCCAATACAAGCTGTGCCCTACAATGGCCCTGCCTACTTTCTGAAAAGCTAGGCAAGCACCGTGGCACCCACAGGTACCACACTAGGGACTCTGAACCAGAGAAGAAGCCCAAGGTTTTCCCCGACATTACCTCAAGGTTAGTACCTCTAGATGTGGAAGTTCCATGTAGTCCTCTAGATGTGGAAGTTCCATCTAGTCCTCTAGATGTGGAAGTTCCATCTAGCCACTGATGGAGCCATTCTCCGTGATTCTGTCTAATCCCTTAAAGGCATATGTGCTAGTGGCCATCACCCCTGTGGGGCCATGATAGTACATCAGCTACATGCCTAGAAAGATTCGGAGTCAGTCCCTGGCATCATCTGCTGAAAAGATCAGATGGGACGACTTCTACCTGAGACCCTGAATCCCTGCTGCCTGTTTCAACTAGTTCTAGCCTTGAAATACTTACTTTCATTCATCCTGAATCTTTTGCCCATCAACCTCTTTGAGTGCCCCCCAAGATCTAGTATTACTGGAGAGGGAGGGGAAAAATCCTCTTTATCCACTTGTTCTGCCTAGCCTTAATTTTATGAATCATATTCATGGTCATCCCCCCATAGCCGTTATTTCTTCATGAAAGTAGGAAAGATGTTCTGACCCCTTAATCATTTCAGTTGACAATATCTATGTGTTTCCCAGCTCTGCAGTACTTCTTTTTAGTTATGGCAACCAAATATGTACCCAGTTCTCCAAATGAGGTCTTGGTATAGATTTGTACAATAGCATTATAATATTGGTCATTTTATTTTCAGTCTTGTTTTCCAGCATGACATTTGTCTTTTTCAGTAGACATTTACATCGAGCTCTCTGCTGCAGTGCCAAGATCTTTCCCCCACTCTCCTTGACTAGTTCTTTATAAGACTCTTGTACTGTTGTTTGCGACCAGTATCTTAACAAGGTATAATACTAGGAATTTTGTTAAAAATTGTTTTATTCAGGCTCAGGTAGCTTGCAACAGAATGCGGCAGCCAGGCTCCTCTCCGGAGCAACAGCTAGGGACCGGATTACGCCGGTCCCATACCAACTGCACTGGCTGCCGATGAAATTACGGGTCATGTTTAAAAGTTTTGGTATTGACCTTCAAAGCCATTCAGCCTTGGCCCTGCTTATCCTGAGGACCGTCTCTCCCTATATAGCCCTTCTAGGCCCCTCTGTTCATCAGGAGGTGGACCTACTGGTGATCCCTGGCCCCAAAGGCGATCCGGCTGGCCTCTACAAGGCCAGGGCTTTATAGCTCTGGCCTACCTGGTGGAACAGGCTTTTGGGTGAGAGCAGGGCCCTGCAGGACTTACAAAGTTTCCGCAGAGCCCTTTAAAACAGACCTGTTCCACCAGGCGTTTGGCCAGCCGGGATGATGTCAACTTGCCATAAGAACATCCGGCCTCCCGTGGGTTCATAAAGGGGAAGAGAGGAGCTGAAGCCATCTGTAGTTTTAGTATTTTATGTATTTTATGTAAATTATATATATGATGTTTTAAACTTTTTATTGTTGATGGAAACCACCCTGAGCCTTCGAGGAGGGCGGTATATAAATATAATAAATAAATAAAACATAAGACAGTAAATAAATGTATAGTGTAAACTTAAAACATACAATTACAACAATATCCTCTCCTAATCTAGTACAGTGAGAGCCAGCATGGTGTAAAGGTTAAGGCAGGGGTGTCCAACTCTGGTGCTTCAGATGTTTATGGACTACAGTTCCCATCAGTCCCTGCTGGCATGGCCAATTGGCTGGTGAGAATTGTAGTCCATGTAGGGGCTGATGGGAATTGTAGTCCATGCCTATCTGAAGTGCCAGAGTTGGACACTGGGTTAAGGTGTCAGACTAGGATCTGGGAGAACCAAGGTTAAATCCCCACCCACACCATGGGAGCTTGCTGGGTAGCCTAGTCACATATGCTCAGCCCCAACCCTGACAAGTATTTGAATGGGAGACCTCCAGGGAATACCAGTGGCATGACTCAGAGGCAGGCAGTGGCAAACCGCCTCTGAACATCTCTTTCCTTGAAAGCCCTATCAGGGGTTGTCACAAGTCAGCTGAAATTTGACGGCAAAAGAAAAAATCTAATACAGTACAGTGCAAGATGGTGCCCTAAACTCATCCTATTCCATAGGGAGGATTGTCACCAATATAACGATGGTGGACCAGACAAATGTAAGGTTTAATCAGCCTAGAGCCGTGGTGGCGAACCTTTGGCACTCCAGATGTTTATAGACCCTGAATTCCCATCAGCCTGCCAATTAGCCATTCTGGCGGGGGCTGACTCCTGGAAATAGCAATCCCTAACATCAGGATGGAGTTCTAAGGGTCGCCACCATAACCTGAGGGATGGAGACAGAGAACAGTTGAGGGGAAGAAGAACGGAGAAGGGAAGGGAAGGAAGCAAAGAAAAGGAGGGAGGCCAGTTAGTACATATATCCTCAGGTATACGTTTTGTGGAACCATAATTATGTGAATGGAACCCCTCCCTTTTTTCCTTTGGAAGCAGGCACACGGGTGCCTCAGAAAAGAGTGGGTTTAACCCAGTGGTGGGATTCAAATAATTTAACAACCAGTTCCGGTGGTGGGATTCAAATTAACAGCTGGTTGTTTACAAGCATCATTTTAACAACTTGGTTCTGTGGCCGGGGAGTGAATTTTAGAACCTGCTGAATCCAGTTTAACCCACCCACCTTGTTCCTAACCTGAGATGGCTCTGTGGAAGAGTTTGGATGTATACCCTGCCTTTCTCTCCTGTAAGGAGACTCAAGGTGGCTTACAAGCTCCTTTCCCTTCCTCTCCCCACAACAAACATCTTGTGAGGTAGATGGGGCTGAGAGAATTCTGAAGAACTGTGACTAGCCCAACTGTGACTAGACCAGCAGGAATGTAGGAGTGTGGAAACACATCTGGTTCACCAGATAAGCCTCCGCCACTCAGGTGGAGGAACAGGGAATCAAACTCGGTTCTCCAGGTTAGAGTCCAGCTGCTCTCAACCACTACACCACGCTGTGAGGCTTCCCTCCTACACTTACTTTTAAAAGGTATCAGTGAAGGGAATGCTGAGAGCCTGGACCATTATTGTGAACCTCCCCAGGACGAGAAGGGAAGGGGTGGAGTATGCATCAAATAAATAAAGGTGCAGTTTTTAAAAATAAAGCAATCAAATTTCTTGTGTTAGACTCCCAAGCCTCAAAGCAGTAGCACTGAACAGATTCTGTGGACGTGATTAAGACTTGTGCGTACACAGAACTTCCAAGAATTTATCATCATTTTATATTACCTCATATCTGGATCAGTTTCCTTTACTCTTGTTATTTTCCTTCCTGATCAACAACGTAATGTCAGCTTGGAAGAAGAGAGAGAGAGAGTAAAACAGACTGTTTGTTTATCTTGATTCAGCCTTTGGCGTATTTGAGGGGGCCACTAGTGTGAAGCTTCCTGACGAAGTCTAATTCAGTAGTTTCACTGACGCATAATATTGCATTGGAGGGCAGGCAAGTGGGTGTGCCTAAACCCAAGATGAGGTAGCCCACAGGTGTCAAACTTGCAGCCCTCCAGATGTTATGGACTACAGTTCCCATCATCCCTATGGCATCATGCTGGCATGGGATGATAGAACAATCCATAACTTTATCTAGAGAACGTTAATCATGTAAGAGCCCCTGTAGTGGTGTGTAAAGTAAATATGGAAGCAGATTTTCTATTTTGGTCACTGGTTTTGTGTCCCTGTTAGGTGCCCAGTCATCTTTGGCAAAAAGTGGTTTTAGATTAAGATCTGTTGGTAAGCAAAGAAAGGTCTGCTATCAAAGGCCAGTGAAAAGAAACATGTAATTATCCAGGATGGGCTGTATAAATCATCGATGAGGTGTTGGACTGGTTTGAGCTGGGAGCTCTAGGTGACAACCGGTAGTATTTGTTCTTTTAGGCCTGTCAAGGCAAACCATTTTTAAGGTCAGAAGCAGCCTGCTCCAAGACCCTGACTGCTTATGAAAGCGAGAACATTTTCTCTGCCTGCCTGCAAAGGGCAAAATCTGACTGGGGATTTGAAATTTTCCTGGCTTGAATGACACTAAAGCTTAAGCTTATTGCTGTGAAGGTTTAGCCAATCTATTTAGTTTAAGTTCTTCAGTTTTGAGCCGCACGGTACTAGACTTCCTGTTTTCCTCTGCAAGCATGAGAAAACACTTGGCATTGTAAACTCACATGGAAAACCGTGTCATTTTGCAGGCACAAGCTGGCCAGATTATATGCATTAATATGACTCTTTATGTATCTTGCAACCATGTAAACACTATAGATGAATGCAACAATTAAGCAAAGGGCAGCAGTAAAAACAAACAAAGCTGAATCATCTTTGAAGGCTATTGTGGCCTCTCCTCCCCCCCACCCCCATGCACACTGGTTCCACTCTGCCCCAAAGAATGAGGGTGGGAAAGAGCATTAGGCAGTTTGCCTGGCTCCGCTTCACCCCTCCCAAAGGTGGGATGGAAGAAGGAAGAGACAGTTTGCCTAGCCAGTTGGCTAGGTCCCTCTTGCGCCACCTCTATGAGCCAGGGGCTCACAAGGGGTCTGGGTGGGCCAGGCCAGGCACTGCCTCTCCATTGCCTTGCCTCGCGCAGGACTCATGTGCGCAGGGTCCAGCTTCAGGTGGGGCAAGTCACTGTGTCCCTAGCCTTGAGCAAGCCTTGAGCAAGTGTCCCTAGCCCTGAGCCCTCCAGGGGAGGGCGGTATAAAAATGTAACAATAAATAAATAAAGTCTGGGTGCCACCTTAGAACATCTGTCTCAGTATTTACTATCTGAAAGGGAATAGTTGGTGAAAATAGGAGAAGAAGAGGAGGAGAAGGAGGAGGAGCTGGATTTATAGCCCCCC
Source organism: Sphaerodactylus townsendi (assembly GCF_021028975.2). NCBI lineage: Eukaryota > Metazoa > Chordata > Lepidosauria > Squamata > Sphaerodactylidae > Sphaerodactylus > Sphaerodactylus townsendi. The sequence goes on along the minus strand of NC_059440.1, from coordinate 6,605,960 downwards.
TTTCTCTCCTGTAGGAGACTCAAAGGGGCTTACAAACTCCTTTCCCTTCCTCACCCCACAACAGACACCCTGTGAAGTAGGTAGGGCTGAGAGAGCTCAGAAGAACTGTGACTAGCCCAGGGGTAGGGAACCTGCGGCTTGAGAGCCGCATGTGGCTCTTCTGCCCTTGCACTGTGGCTCCCATGAGTGAGCATGCGGCCCCAACGCCTGTTCCTTGTTATCTTACCACAGGTGGCAACGAGCGAGGCACACGCAACTGCCCATGGTTGGCTGGGCCAGCGCCGGCTAATTCCCCTCTAGCCCGCCCTGTTGGGCCGGAATGGGGTGCTTTCTGGCTGGCCCGGCAAAGACTCGAACCGCCAACTTCATCCTTGCCACCCTACGGAAGGAAGGCAGCTTGAGAGTGAGCATCCATGCAACTTCTCAGAATGAGCAGAGTAAAAGGTAAAAAAACCCCTATATATATAGTGTTATCTTTATTTTAAATGTCAAAAATTATTTGCGGCTCCAAGTGTTTTCTTTTCCCGTGGAAAATGGAGTCCCGAAATGAAGCTCTTGCTGAGTGTTAAAGGGTTCCCTACCCTGGACTAGCCCAAGGTCCACCCAGCTGAATTGTGTGTTGGTAGTGCACAGGCTAATCTGAATTCCCCAGATAAGCCTCCACAGTTCAGGCGGCAGAGCAGGGAATCAAAGAATCTGCAAAAACATCTGACGTGGAAAGTATTTGATGGGGCATTTTAATTTGAGATTGCAGAACTACAAATAATTTATATTTTAATAATGTAAAAACAGAGTTATTGTTTTAATTTAAATGTTTTAACTGCATGTATCTCTGTATTGTTATAGCCAAAGGCTCAAACAACAATAAATACTTGACTTGACACTCGCTCTTAACCCCTACGCCACTGCTGCTCTCTCTTAGCCACTATGTCACTGCAAAGAATTTTGCAGTAAATAAGGGTGTACAAACACTCTTGTATTGTCACAGTAAGTCTAGCATTGTGTTTATGACATTAGAAACGCTCAACTCTTCAATGTTGTATCGTCATACATGTTATATGGTAGCTTATTTGTTGTGGACAAAACAAGTCTAATTGAAACAATGATTCTATCTTTAACAATATGTTGCATATGTTTCCGGTATATTCTGGCATTTTCTAATCTACATTTTGTGCAAATAAAGTTTTGTCTGAAAACACCTTTAACTCATTCCATAAATGAAAATATTTTACGGAGGGTTTTTTTTTTCCAGAGCACAAAGATTGTCTTACATTAAAATCTGCAGCATTAGAGAGTGATTCCTGTACGTACTCTAGATGCAACTATATTAAAAATCATATTTATTATTTAAATGGAACTTACTTGACCATAATGAATATGCTAATGAATATGCTACAATGTATACGATGATAAATACTGTTGACAAGTTTGGGGTGTTCAGTGTTACAAAATTTAACTCAGAATGCTGCTAGTCTCCATATTGAGATGGAGGATGTTCTGTCCAAATCTTATGTATACTTTAATTTAGTTTTTTAAAAAGGGTGGGTGTTTCTGATCTCTTTCTGATCTTGTTTTTTGGATTTCTCAGATGGCAAAAACGAAGGTGCTAAAACAGCAAAGGGTGCTGCTGTTGGCAGGTCTTTATCTAGGTTGGGGTATATTCTGCAATTTCCCTTGCAGAAAACAAAGGCAGTTACTTTTAAATTCCATCAATATTATAATTTGATCTGGCAACTAATTTATAAATGATGCATCTTAGGTTGCAGCGATGCATCTTATGCTGATAACATTGTAAATAAGCTTCAGGTTAGTAAGAATGTGAATTTGCAATGATTTACCTCAAATTCCCCATTTTTTCTGGGGAGCAAAAACATAGAGGGGACGGACTTAAGCTTTCCAGTTCATTGCTGGCATTTTTCTTTGATTGTGGCGCACACCTGACCCTTCCTGCTGTCTCTTTTCTGGTCTTTGTTCTCTGTGAGAAACTTCCGGGATTCATCTTGTCCCTCTTATTGATTCAGGAAGCATGCCATCTGTAGCTCCTTTAAAAAAAAACCTGTAAAGGCACAGATGGTTTTCTTTTTGGTCACTATGGCTTGTTGGTATGGTGTGAGTAGGAGGCAGTTTGCTTGGGGGAGAGGGAGATGGACTATGCTGAATCAGTGCCCTTTCTGTACGCCCTTCAAAATCCCACCTCCAAGTAGAGAGTGAGGATTTTCCCCTCTCCACTGCAATACTGCTTCTAAATACAGTGGCATCGGAGCAAACGCGTGGTTCTCATTTGTACGGGAGACAACAAAGAGGGGTGAACTTTCTTGCTCTTATTTGCATCAGCACATCTCAATTTTTGTAGCAGACCCTTTCTGAATATAGGTAGATGCTGGCAGTCTTATCTGACTGCTCGTAGCTGTTTCCATCTGTCACAGTTCTGTGCTTTTCCTATTTTGGCTTTTCAGAGTCCTTTGTTCCCACAGCCCTCTTTTCTAGAAAGAGAGAGTAAATTGAAGACATGTCTGTTTTCTACATGTGTTTACCAGCATTCAATAGGTAACAACATTTGGGACCTCTTAATAATCTTGGAGCAGCAGTGGCGTAGTGGTTAAGAGCAGGTGTACTCTAATCTGGAAGAGCAGGGTTTGATTCCCAGCTCTACTTCGCCTGAGCTGCTCATGGAGGGTTTATCTGGAAAATTCAGATTAGCCTGTAGTACTCCACACACACCAGCTAGGTGACCTTGGGCTAGTCACCAGTTTCTTTTGAGAATCTCTCAGCCCCACCACCTCACAGGGTGTTTTGTTGTTGAGAGGTGGGAAGGAAGAGGTTTGTAAATGAGTTTGGAGTCTCTCATTACAGCGGAGAGAAAAGGGAGGGATATAAGTCCAACTAAATTAGATCTTCTTCCATATTGGGTTTTAGGGAATATATCAGATGGACTCAACACATGGGTAAAAAATTGAATAGTTTGATCCAGTTTTTTGTGTAGCAGAGGAGTCTCAATTGGTATAGATGAATTTTTTGCAGTGGGAGGAAGGGAAAAGAAAAGAATGGATTCTTGCCTGGCTGTTCAGCCCTGTTATAGAATGAACTGTGGAAAGTTAGTCTCAGTAAATTCACCGTATCAGATACTTTTTGAACCTGCGGTCCCATTCATATTAACAGAGGTGTTGTGTGTCTCAGACATTAAAGTAAATAATGCTGTGGCTTTCATTTGCTGCACCTAGGCTGCATTTCAAGTGGCTGTAAACTGGCGTTGGTCCATCTCCTAGAGCAGCTTTGCACAGAGCTTATTTTGCTGAGTTTGTTGAGGGGTATGCCTTACTGCCGTAACTGTATAAGAGGATTTGGGACACCCAGTACGACTCTCTCACTTGACACTTGGAGTGTAAGCAGGAAGTGCCTCACGGATCACGATTACTGCAGAAACAAAAGAAACCGTTTTGTTGAAAGTTTCAGGTTTGCAGTTAGATTTGAGTCCAGTAGCACCTTAGAAACCAACGTCGAGTTTCAGGGTATAAGCTTTCCTGAGTCACGAGTAGTAATGGAGATCTCTGAGTCCTTTTATTCCAGTTAGAAATTGATTCATAGGGTTATCGTGAGTCAGAAGCGATTTGAGGGCACTTAGCACGCACACAATGTTTGTAGGGGTTGCAGAGGTACAGTGTATATTGTAAGTGGCTTGATCAGAGCAGAGGGGAAATCCTTGGGGGCAAAAAAATTAGCATCTATCAGTGAGATAAGAATCCTGTGTCCCTGTTCAGGCTGGACAAGAGAAGGGGGCAATCTGTTGTTCTGAACTTGTGAATTAACTCAGGTTCAGCAGTCTCTCCTAATTTCCCTTGAAATTTCTTTGCTTGAGGACTTCTACTCCTAGGTCCGTGGTGGCAAACCTTTGGCACTCCAGATGTTATGGACTACAATTCCCATCAGCCTCTGATGGGGCTGATGGGAATTGGCCATGCTGGCAGGGGCTGATGGGAATTGTAGTCCATAACATCTGGAGTGCCAAAGGTTTGCCACCACTGTCCTACCGGTAGGTCAACAATGGTGTGACCTAGAAGATTAAAATTCTGTTTCTGTTGAGGTTGACTATTTCTTCAGTACAGTTTAGTTCAATATGGTAGTGAGGCTAGGTAGTGTGGCAGTGGTATTTACATATCTGGCCAATTCTGTCAGCAGCATGTGAATTTTATAAGGATTTGTTGAAGAAATCTCCTGCAAAATTTGTGCTACGATGATGATGATGTTTGTTTGTTTGTTTAATAAACTGCCCACCCCCGAAGGGCTCTGGGCGGTACACAACAAAACAGTGGGTAGAATAACGATACATAATAAATAATTAAATAAAATCTGTGAATTATGGGAACCGGAAAATAGGCTTGAATATTATATTTGATATAATATGCCAGGCGAACCTATGGCACGAGTGCCAGAGGTGGCACTCAGGAAACCCTACTCTGTTAGGCAACGCACACAGAGTTCATCATGTAATGGGGAATCACCTCCCCACACAGAAACATCTAAACTTCAGCCTTTGGGCAGCTGGAAGCTTGATTATCCAGCATTAAACCTAAGACCTAATAGTTTTGGGGAAGCAGTATAAGGTAACCCACAGCAAGCTGTGTTAAACCCACTTTGATTTTCATGCAAAAGGAACTCAAAAGCGTGATCACCTTGGAGTAATGGCTGGGTTGCCTGGCAAATGGGGCTTTGCTTACAGGTAAACCCTCTAGAGTGCATTCCGTGATTCACCCTTTGGAAGAGATGCGAGGTTGCTTCAAAGCAAAGCCACCGACTACCACCAAGCTTACTCCTGAGTAGCACGCCTCAGAACCAACTGCATTTTTTTCTAAACTGAAACCTCAAGTATTCTGGTTAAATTACCGTGTTGGCACTTTGCAATAAATAAGTGGGTTTTGGGTTGCAGTTTGGGCACTCGGTCTCAAAAAGGTTCGCCATGCACTTGAGGTATAAACTGAACATCAAGGAGTCTCTCTCTCTCTCTCTCTCTCTCTCTCTCAGTCGTAAAAGTAACTGGTCAGCAAGTTATAAAGCAGGGAAGATCTTATATCACTAAGGAATTTATAACATCCTGGCATAGGACTAAAGATGTGAGATAGAGCATGTCTTATTGACCTAAAGACATCCTCAGCTAGATAAGAGGGACTAAGTTAATAAACACAGAAATGAAGATGTCAAAGGTTAGAGGAGAGATAAATTGGATGAGATAATTAAAATGTGTTTTTCTATATTTAATGAACTCTGAAATGGTAGTGAAATATATGTGTCAGGCCCAGGGCTGTCAGTGTCCAGATGTCATGCTGTGTAAGAATTGCAAATGTTTTCCTGTAAATGCTTTCCTGTTTCCCTCTTCCCTTCCTGGCAACTCCCTGGCGCCAGCTCTCCTGCAAGAAGGTGCAAACGGTTCCCAGGTTCTTTGAAGCTCTGTAGTGCAAATGTTGTAGAATTTGTAAAGAGAGGCACAGTTTGAAGGTGTCTGGGACGAAATGGGGGAGGGGTGTCGAAGGATATAATCTCTGGATCTAAGCTGGAGAGCTTAGATTCAGCTTTCTTTTGTTACTCTACGCGTTGTTAGAAATAGACTGCTTTAGGACTTTCCTACGGTCTCTGTTATTTCCACGTTCGAGAACCTGACAATATGAAAGGTATGCATAGGATGTATTCTAGAGAAACCACATATCATAAATAATTGTTACAATCCTTTTCACCTTTTTAGTAAATAAGAAGTATGTGAAATCGTGTTATCCTGGAGAAGTTTCTCTTTGGACATAGGAATGTTGAAAACTGGTTGTCTTGACTGAAACCAGGAAGGCTGAAATTAGTTTTATTGCCTTATCTATGGAAGGGGCAAACAAGACAAAGAGCAGAGGAAAATTCCAGCTTAGTGTTAAAAAGTCAAACTAGCAAATTTGATTTTAAGGTGAAGGGTATGTAATCATGACGTGTGCTTTTTTAAATGTATAAGTATAAATGTATAAGAAGAGAGGTCTTTGTCTGGTTGGGTGTGACTCTCAGAGAGAGAGAGAGAACCCTGTGATAGATATTGGATCTACACAGTAAAAATAATTTTTCTCTCTTAAAACCTGAGTCTTGGGTATTATTTTCTTCACCCATCTTTTAAACTGTCACTGAGCTGAGCTAGATAGAGATTCTTGCCCCACACCAGGATGAACAGGTATGCTACTCTAAGAGCGATTTTTTTTCAACCTTTGTCCTACAACACAAGATGTTGTAAAATTATTTGTGGATGAGCCAGCTAAGTATTCTTCTCACAATGGGGAAAGAAAATCACAGAATGCATGGAACTTTCTATAAATGTACACAGAGTCACCAAAGGGAGCCTTTTAGAATTCACATCTCCAAAATTCAGCTGTCTTTCTGGAAGCTCTTTAAAGGTGTGTTGATCATATGCATAAAGGAAGTGGTCACCAGTTAACATCACTTTATGTTGTCTTTTGAATACTCTCACAGGTGCTGGAGAGAATCTGGAAAATACCATGGGAGCTTTTCGCCAGTGAGTATAAAGATTGACTGTTGACCAAATGCATTTGGCTTGTGTGTCTACAGCAGGGGTCTGCAACCTGCAGCTCTCCAGATGTTCATGGACTACAAATCCCATCAGCCCCTGCCAGCAGTCCATGCTGGCAGGGGCTGATGGGATTTATAGTCCATGAGCATCTGGAGAGCCGCAGGTTACACGACTCTCAGTCCTAACAGGGGTCCCCAAACTTCTGACATTGCAGTTGCCAAATCAGGACCCAGGAAGACATTTATCCGACCCACGCTGTGCAGAAGCCGGATCTCCCCCTTCTCTATCTCACTTTTTCCCAGGTTTACAAGCAGCATTAAAGCACGGGTGACTCGCTGCTCTCATTCCAATGACGAGGAGGGACCAGCCTGCAATGCAGCAAGGGAGAGAAAGTGACAGAGGCTGCCTTTCTCCCTCTCCCCTTGCCGCATTGGTGCGGTGCGACAGTGAAATAGTAGCAATGGGCTCTAGCAACTCTAAGTACAGGCTTCGCAAACTCAGGCAGCCCCTGGAGCTTCGCACCCGACCCCCAGGTTTTGAAGCAGCCTCAAAGCCTTGTAGGCGTCTGGCTGCTCATCGTCCAAGCGGCCGGAGGGACCGTTACCAATGCGACAAGGGGGGGGGGGGAGAGAAGGCGGCCGAGGCTTCAGGGCAGTTGGAAGGGAACCGATGGGGGTGGGGGGGGCTCAACCAGAGGCCGAGATTGAGGCGGTTGGATGGCCCCAGGCGTGACATAGTCCCGGCCCCGGCTGGGCTCTGGCCATGCGTGGGCTTGGCCCCCCTGTTTAAAAAAGTTCTGAGGGACCCCCTAGTCTACAGAGCTTGTTTATCACGATCAGTCATATTGGATGATAAAAGGAATTTGTTGCTTGCTTTTGGCCTAGTTCGCTTTGGAAAAGGATTAGTGGGGAGACTCACATGAGGACTAAGCAAAGGCCCCAGTTCACTAGAGGCTCTGGTGTTGCTTTTAGCTATAGCTACACACCCTGGCTTATTCCAGTTTCATTCAGGGCACTAAATACCTGCAGTGACTGAGAACTCCACCCATCTCCGCACCGGTGGGAAAAAAAAAAGAGATAACTTTATCAATTATTTGCCATTAATATTTCACTTAAGGTGAGCCCTGTGCAAAACATTCTTTCTCATATAACTTTGAGGAAGTAGGGCATCTAGCATGGGGCTTGTGCTCCTGTTACAGCCTGGGAGGCTTCTCGTCTCGGGTCCAGACACCTGCACAGAAGCAGGTAGCCTCTGGAGGCAGAAGGAAACTGAAGAGCTCCTGCCTCTCCTCAGCAGGGCAGCCCTTAAAAGACTTAAGGGCTAAACAAGACATGTGCTGTGATTCCTTGTCTGAAGCACCCACTGTTGTGGGCCCAATTCTGGCATGAGGCGAATAGGTCTGCCAACTCCTGCTTGGAAAAATCCTGAGTTTGGAGAGTGATGCCAAGGGAGGCAGTGCGTGGTCCTGGTGTTTAAGCTCCTGCGACTGAAGCTGCACTGACTGCCCCGGCACCACCAACTTGTTATATGTCCTAAATCAGCCACCAGTTCCTCAACCAGGGTTCCCTGGGTACCCCTGGGGTGCCGTGGAAGCATGTCCACAGGGTACCACTGACAGCACTACCGCCTTCACCGCCCCACTTCCATTTTTTGTGGGTGCTCTCCCGACCCGGCGCCAGCAAGAGACATGGAGCTAGCCCATGGGGCAGGGAGGCCTGCACCACAAGGTCAGCAGGCCACCCCACCCCAGTGCTTACCCTTCACCCTGGGAGGGTGGGAAGGTGCAGGGGGGGGGTGTGGCTAAGCAGCAAAGGGGAACAATAGGAGGGGAAAGGTGGAGGAGGTGGCTGACAGGAGATTACCGTGGGGAATGAGATAATGAAGAGAGGCCATTGATTCCAAGGGTACCCTGACCTCGAAAAGGTTGGGAAACACTGTCCTAAATAATGTGCACTTGTATTGAAGTGTTAAATGCCGTTTGTAATATGATGGGAAAAAATTATATTGTACATTTTATTACCATGCCCTGCTGTCCTAGAAGTCAAAGGAGTATGTATAATAGTCTTCAGGACCTTTTTCTGTCCTTATGTCCACCCCCTTTCCTCTCAGGTTGCTTAAATTTATCTCTTTCCTACAGATGATATTATTATTATTATTATTATTATTATTATTATTATTATTATTATTATTATTATTATTATTATTATTATTAGTATTATTTGTATTTGTATTTGTATTTGTATTTGTATGGCCTTGTTGTATTTATAAACCATGCCCTGGCCCCGAAGGTACTCAGGAGGTGATGAACAAAATTATAGAAATAGAGAGCACACAATAAAAATCCAGTAATATCAAATTGGATTAAATAAACATTAAGCAATGGCTCTATCAATGTTCAAATCACCCCATTAAAAGCGAAGCTCAGTCAAATATATATATAGATGGCGTCCTACTAGCGGATCCCAAAAAAAAAGAAAAAGAGAGGAAGGGCCGGTAGGATCCACAGATGTTATAGAAAGAAGAAGAAGAGAGAAAAAAGAGGCATGCATCCAGCGGCCCGGCCTCTCCCAAAGGAGCCGATTGGAACAACTTTCGGTTTTGCAGGCCCTCTCTTGCGGGAACTTCGTTAAGGTCCGCACTGGAGACCAGCGTAGCCCCCCCAAGAACAGGCGTTCCCACCAGGCAGGGGCCAGAGCTGTAAAAGCTCTGTAGCGGGTGGAAAACCAACCGCATCATTCGCGGAAGGCCAGGGATCACCAACAGATGTAGCCTCTGCTGACGCGAAGATGTCGATTTGGGACATATGGGGCAAAGGGCAAGGCGGTCCCACGTAGAGTCACGGAGGTCCCAGGCCGCGTAAGGCCTTAAAGGCCTTAAAGGCCTTATATCTCTGTAAAGTCTCTTTTAGGGGTGCAGAAAGCTTTCCTTTTTCTCCCCCTTCACTGATTTTATGTATGTATGTTATTTATTTTATTACATTTAAATCCCACCCTTCCCAACCGCAGCCACACTCAGGGGGGCTTACATACAACTTATAAACATGGACTTTACCCTAAAACTAATACTAAAATCTAAGCTTAAAACAGTCAGCAACAACACCTCAAGCCTATGATCCATATCTTCCCCATCTTGACATGGTCCTATTATCAAGGAATTGTCAAAGAAGGAGAAAGAAAAGGGGGGCGCAAGGCGGGAGCACAATTAAATGTGCGTGTTGGTAACTGGGAGGCCAGCAAGATGAATTGAATTGGACAGGCGCATGGCTTCAACCAAAAGCCCAGCAGAAAATCTCTTGTCTTATATGCCCTGTGGAACTGATTAAGGTCCCGCAGGGCCCAGAGAATTCCCCCAGGCTGTTGCCAGGGCCAAAAAGGCCCTGGCTCTGGTCAAGATCAACCTAATATCCTTGGGATCAGAAGCCACCAGGAAGACTGGAATTCTAAAGCTGCCTGATGTAGTGATCTGCTTGAGTTAAGTACGCTAGTAGTACAAGAATACACTGTATGAGGGGGATCACTGTCTGTTCATTTTAAACCTGTTCCATCAACCTGGCCCAGTGGAGAGTCCTCCCCTTCCTCAAGCTAGGCAGTGCTTCAGCAAGGACAGAAATTCAAGGATAAGCCCCAGGAATTGTTCTTTTATTTGACGAAAGCTTGTTGCTTGTGGCGGAGCAAACCTGGCATACAAGTTGTGACTTGCCCACAATCACTTGGGTTTGAGAGTAGAGCCCAAGAGACCACGTTTCTTCAAATCAAAACATTAAGCAGCATTTACTTTTACACCACTTCTTACGCCACTTTACAGATGTTTATATACTATTTAGTACAGCTGGAGCCCCAGCTGCAAACATTTTATGAAACTGGGTATTTGATACCTGTTAACAGGTGTAACCTTGTGTTAATTCCTGATATCAGGCTAGGAATGGTACTTGGATATCAACCATGTTCTTTAAATAACTACACTGCATAGATTTTGTCCATGGATTTCCTTATAGGTATAAAATTCCTAGAAATTTTGAAGCCATGGAAGAAAAAACTTTTTTCTGTTTCTTGCAGAAAAAGGAAATTTGAGGGGAAATTGAAACATGTGCAGTGCTCACTTTCCAATCAAACTTAAACTATTACTGATTCAGTGAGACCTCTTAGCAGATAAAATGGCAGGGGCTGATGGGAATTGTAGTCCATGAACATCTGAAGAGCCACAGGTTGCAGACCCCTGTTGGCTGGAGTGGAACTGGGGAACACTTTATAGTTGAATTATGGAATGCTTGCCTACAATACCTCAGACATTCCGTTCACAATAGCTCTGGACATTCTTCTTTTCACTGATACCATGTTCCGTCTACCAAGTACGTACATACCGCAGATTACGGCAGTTATCTGTGTTATGTGCTAAGATTTTGTTCAGGTTTCTGTTCTTCGTGCTATCACACACTGGCTCGGAAGACCTTGTTTCCCCCAACAATTCACTGTAAGTAATTTTGAAAATGGCCCTCAAAATCTATAAAATGGAATTGGCACAATAAACCATAGGCTGGTTCTCAGAAACTCCCTGCGTAGTTAATAGCTGTGTGTGAACACTGGAGCTCGCGCTTTGCATTCAACATATGCCGCGCTAGTTCCGCCTCAGATACCGAGATTGACTTTGAGAGCATTCTGACGTTGAGTGGGCAGCAGAGGGCTACATGAACAGCTGGTTTTCAAAGGCCGTACAGTGCTGCAGTGTATTTTTCTAAGGCCCGTCAAATTACTTGCAATGAAATGGCAAATTACAAACGATTTCCCTGCAGGGTTTGAGAACAAGAAAACACACGTGAAATTCTTTGCGAGGGAGCTGGGACTTCAAGGGATTGATTTTTAAAAAAATAAAAATCTTTGTCCTGAACAGCATTTACACAGCTGGCACCCTTTCTTTGGAAAGTGTACAGCAGTGGCAACAGTTTCGTAACCTCGAAAGGTTATTAAAAAGTGCCCCAGGGCTTCCAGTCTCCATGGCAATTAAGCACGATGGGTTTAACACAACCGAATCCTCTCCATCCTTTCCTTTTTAACAGATCTGGTGCAGATCTCTGGAGAAAGAGCTGTATCCATGACTCAAGTGTCTGGAAGACTGCAGAGCGCGCTGACCTTATTTTAAATTAAAAATGTTTGATCTCAAGAGCAGGCTGTTCCCGTTCTGTTTTAGCAGGGCTGTGGCGAATTGCGCAAGGAGACACGAGGAATGGTTGATTGTCTGTTATCAGACAGTAGCATTTATTACATACAGCCCAAGGTTATTAAAGTCACAAAGAAGATAAAACATAAATCATACGTGACATCATTAAAATAACTTGATTTAAAAGGATTGGTGATAATCTGTTTAGCCCTTCAGATACGGCTTTTGCTTGCGTTTTCTTCGCTGCCAAGCCAAACAGTGACACTGTGTGAAATGAGCAAGTCGGCGTCTCAGTGAAGGGAAATCAGCTTCTCTGCTTTTCAGGAACGGTTTCAGCCCTTCTAGAACACTGCAAGAAGTTTGGTTCTAGGTTCTGAGGCGAGACGGAATACAGGGTAACTTCAGGCCTGGTTTACATATGCAGCAGAATGTGGTGATAGACCATTTTGTATCTTCCCTCTGTGATACACCTCTGAAGATGCCAGCCACAGATGCAGGCGAAACGTTACGAACAAGATCCACCAGACCCGCCACACACAGCCCGGAAAACCCGACCACAACCATTTTGACATCCGCTTCATCATGAATGCAAAATGGAGAGTTAGGTACAGAATTTTTTGGTGCCCAGAAGGTGTAAAGATTGGGTACTTAACGATTAGCACGTCAAGGAGAGAGGTTCTAGTCTAGGTTGTTTTAAATTATGATTATTCTCTGGGTCATAAGGTTGCCACAAGTCGGAAGACCGATGGACACTCTATGCATACACTTGGCATCTTGAGTACTTGGGTATGCCTGGTTCTAGTATGCTGTTCTACTGTTCCACTTACTGGGAGTTCGTTTATATTGGGAGATGTAATAGGTCATCTGAACTCCTGGAATAGCTGATGGAGGAGAAGAAGAGTGAAGAGGAAGAGGAAGAGGAATAATAATAATAATAATAATAATAATAATAATAATAATAATAATAATAATAATAATAATAAATAGTTTGGATTTATATCCCCCCTTTCTCTCTTGTAAGGAGACTCAAAGGGGCTTACAAACTCTCCTTGCCCTTCCCCTCACAACAAACACCCTGTGAGGTAGGTGGGTGCTGAGAGAGCTCTAAGAACTGTGACTGCTTAAAGGTCCTTAGCTGGCGTGTGTTGGAGTGCACAAGCTAATCTGAATTCCCCAGATAAGCCTCCACAGCTCAAGTGGCAGAGTGGGGAATCAAACCCAGTTCTCCAGATTAGAATGCACCTGCTCTTAACCACTACGCCACTGCTGTCTTTCCCCGATTCAATCAGACAGCTCTCTAATGGCTTTACTAAGACTTGTGAACAGTTAGAACAGAAATCTTGGTCTATCAATCTGTTGTCTTGTACAAGCAAAGAAAGACTAAAATCAGAATTAAAGGAGATAATGTCTACTGCTCTCTGAAGCCCAGCAGAACTTCGTACCGTGTTCACATTCCTTTCAGACCGAATGTCAGGGTGGGGTAGTAGCAGCACTTTAAAAGTTCTGATATTAAAATAATTAATTCTCTCCAGTTAAGAGAGATGACTACCCATTTGACGTACTTGTACCAGTCCACCAAAGCAAACTTGATTACAAGTGGAAAACAAAAGTCCTTAATTGGCTCAAATCCCTTGTTTCAAAATCCTTGAAGAGCCATTTGGTAATCGCCCGTGTGTAGCTGTTGTTTACCTTTTTCTTGTAATTGGTATGGACGAAATGATGCCATCTCTACTGGATAAGTGGCATACATATCTCAAAGCCGATGATGAACTAGACCAGGGGTAGGGAACCTGCGGCTCTCCAGATGTTCAGGAACTACAATTCCCATCAGCCTCTGTCAGCATGGCCAATTGGCCATGCTGGTAGGGGCTGATGGGAATGGACCTAGTATCTGGAAACATGAGTTCCCAGGAACTAGACTGTTTGGTTACCCTAGGACAGCACCTGCAAAGACTAAGCAGATGTTGTTCTGTCTGCTTCTTTGTGGGTGCTAGTAGAGCTCCAGACGTGTGGTGGATACACAAGAAGCTCCTGCTCCCCTCCCAGCTGTCCAACTTCCTAGATCACTTTCCTTCCTTCATCCAATCAAGTCCCCCTCCCAAAGCAGCTACCGTATAAACTCGTGTATAAGCCGCCTCGTGTATAAGCCGAGGCACCTAATTTTACTACAAAGCCGGGAAACATATTGACTTCATTATAAGCCGAGGTGGGAAGCTGGGAGGCAGGGGGGAGCTCCTTATTTGGGCAGTGACTCCCCCTGATATCATTGCCCAAATAAGGAGCTCCCACCAACTGGGTTTGAGGAAGCCCAGGCAACCAGGAGGTGGAGGGAGCTCCTTATTTGGCAATGACATCAGGGGAAGTCACTGCCCAAATAAGGAGCTCCCTCTGCCTCCCTGGGTTTGATGAAGCCCAGCCAGCCAGGGTTCTCCTTCACCCTCCGAGGAGGGCAGCAACAAGCGGCTGCACAAGCCACAGGGAGGTCATCCCGGCCACGTCCCCATCCTCGGCAGAGGCCTGAAGATCCGGCTGGTAAGCAGGACTCGTGTATAAGCCGAGGGGGGCATTTTTCAGCCTTAAAACAGGGCTGAAAAACTCGGCTTATACGCGAGTATATACAGTATTTTCTCCTGTTGAACTGATCTCAATCGCCTGGAAATCAGCTGTAACCTCAAGAAGTATTCAGCCTGGATGTTGGCAACCCTGGATGTTGGCTGGCCCCTGTCCAGATAATCCTTTCACAAGCTAACAGTGCCCAGGAAGCCCTTCTTGAAGCATCCTGGTCATCAACCACAATAAACCAATCTGGAAAGCATGTTTGGCTGGGGCTGGAAGTGCGTGGATCATCTAAGTACCTTTTCATGCCGTCTATGGTGTGAACTGCCTGGAAACTGCATCTAACTCAGGCGCTTTGCACACGTGCACACATGGACTAAAATGTGGTTTCTTTCTCTTTTAATGGAGGAAGGAACAAATGCTCCCCTCACTAAAGTATAAAGATCCTCAGGACTATTCTCTTCTTTCAGTGCAGTTAACGTGGGGACAGATATGTTGGAACTGGACTGCCACTTGACGAAGGATGAACAAGTCGTGGTGTCTCACGACGAGAATCTGAAACGGTCAACGGGACTAGATGTCAACATATCTGATCTCAAGTACTCGGTAAGTGAACGCGAGCACTCTCTTCTTCCCCTCCCCGGTCCCCGAAGGCTTCGAAAACAACTGGCAGTCTTACGTAAAGTACGATTTAAAATCTGAATTTAACTTCATTTTAAAATCTTCAAAAGGGCAGGTCATGCTTGCGTCCTTGCAAAACTTCTTGCCTGGTAAAACTAGAACTCTGGTTAAAGAATGTTGGGAAAACAGATGCCAGGCCGAAAATCTGCAATAGGACTTCAGCTTTCATGTAGCCATTATTTTATTTTATTTTTGTTTGTTTATTTGTTTGTTTGTTTGTTTGTTTATTGGATTTCTATACCTTGATCCCAGAAGGAGCCTCCAGGCGATTATGCTGTATAAAATTCATACAATGTTGAATAAAGGAGCAAATCATACAACACAGTAAACAAATAACATAAGCTCCATCCAATTAAAAATCAATAAAACTTTCTAAAACTTCATATAAAACAGCGATAATAATTAAATAAATAAGAGGCGTCCAGAAAAACCCACATTTAAAACTTTCCCCAAAAAGGAGGAACGGCGGGCCCCTCAATATGAGGGTTACCCGGATGTAAATAGTGCAAGAGCAGAGAGCAGAGAGGGGGCACCACACGCAACATTAGAACTGTGTTGTGACACTTCAAGGTGAACTTTCATGAGCCAGAGCCCACTGCCAGATACATAATGCCTCCTGAATAGAGGTGAATGGATAACATTGCAAATGGCAAAGTTTATTGCCATGGTTGTTCAGAATAAGATTAAAGATTAAACTTTGGGAGTGTCCCTGCCACTCATGGATATTGCTGCACCCAGCCTTGGAAATGCACACCCTCTTCGGATTAATTCTGCCCCAGTTACAACTCTTAACCAGATTAAGGCTCAGGGCAAAGTTGTTTGTGTTCGAACAGTATTCGGGACAGGAGGAATGTGTTTTTGCTTGACCATCAGTGACATTCTCGGGAATTCCAAGGATTTGCTGGTGTCCTCAACTGACCAATCTGAATTCCGTTCAAGTCAGTGAATCTTGATATAAGTCCTACTGATGAATAATTCTGTTAATGATACATTTTTATGATGTAGTTTATTATTATGAAATATATGAAATTGATCTGTTACTATCAGTTTTATGCTATAGCTGGCAATGTAACTATGGCCGCTTCTGCAGTGGTGACGATGATTGGCCGTTGACATCTAACTAAGGACCGTTTGCATGAATGGTCCCAGAAATTTCCGGAGAAGGCGGTATGGCTGGAGTGCCGTCACCTGGTGGACTTACCGTTCCTCACATTACATCCGGTAGCGTCGCGAGACCTGGGGACCATACTCCCCCTGCCCTGGCACCTGCTTCAGCGTCGCCGGGGCGGAAGTGGGCTTGATGACAGCTGAACCGGAGACCAGGTGAAGAATTGATGGGGAAGGTGCCTTGGAGATGCTGCCGTTCACATGGCAGCAGCTCCAAGCCAGCATTTTCCAACAACCTCGCTCCCCAAGCAAGGTTGAGAAATGCCGACTTCGCGCTGCGCCCCCTGTGCAAATGGCTCCCTGGGGACGGCGTTTTTGCCATCCCCAGGGCGCCATAAAATGCCCGTGCGGAAAGGGCCTATGTGTATCTCTGTGCTCTGATTTTATAAATCAGCATCTGTCATTTGATATGACTGAGTCAATGCAGTAAAAGTGTTTGATTTGATCTGAATATCCCTGCTCAACCTCACTGAACTGGAGTTTGGGTTTTTATGTGAAAGCTGAGCTGCTCAGTGAAAGAACCAGGGGGACTGAATGGGGCACACACCATTGGACAGTTAAGCAGATGACGCTCAAAAGGATGTCGCAGAGTTGGAAAAATCACAGCAGAGGGCAACAAAGATGATTAAGCGGTTGGAGTATTGTCGCTTAGAGTGTCTTCCCTAGGAGGAAAAGCTGGAGCGTCTGAGACTTTTCAGTTTACAAAAAAAGACAATTAAGGTTGGGGATATGATAGAAGATCATAAAATAAGGAGCAGGGTAGAGAGTGGAAAGAGAACTTCTGTTCCTTCTCCCGAAATACTGGGCGCAGTAATGGATAGAGGTGCCATTCCTCAGTCAAAAGTTACCCCCTTCTTCAAATATTTTTTAAAAAGGATCATCCTAGAACCCCATCCTTAGTGAATTTGACAACCTTAAAGTTAAAGATGGCTTTCTCTTACCTGAGGTTCCAAGCCATGCCAACCATGTTCTCTCAGTGCCTATGTATTTGTGACAAGGAGGCAATGTATAGGTGTCAAACTCGCAGCCCTCCAGATGTTACAGACTTCAGTTCCCATCATCCCCTGCCAGTATGATGGGAACTGTAGTCCATAACATCTGGAGGACCACGAGTTTGACACCTGTGCCAGGATCTTACCCACTACGTTTGGGAATGTCCACTTTATGTGGAACCTAGAAATACATTCATTAGAATACAACGTTTGGCTGGTAAATCCACTGACCATTGAAAACTGGTCCTTTTGATGTCAGACAAGGACTTTTATGTGTCTAACAGAGTTGTGCTCTTTGCACTCACCACCAGAAAGCTTAGGTCCAAACTTGCCAAGTATATTTGTTTAGCCGTAGACATCTTGCAGTATACTATATTTAATTTGAAATGAAGTGGAATTTTTTTAACTGCAAGTTTTATTCATACTTTTCTAAAAACTTTGCCTATTTAGTTTCGTACAATTTTAATTTAGAAGACTAATCTTTTGAGTGTATTTTAAATATTGGTTTGGTTTATGTCTGTTAATGTATGCGCTTTGTACTGATTGTGATGGCAAATGGCTCATGCAATAAAATCTTTTTCTTCAAAAAAATACTGAAGCCTGGGGCATCCAATGAAGTTGCGGGGCAGTTCTAGCAGCATTCTCTGCTGACGTTTCACCTGCATCTGTGGCTGGCATCTTCAGAGGATCAACACCAATCAGAGGATCAACACCGACTTAAAATCTGATCCTCTGGAGATGCCAGCCACAGATGCAGGTGAAACGTCAGCAGAGAATGCTGCTAGAACACGGCCATACAGCCTGGAAACCACACAGAACCCAAGTCAGTAAGTGTTTGGGTGGAACTTGCTATGCAAAGGTGTGGTTGACTGCATTGTATTGCAGGCGGGGTTTTCAGTCTATTTACATACGTATTCGTGCTTGCATTCCCTATTGCAACAACAGTATTAGTGAATGCAAATCCAGTGTCTGGGTGGAGTCCATTGTCCGTGGACCTAGCATGCCCCCAATAGTCCACTGGTCTGATCCAGCAGGTCTTTGATAGTCCCCACCCACAATGCAGTCAACCACACCTTTACAGCTGTTCAGTTTGCAGAACTCAGCACAGCTCTGTTTCTACTAACGATATTTTCCTCTCTTTTTAAAGGAACTCCCGCCATACCTCTGCAGACTGGATGTAACTTTTCAGAAAGGTAAAGTCATGAACAGTAGATACTTTGCAAAAACAATGTCTCCAGCTTCAGTCTGTTCTTGAAGCTTTCACAACTGACAACTGAAGTGCTACCCTAATAGTGTGTTAATTTTTAATAGTTTGAACATTATTGGTAAAGCTGGTAAATCATAAGAACATAAGAAAGAGCCTGCTGGATCAGACCAGAGTCCATCTAGTCCTGCACTCTGCTCCTCGCAGTGGCCCACCAGGTGCCTTTGGGAGCTCGCATGCAGGATGTGAAAGCAATGGCCTTCTGCTGCTGCTGCTGCTCCCAAGCACCTGGTCTGCTAAGGCATTTGCAACCTCAGATCAAGGAGGATCAAGATTGGTAGCCATAGATCGACTTCTCCTCCATCAATCTGTCCAAGCCCAAGTTAGTGGCCATCACTACCGCCTGGGGCAGCATATTCCAAACACCAATCACGCATTGCATGAAGAAATGTTTCATTTTATTAGTCCTAATTCTTCCCCCCAGCATTTTCAGTGTATACCCCCTGGTTCTAATATTGTAAGAAAGATAGGAAAATGTCTCTCTGTCAACATTAAGAACATAAGAACAAGCCAGCTGGATCAGACCAAACATTTTCTATCCCATGCATAATTTTATAGATTTCAATCATGTCCCCCCTCAGACGTCTCCTCTCCAAACTCAAGAGTCCCAAACGCTGCAGCCTCTCCTCATAAGGAAGGTGCTCCAATCCTTCAATCATCCTCGTTGCCCTTGTCTGCACTTTTTCTATCTCTCTGATATCCTTTTTGAGATGTGGCAACCAGAACTGAACACAGTACTCCAAGTGCGGTCGCACCACTGCTTTATATAAGGGCATGACAATCTGTGCAGTTTTATTATTAATTCCTTTCCTAATTATCCCCAGCATATCAAATAATACAGTGGAACCTCGGTTTTCATTGGTAATCCGTCCAAAAAGAATCGATGAAAACCGAAACCGATGAAAACCAAGGCAAACTTTTCCATAGGAATCAATGTAAATCCAATTAATCCGTTCTAGGCACTCCAAAAAACATACCAAAAACACATTTTTGGTGAATAAACATAGTGTTTGATGCTGAAAACAGTAACAAGCAATGACACTAGGACCAGCTTCAGAGCCAGTGGACCAATGCCGCACCAGAAAGCAGTTCAAAGAGGTCTGTGTCTGACACCACTTTAACATTTGTCTGAAATGGGGCAAGACATTGTCATTAAACAAGTTGCAGAGACATGGCCTGCAACAGCTTTGTCCGGGTGATTTTTCTCCACAAACCCCTGCAAATCGATGAAAACCGAGGCGAATCAATGAAATCCGGGACAAATTTTTCACTGAAAAAAATCGATGAAAACCGAAACCAATGAAAACCAAAGGCAATGAAAACCGAGGTTCCACTGTAGATGTGTGGAAACTAGTTCCTTTTGATTCAGTCAATGTGCAAATTAGCATAGTGAATTATCATGTGTGTCCCATTTTTTGTCTAGTAAGCTCAGGGTGGTTGTGTGCGGGTAGCAACTACTGCGCATAGGGTTTTTTAGGATTGTTGTCAGCTTCATGACTCGAGGATTCAAGCCTAGATCTTTCTATTACATGTCCAGCACTTGACCAGTTACTTCATACTGGCCACCTTTAGGACAGCTGTTAAGGTGGGATGTGCATTTTTTGCATCTAAATTTTTGTAAGCCAGATATCCCATCAAAAGGAAAAAGGTGTATAATTTTTTAGAAAGGCAAAAAGCACAAGTGGCTTGCTAGCATGAAACACATATAATTGAAAAAGACAGTAATTTGTTAAAGAATAATAAATTAGGTATGAACTTTGTAGCTGCTAGAGAAAAAGGAAAAAAATCGGGAATAGTATTGTATATAGACAAAAATTTAGGACCGAACATACGTTATAAAGATAAAGAAGGATGTATTATTATAGTAGAAGTGATGTTAAATGGAGTAAAGTTACTTTTAGTTGGGATATATGCACCTAATACCGGGAAGCAAGAATTTTATGACAAAGTATTTAGAAAAATAATAGATAGTCATGAGGATTTAATGATAATGGGAGATTTGAATGGTTTTGTTAATCAGGATTTAGATAAGAAATATGGAGAAAAGAGGGTTGATAAGGATAAGGGGAAATTACCAGAAACCTTCTTTGAAGGAGTGAAATATTTTCATTTGGTTGATGTATGGCGATGTAAAAACCAGAAAGATATCCATTATCCCAGTTCAGTTGCTTCTGTTTGTCAAAGTCTGCTGACTGTAATTGATAACAGCGGAAGAGGTACTTTTTGAGGATCCAAAGTGCATGTGTGTTGATGGGAGGGAGGGACAGGATGATACAAGGTGTAAACTGATTTAGTTTACAACCTCTTGGCCTTCTCACTGCGTTGGCAATGTGTGTTCATGTCCTTGATTTTCTCTAGCCTTACCGTGTGACTTGGAGACAATTGCTGTGGCTCAGCCTCCGTTCCCCCCACTTTTAATTTGAGAATAGCAGCCATTAGCTTGCAGAGTAGTTAAGAGTAAGTTTACTGAATTAGCCAAGCCTACTCTAGTTTAATAGGTTAACAGGCTAGTAGAATCAGGATGGTAGTATGTAATATTTGTGCCAAAAACCTCAAGGCTCCGTGCAAGGCCCTGAAGATTTTAAGTGTGCTTCTAAATATTTGAAATTGAAAGAATGTGTGCCTGATAGATATGTTCCTTGGGGGGCGGGGGGCAGGATTGACTGTGTCCCCCTGCTGTGTTTCGATTCAGAAACTAACCCAACTTGGCTGTTGTATAATGCATGAAACAGGCCAGATTCTCCTTACTTCAAATGGGAGTCGCCTGCAAGCGCCTCTCACAACAACCAAATTCTGCTTGTCTTTGTCAGAGTGCCACTGTGAAGGCGAAGACAAGCGCATTCCACTACTGAAGGAAGTATTTGAGGCCTTTCCCCACACGCCGGTCAACATAGACATCAAAGTTAACAACGACATGCTGATCAAGAAGGTGAGTTGCTCACTTGGTTTTTCTTGCTACGGCCGTCCGCTCTAGTTATGTCAAACCGGGCAGACGTCAGCTCTTTCATTTGACAGGCAGCAGCCTGATCCATCGGCCAAGATCCAATAGGTGGAGCCCTCCTGCACGATTGGTATAGAACCTTCACCAGCACCGTGACAGTCATGAATGTGACACAGCTGAAAACAGCTGTTTAAAGTGGGATGCAGTGTGAAGGATGCTGGATTCAGTATTATCCTGAGGAAGATGCCACAGATGACCGTGTTTAGGGAAGGGGGGCAGATGATCAAGAAAGGAAGGTGCACGGTCGGGAAGCAGAGAATTTGTCAATTATTCCTGTCCTTTTTTGGTCAGGCTTGTCTGAACTTGCTTTAGCTGAGCATGAGTCCAATATTCTGTACTTTTTGCCTCTGTAAAAAGAAAGTTTGTACTGATAATCTTGCCATGTGCCTCACGAATGTATTGATACCTACTGCAGAAGAATAACTTGTCAATCAATAGCATTAATACAATTCCCCTGATATCGAAGCCATCAGTAAATATCTGTAAGAGACCTGTGGTTTTTATACCGATCCCAGGTTTCCCAGTTGGTGAGCCAGTACCAAAGAGAACATTTGACCGTGTGGGGGAATGTCAGTCACGAGATTGTGGACAAGTGTCACAAAGAGGTAAGTGCCTGGGACCGCTTTGCTGTACAACTTTCATCCTTCTGCCTTGCTACATAAGGCAGTGGTGGGATTCAAAATTTTTAGTAACAGGTTCCCATGGTGGTGGGATTCAAACAAAGTGGCATTAGTGCCACAGTGAAGGGCTGGGCGGAGACGCGGCATGGCGGCAGGACGATGGCCGAGGCATTCCGAGTGCCAAGGGGCATTAATAATTTCTCTGTTACTGTAAAAAACTCTTACTGTAAAAAAAAGTTTCTCATTTCCAGCTGGTATCTTTCTGTCCATAATTTAAACTCATTATAGCAAGTCCTATCATCTATTGCCAACAGAAACAACTACTTCTCCTCTAATTGACTGCATGTCAAATACTTAATACTTTCAAATACTTAATTTTGTTTCTAGAAATCAAAAGAAGGATACTTTCCTTAAGCAAGGAACTTTACCATATTACTAAAATATGTTTTAAAACAGCCCAACAGGGAGAATTATCCCGTTTTCTACCTTCGCTAACCAGCCACATAGGAAACAACAGGACTTCATGATTTTTGGACCTAGTGGAATTTCTAATGGAAAAGCAGACCCAATTAGTAACCCCCCCCCCCCTCTCGGCACACACAAATAATTAGTAACCTACTCTCGGGAACTGGTGAGAACCTGCTGGATCCCACCTCTGACATAAGGGTTGTAGCTCAGTGGGCGAGCATGTGCTTTGCTTGCTGAAGCTACTGGATATGTTGTTAGCATATCTAGTTAAACCAGGGGTCATCAACCTTTACTACCAAAAAGTATTTTGGGGCTGTGTCAGACCTCGGATCTGGAAATCACCGAAACTGTAGATTTGTTCTAAAGCCTTTAATTCGGAGCATAAACAGAGGTGGGATCCAGCAGGTTCTCACCAGTTCCCGAGAGTGGGTTACTAATTATTTGTGTGTGCCGAGAGGGGGTTACTAATTGGGTCTGCTTTTCCGTTAGAAATTCCATTAGGTCCAAAAATCATAAAGTCCTGTTGTTTCCTATGTGGCTGGTTAGTGAAGGTAGAAAACGGGATAATTCTCCCTGTTGGGCTGTTTTTCAAAACATGTTTTAGAAATATGGTAAAGTTCCTTGTTTAAAGAAAGTATCCTTCTTTTGATTTCTAGAAACAAAATTAAGTATTTGAAAGTATTACGTATTTGACAGGCAGTCAGTTAGAGGAGAAGTAGTTGTTTCTGTTGGCAGACAATAGGACTTGCTATAATGAGTTTAAATTATGGACAGAAAGATACCAGCTGGAAATTGGGAACTTTTTTTTACAGTAAGAGTTTTTTACAGTCACTAGAAAAGATGCCTTAAGGAATGCCCCGCCTCCGGAATACGCCCACTGATCATGTTCTTCACCCAGCCCCCCGTTAATGCTATACCAACTGTTTGAATCCCACCCCACCATGGGGAACCTGTTACTAAAAATTTCTTTGGATCCCACCACTGAGCGTAAATGGCACACCATAAAAGAAAGGAATGCATGACCCCCGTGCAAACCCCCCCTTTACCTATATCCCGCTTTTGCCCTCCCACCCGGGAGAGGCCAAACGGCTCCCACTCTCCTCTACAAACTACAAAGCACTCACTACAAAGCATTGGGAGCCTGGGAACAGTTCACACCTTCCTTTGACAACAACTGTGTCCAGGATACCCTGGGGCGCTGAGCGGAAGACCATTTGGCACCGACAGGCTCAGTTCTGACAGGCTGCCCCTAAAAGAAAAAACTGTGGAGCCCCAAAACATATTTTAGCTTTGCAGTGAAGGTAACACTGCCTATTAAGTCTAAGCCTATCAACATTATTAATAATTCTAATTGAGCATTGGTTGATATGTTTTCCACATGTGGTTATAATCTGCAGTGGAGAGTTTATAATTATTTGGTGCTTTAACATCACGCTTCTATTACAATAATACCGTGCATTTGCATTTATGAATGGCCTGTGGGCCACAATGATATCAAACTGACTGGCCACTAACACAGTCAAGATAGTATTCAGGGGTGGCCAACCTATGGCGTTCTGGAACAATTGGCCATGCTGGCAGGGGCTGATGGGAATTGTAGTCCATGAACATCTGGAACACCATATGCTGGCCACCCCTGCCATAGAGCAACTTCGTATATTCTCCTCTTATGGTAGAACATGGAAGAGAATTTGGGTACTGTGTGGTTTCCGGGCTGTATAGCCATGTTCTAGCAGCATTCTCTCCTGACGTTTTGCCTGCATCTGTGGCTGGCATCTTCAGAGGATCTGATGTTGGGAAAGCAAGTGGAGTATATATACCTGTTGGAGTGTCCAGGGTGGGTGAAGAAACATTGTTTGTGAGTAACAAAGAAGACAACCAGGTCAATAGGTGAGGGTATCTGAATAGAAGTATGAGTAACAATGAAGTCTATAGCATGGGAGTAACAATGGAGATGGCAAAGTCACTGGTGGGAGCATCTGAATAGAAGTATCCTGGCCTTTGTTTCTTTTGTCTATAGTCATCCTATGTTTGTGTGGAGCTGGTTAGACACTGTCTTGACTTTAGTATTTTTCAACACTGGCAGCCAAGTTCTGTTCATTTTTCTGTTCATTCATAGAAGAAACTATGAAACTATGATCTTAGCCATGAATGAGTTCTCCTGTGTTTCGTAGCTTGATTTGTCTCCCTCTCTCATCAGAATGCCCACATTCCCATCCTTTTCTGTCTGCGTCGCGTCCTGCTGCTCCTGGGCCTGTTCTATACGGGGCTCCTGCCTTTCTTTCCCATCCCAGAGGACTTCTTAGAGATCCCGATGCCTTCAATCATCCTCAAGTAAGTAGCTTGTTTTGCACCTCTGCTAACAGCAATTATTTTGGGCATTGAAGTCTTGAAACAAGGATTTCCCAGAGCTCTCTAGAATCTATGGCTGCTGCCCTGTTGATGTCTTGCTCTGCTTCTAGTACCAAACGGCAGTGCATTTTTAGCACTCGCATGACATAGTGCAGTGGTGGCGAACCTATGGCACGGGTGCCAGAGGTGGCACTCAGGAGCTCCCTCTCTGTAGACGCAAGCACTTTAGAGCCCCCCCCCGCCAGCCCACTACATCCAGGCTAATGGCTTTGGAACTGCTGGGCTCAATTAATGTAGCGCTTAAGAAGCTAAGACCTTCTAGTTTTGGGGAAGCAGTATAGGTAACCCTGTTAAGCGCTGTTAAACCCCACTGATTTTCATGCAAAGAACTAAAGTGTGATCCTTTACCTGGGAGTCAGCTCAGTTGCTGGCAATGGGGCTTGCTTCTGAGTAAACCCTCCTAGGGTCGTGATTCACCCGTTGGAAGAGTTGCACGACTGCTTCAAAGCAAAGCCACCGACTACCACCAAGCTTGCTCCCGAGTAACGCACGCCTCGGAGCCAACTGCTTTTTCTAAACTTAAACCTCAGTATTCAGGTTAAATTGCCGGCACTTTGCAATAAATAAATGGGTTTTTTGTTGCAATTTGGGCACTCGGTCTCGAAAAGGTTCGCCATCACTGACCTAGTGGTTTAACTGTGTTCTAATAGTCCTTTATCTGTCTTCAGCCTGCTCTTTCCCAAAACTGCTTTCCCCCCATCTTATAACACCAGTACAGTCCGAATGTATTCCAAGTGATCTGGATGAGAACGTGCCCATTATCCAAGGACCTGCCTGGGTCACCATTTTCCTTTGCTTCTTGCAGTCACCCAGACGTGTAGCTGCCAGTGGGCGGGGTGGGTCATCTTGCCCCTGGTGTGTGCTAGTGCATGACTGTTCCGGGGTGTGGCAGGGGCGCAGGGCACACACATGTGCCGCGGGCACAGTTCCCCCTCGCTACGCCCCTGCAGCCACCATCCCCTCTTCTGCTGATTTTTCATCATCCTGTCTCATGGGGTTTTTTTTAGAGACTGTTGTCATGGCGGCATCTTTTAGCTGGTCCAGGAAAAAATAATCTGGGGGTGGAAGAGAAGTGTAAGGGTGAAGGATAGGTAAATACAGAATGGAGGGAGAGGTCCCTAGTCAGGGAAGGCTGCCTTTGAATGCAAACTCTGAAATAGTGCAGCCAGGCATTTCAAACTAGTGCTTTACAAAAGTTGAGTTCTGTGATCTGTGTGAATGTTCTCTTCTCTTCTCTCCTCTCTTCCCCTCCCCCACCCCCCTCTAAATCTTAGGCTCAAAGAACCGGAGAAGGTCTCAAGAAGTCAACGGTTTACCATCTGGTTTACTGACATGTAAGGTTTTCTTGTTTCTTGACAAAACAGAAATCTAGTGGTACCTTAAAGAAAACAGAATGTATTCCTGTCTGGGCTTTTGTAATTGTTTCTTGAGCCCTTCTCCCATTGTCATACCCACCACTCCTTTTGGCTGTGCCTAAAGAGAACAAATTCGGACATTTTTATTTTATTTTATTTATTTCATTTATTATTTCATTTATATACCGCCCTGCCCCGGAGGGCTCAGGCGGTGTACAACACTAACAAACAAATAGAATCAAAATAAATACAAAGTTAAGAATTAAAATGCAGCATTCAATTATCAAACCCAATTAAGATAGATGGCATCCGACTATTAAAACTCCTCTTCAGAGGGGAACAGTGGGTCTTAGCTTGTTTCGGGCACCCACATCAGCAGCTGGTCTCCCCAAAGGCCCGGTGGAATAGCTCAGTCTTGCAGGCCCTGCGGAACTCATTAAGGTCCCGCAGGGCCCGGACAGCTGGAGGGAGAGCATTCCACCAGGCAAAGGCCAGGGCCGTAAAAGCCCTGGCCCTAGTGGAGGCCAGCCGCATCGTAGAGGGGACAAGGATCACCAGCAGATTGGCCTCTGCTGAACACAGGGACCAGCGTGGGACATATGGGGCCAGACGGTCTCGTAGGTACGAGGGTCCCAGGCCGCGTAAGGCCTTGAAGGTTAAGACCAATACCTTGAACATCTCTGAGTATTAGCATCCTGTCCCCCCACCTCGTGCGCTGCTTCTTATAAATTGACATCAATTATAAATGCCACATTTTCGTGCATTTGAAGTGGTTGCTGATCAGGAAGCTTCTGCTGTAATAAATTAGTCTTTAAGGTTACCCAAAACCTTGTTACATGCTTTTGTTTGAAGTTGAGAGACAAGACACTTTAACACAAGATCAGTTTTCCCGCGGGCAAAGGCTCCTGTGATTCCTGTAGCTCCTGCTGAAGGGGAGCCATGTGGCAGGAAAAATGGGAGGCCTGGTTCTCAACCTTCATCACAAGTTGTACACTGCCTTGGCATCTCTGTTGAAGGTTAAGTGGTGCCTCTTTGCCTGCCTCGTGCATCACTTGGTGTTTTTGTTGATTGTCAGCGCCTCTATTCCATATTTCTTGGCTGGAATGTGGGAGAGTCACGTGGAGAGCTAAGTGGACAACCGCAGTGGAAGGCATGCGAAGACACATGACTTGGTGGGCTGGTTGAGAGAAGTGACCCGAGAGCAGAGGTGGGATCCAACCAGTTCTCACCACTTCTCTAGAAGTGGTTACTAATTTTTTTTCTGAGTGCCGAGAAGGGGTTACTAAAGCAACCTCCCTGCCCAATAGGAACTGGAGGTGTGTGTGTGCGGCGCCGCCACCACTGTTTGAATCCCACCACCATCGGAACCTGTTATTAAAATTTTTGAATCCCACCACTGCCCGAGAGCAACTGTCCTCCCTATCCTGACAGAACATGGAGAATTCCTTGCAGTTGACGCACGGAACTGCCACAGATGTTTACTATATGGAGGCATTGTGTCTTTAGAAAAAAGTACTGGATGAATTCATGAAGTGTGCACCCATTGGTTGCTGTTAGCCCCAGTAGCTGAAGGGAGCCCCTTTGTTAGAACGAACTGTACCGCTGTATCCTGGGTACTGGGGATAAATGGGGAAGGGTGCTGACTTCCCGCTTGCTTACTATCTTTTCAAGAACCATCTGTTTGTCTGCTGTTGGAAATGCTGGAGTAGAGGACCCTTTCCTATGGTCCAGCAGACCTCTTATGGCCTTGAAGGGGAGCTGGGCTTGGCAGCAGACTGCCCTCCAAAGCTAACACCTGGACAGAGTTCACATGTTATCTGCCTGACTATCTGAGTATACTCCAAGAGCCCAAGCTTAGATGGATATACACAAGGGCTCGTTGTAATTCCTTCCCTTGTTCTGTACTCCAAGGGAGGTTTCTTAAAATTGACTTGCAAGAGAGGGAATGCCCCCACTGCACTATAGTGGTGCAATCCATGGAACCTATAATGCTTAACTGCCCCAAATACGAGGAAGCTAGGACCAGGCTTTTGACTCTTCTTCCTGCTAAGTTTAAGGAATACTCTGTTGCTGGGAAGGTTGCATTCCTACTCAACAACTCTTCTTCTGTGATTTTAAATTCTGTAGCTAGATTCCTTTTAGGAACTTTGGAATAATACCTGTGATGGTTTTATGTATGGAACATTTGTCTGGATGATGCTGGTCGTTATATTGGTATTATGCCTAATAAAGGTTTTATGTATGTATGTATGTATGTTATCTGCCAGCATACAGCAAGCCCACTGTGGTGGAATCAGGCTGCCCAAATAGCACCAATGTGATTGCCCCATGAAACTTCCATGTTCTTTGGAGCACCCCCTCTCCCAAATTCAAGGGACATGACCGATGTTGGCAATGCTCAGTTCAGCTTGTCTCTGGGAGGCAAAGCTCCTTTTGCTTCCTTCGCATCTTGCAGAGTGAGGCTGGTTTAAATGCTGCGCACTGAA
Organism: Sphaerodactylus townsendi; assembly: GCF_021028975.2. NCBI lineage: Eukaryota > Metazoa > Chordata > Lepidosauria > Squamata > Sphaerodactylidae > Sphaerodactylus > Sphaerodactylus townsendi. The sequence goes on along the minus strand of NC_059440.1, from coordinate 6,577,257 downwards.
GACCGCAAATCATGCAAGCGATCTGACTCTCCCCGTTTTTGTAGGTTGCTGATGAGGAAAGCATTATTTGACCACCTCAATGCTCGAGGCATTCAGGTACGGCATAACAAAGATTTCATAAAGTAATATAAGGTTCTTAAGTTTCTGCTGTCTTCTGTTCTCATCTCTGAGGGGGTTTTGTTTTGTAATGCTTGAAAAATGTTGCATACATTATTTTTATGGCTCTTTCCTTATCCTACCCTCACGGTATATGTCAGTGGTGGCGAACCTATGGCACGGGTGCCAGAGGTGGCACTCAGAGCCCGCTCTGTGGGCACGCATGCCCAGAGTTTGTCATGTGGGGGGAATTGGCCCCACACACACACATCTAGGCTGGCCTGGGCCGCTGGACTTGATGTGCGTGCACCTCAGCGAACAGGGAGGACTCAGCTGGCGGGCCTGGTGCCTGTGCTCCAGGTGGCTGCTGCCCGGGGGGGGGGGCGGGGGGGAGGGCAGAGATGCTAGAGAGGCACAGAGCGGCGCATGTGGAACTTGATGGAGGCTACAGCAGGCTGGCCCCTGCTCGAGGGGGTTATTCGGGTTAAATTGCCGCGTCGGCCCTTTGCGATAAATAAGTGGGTTTTGGGTTGCAATTTGGGCACTCGGTCTCGAAAAGGTTCGCCATCACTGGTACATGTCATCCAATCTTAGCATCTTGTTACAGAAGCACAATGAGCCACACACACTCAGAAGGGGGGAAAAACCCCAGCCCAAGGACTGATATTGCTTAAAGAGCCACAGAGAGTGGAAGGTGGTGATCATCCGGTAAAACAATGAATCAGAAGGAGAAGAAACACAAATTTGGAGGGAATTTTCTAACATCTTCTCCCATTCTTCATGTACTGTGTGTGTGTGTGTTTTTCGCTCTGTATATGGATATATTTGTGTATTTATCCATCTATTGGATATATATGTATATATAAAATATATATAACATGTATGATTTCTGTCCTATGTAGTCTACAGTTGAAATTTCACTGGGGAGGGGGATGGGACCGGGGGGGGGGGGGGGGCAAGGCCATTAAGAGATTAACATAAGGTGCTGTTATTTGTACTTTAGTCTGCCATCAGTTGGAGATCAGGTCTAAGCCAAAGGCTGTGAGGAAAAATACGGACGGCTGCATTGTGAAATGGAAATTTCTCTTTACCTCTCTGTCCTGCCCTTTAGGTGTACATCTGGGTACTAAACGAAGAGCATGAATACAAGCGAGCGTTTGACTTGGGGGCGACCGGGGTCATGACAGACTACCCAACAAAGCTGAAGAACTTTTTGCACAACTACCCTGCGTAACAGAATGGCGAGGATGGTTCCTCCAAAGGCAGGAAAACGGACAGGAACGAGGCGAGGGAGGCGGTCCTTCGATCCGAGCTTTCCAGCAGCGCATCCACCCCATAACGGCAGACCTAACTAGATGGGATTTTATTACCTCATTCTTAAGTCATTACGTGGTATAGAGATTGTATACAGCTATATTTATTTTAAAATTTTAATGGGATAGTTTACATTTATTTTCTTTTTGTAAATAGCTTGGTTGGCCTTCAGTCGCCGACCTAATAGATATGTCTAGAAAGAGACCTGCAGACAGGGTAACTTGTAGAAGTCGTAGGTATAACTTCCCATGTATGTCGCTTAGACCTCATTGCTTACATTTCACCAAGTTTGCCCACAGAAAACATTCCAGGAAGTCACTTTTTGGGGGGGATATTGCATTGTAAATGTCTCTAGTAAACTGGCTAAAGTGACTATATTATCTGGTCGCTCCAGAGTGTAGCGAGAATGTAGCAAGAAGAAACTAGAGCAGGAAACTAGAGCTGTATTGTCAAAAGCTTTCGCAGCCGGAATCACTGGGGTGTTGTGGGATTTCCGAGCTGTGTGGCATCTGCAGGCCAAACATCAGGAGAAAATGCTACTGGAACACGGCCATACAGCCCGGAAATCCCACAACACTCCACAGAAACATTGTTGGCGTGCTGTTCTCAGTGTGGGTAGCCCCCAGTCCACAGCTGCTTTTGTTGGGGGGGGGGCAAGTTGTGCCTCCATTGATATTTCCCTCCTCTATCCCCCATGGGATACTGTAAGTCCCATTTTTAACGCAGTCACTGCTGTCTTTCTTGTCTTTTGGGTAGCCGCTTGAGCCAGATGTGGCCCCGGCACCTGGTTGGTAGACTCCCAGTATAGCTCATGAGACTATCAACCTGTATGTTTGTCCAAAAGCAATTCCTGAAGCTAGCAATAGTGGCGCTGTCGTAGGGATATCCAGTCCAGTTTATTGTGCAAAGGCGCTAACGTGACGTGCCGACAGCGTGTTTAGTTGAAGCATTTTGGAGCTATTGGCTCTGAATATTTTTGCTGGTGTATCTAAAAATGCCTCCATTCTCATCTACTACTTTTAGAGCCCTCAGTAGAAAAGGAGAATTTCTGAACAGCCAGCTTAGAATCAAATGGAAAAGTCGTCTCCGGGAGGCTTTTTGAAGCTTGCTGTTTACTGGAGAAAACGATATCCAATTCTAAGTGTTGTGTTTTGTTTTGAAGAGGCAGATAATGTGTTCTAAATAGCTACTGGGCAGCCCGAAGGCAATATGATTTTAAAAATAATATGGTTCTTGGCACTCCCTGCTAGATTGGGTGAACGTAAGTGAACCTGTGCGCAAGAACACAGGAATATGCTGCCACAGGAGGTGGTGCTGGCCACTAACCTGAATAGCTTGAAAAGGGGCTTGGACAGATTGATGGAGGAGAAGTCGATCTATGGCTACCAATCTTGATCCTCCTTGATCTGAGGTTTCAAATGCCTTAGCAGACCAGGTGCTCGGGAGCAGCAGCAGCAGCAAAAGGCCATTGCTTTCACCTCCTGCATGTGAGCTCCCAAAGGCATCTGGTGGGCCACTGCAAGTAGCAGAGTGCTAGACTAGATGGACTCTGATCTGATCCAGCAGGCTCGTTCTTACGTTCTCTCCTTTCGCTGCATGAGCAGGCAGAGGTGCTGTCACTGGATTGTGCCCTGCTGGCTTGGTACTTTGCAGGGATGGGTTGAGGGCTGTTGTGCTGCTTCTCAATATTTTAAAATCTGTCCAGAAAGGGCACAGAGCTGTCTGCCAGACAGCCAATCAGTGCTCTTTGCCTTCTCGAGGAGGGTGGCAGTTATGTGACCGACACACAGGGTCAGCAAGAAGCCTTGTACAAGCGAAAACCAGGTTCTCCCCAGATCAGCTCAGTCGAGAGGACTGTCTGTCTAAATTGCAGGTCAGGGTCTTCTGCAGCAGGCTGTCCCCTGAAGCTGTGTATGTTTGCCTTTCTCCTTATGACATAGACTTCGAACGTTTAGGCCAGTCACACAGTTTCTCAGTATAATCTACCTCACAAGGTTGTTGTGACGATACCATGAAGGAATAAAACCTTGTATGAACCATGATGGTCTCCTTTTAGGAAGGGCAGCTTGCAAACTGGATTACTAAGACTGTTAAGAGTGTTCAAGTATCTACTTTGTGAAGTACGGGACGCACAGACTGAAGTGTGCTTCTGTACAGTCTCTCCCAGGTTTTTGTGAAAGGCCACTAGGCAAGATGCAGCTGTCTTCTGGTTAGAAGGCAAACAGGAACGGAAACCCCAGTTGCCCCTCTGGCCCCTTCCGCACATGCAGAATAATGCACTTTCAGTCCACTTTCACAATTGTTTGCAAGAGGATTTTGCTATTTTGCACAGCTGCAAAGTGGATTGAAAGTGCATTGAAAGTGCATTATTCTGCATGTGCGGAGTGGGCCTCTGCGGGGAATCCTGGTTGCCCTGATTGAAGGGACCTGTTTGGCAGAGAGTAAAATGACATAATAAACTCCTGTCTTGTCCTCTTTGCTCTTGCTGTAGACTGTAGAAGAGCCAGACTGTACTCCTCTGTGATCTGGGGACTGGACAGGATTTAACTCCAATTAAATAAATAAAATGATTTTGTTTCAAAGTAGTGCTCAAGGCTTGTCTTACCTGCTCTTCCTTAATTAAAACTTTGGTCCCCACCTGTGTAACTGCGCAGTGGGCCCAAGTGAGAAGTTTAGATTTCGTTTGATATCCGCATTCTTGATGGAAATCTCTTCAGACGCTGGCTTCTCCCTCCTACTTCCCCCCTCCCACACACACACTGTTTTAAAACTATTGTTAGTTCCTTGGGGCAGGGACGTCACGTTCGTGACTTCATAAAGTGACTTTTAGATTCTAAGACCAGTCTCTCGGCAAAGACTCAAGCCCCACATCCCGACAGAGTTAGTGGACGTTGTAAGCCTGCTAACCTCGTTGTAGCCAGGCTGTGTAAGTGAGTATGTAGAATGTTAAATAGCAACATGAATTTGAAATGAGACAAGTTCTCAAGAAGGTCGTGTGCCCGTAGGTTTTTAACAGCACAAAATGCAGCCGATCTCTAAGCAGGGTATCAGAAGGTTGACTCTTCTGCTGTCTATAGAGTCGGCCATATTAACAAGGTAGGTGTATATAAGATACTGTAACAGAAACTACACCTTCGTGTTCAAATACGCAATACATGACATGAGTCATACAAGAGTAAATTTCAAATCATATTCAAACAATGTCTCAATTTTTGTAATCAGGGATTATTTACATACAAATACAACAGGTGAAGCTAAATATAGAAGAAGAAGAAGAATTGGATTTATATTCCCCCTTTCTCTCCTACAGGAGACTCAAAGGGGCTTACAATCTCCTTGCCCTTCCCCCGTCACAACAAACACCCTGTGAGGTAGGTGGGGCTGAGAGAGCTCCGAAGTACTGTGACTAGCCCAAGGTCACTCAGCTGGCGGTTGTTGGAGTGTACAGGCCAATCTAAATTCCCCAGATAAGCCTCCACAGCTCAGGCGGCAGAGCAGGGAATCAAACCTGCTCCTCCAGATTAGAGTACACCTCTCAAAGCTGTCCTCCAGATTAGAATACACCTGCTCTTAACCCCTACGCCACTGCTGCTTGAAGCAATAAACCTCCTGATATGGTTTTATTTTGTTATCCTTTTTCAAGCCAGTATAGGTTATGATCATAACCTGGTAAAAAGTAATGTTTCAGAGGGAAGGCTTTTCTTAATCTCAGACCTACTGCTGTTCTCTATGCCAGCAGGTTCCATTTAGAGAGCTCTCATAACCTACACTGGCTTGAAAAAGGATAACAAAATAAAACCACATCCGGAGATTTGATTGCCTCAATATTTAGCTTCGCCTGTTGAATTTATGGAAATAATCCCTGATTATAAAAATTGAGACATCGTTTGAATATGATTTGAAATTTACTCTTGTATGACTCATGTATTGAGTATGGGTACGCGAAGGTGTAGTTTCTGTTACAGTGTCTATAGAGTCGAGGCAGATCTGGTTCAATAGAAATTCAGCTGTTGCATAGACTATGGTGGTAGGATATCACTGTATTTTGTTTTCAGCTCCAGCACAAGTTCAAATAATCAGCCCTGCTCCCCAGCCTGAACGAACTAAATCCATTGCCTTTGAGGAAGGAAAATAAGATTGCATCCTTTGTTCTCAATTAGTACCTCCCAACCATGAAACCCGCCCCCGCATTTCATCAACCATGTGCCGCATGCATTGATTTGGCAGTGGGATTATCAGATTATTTGTATCCTTGGCTCATGTAGCAACACAAAACTAAGAGCATCATGGATAGAACTCACTGGTATGGAGCACCCATTTCTGAGAGCAGGCCTGCTTGGGAAAGTTCTGGTTTTAATTCCGATTTCCTATCCCGAAGGCTAGGAGTAAAAGCTGGAAAATGAACCCATGGAGCTGCCTTACACTGAATCCATCCAGGGCGGCGTTGTCTATTCACGCTGGCAGGGGCTCTCGGTGGTCCCAGGCAGAGGCCTTTCACATCACCTGCTGCCTGGCCTTTTGTACCTGGGATTGTACCTGGGATCCTCCGCATGCCATACCGTTGCTCTGCCACTGAGCCACCCCCTTTCCCCAGTCGTTAAAAGACGGAGCAGTTCCTGGGTATCTCTAATCCCCAACTGATCAGGAAGTCGGGGACTGGGTGCTCTGCCTAGTTTTGTGTTTCCCTTTGCTTAGCAGGGGCAGGTTGGTATCACCTGTTTGAAACTGGATGTATCCAGCCCCAGTGGGCAGTACCTGTCTTTTTGCTGACGGAAGTCCACGCTAGCAAAAGGGGGCATCCTCAGACTGGAAGGCCCGAGGAAGCCGGCTAAAACTGGCTCCGACCTGGATCGTTCCCATTGGTTCTGGCAGGGCTTCTGCAAACGGGGAACACCACGCAACTGCTGCGATGGCACCCAGCAATGCGGAGCCACACGGCTCCCCGGCACTGGTGAAAGTGCCCCCACACCAGCGTATACACCGGCAGTAACACCGGCGTTGGAGTCACGCCCCCTGTGGATTGCTCTGTTAACTGTTGTCCTAACCCACGTGACATGAACAGCTGGTGACCTGTTCCAGAAAAGGACGGCACGGTCTGGATTTTCTTGTACCTGGCACTAATTGTTTAGAAGGATGAATCTCTTAGGAACGCTTAAATGTCCAGCGTCCTAGAGGTTTTTTATCCTTCTGTCCTATTCTGTCTTAATTGGTTTGTTTTTTGTATCAATCATGTAGCGGAGGATGCTGCAAAATACTCTGTGCACTTTCTCGTTAGCGGCAATTTTCCAGCACCAAGAGCTCTTGTTAAAAAGGTGAAAATGTGACACTTGACATTAAAAATGTTTTGCTCCAAAATGTAAAATTGTATATCTTTTTTTTTAAAAGGTTCTGTGCCTTGAATAAGGTCTCTTTGGAAAATCAAGTAGCTTTATTGTCAAGAGATACTTATTCTTTTCAGTTCTGTTTCTTTTCCTGAAAAGAACATTCACAGACATCTATAAGAATCTTTGGTGACTTCAGTACAAATGATCTCCCATGTCTAGAACGGGTTCGGGTTTGTTATATCCAGCAGAAGTGACATGTCTGTTGCTTAAATAGGTTGTCTGGCTAAGTTTGAATAATCCACAAAGTTCAAGATACAGGACTTTCTCCAGTGGTGGGATCCAAAAATTTTAGTAACAGGTTCCCATGGTGGTGGGATTCAAACAATGGCATAACGCCAATAGGGATGGGTGGGGCACGATGGGGGCGTGGCTGGGCATTCTGGGGGCAGGGCATTAATAATTTCTCTGTTACTGTAGAAAACTCTTACTGTAAAAAAAAAAGTTCCTAATTTCCCGCTGGTATCTTTCTGTCCATAATTTAAACTCATTATAGCAAGTCCTATCGTCTACTGCCAACAGAAACAACTACTTCTCCTCTAATTGACTGCCTGTCAAATACTTAATACTTTCAAATACTTAATTTTGTTTGTAGAAATCAAAAGAAAGAGACTTTCCTTAAACAAGGAACTTTACCATATTTCTAAAACATGTTTTTTTAAACAGCCCAACAGGGAGAATTATCCCGTTTTCTACCTTCGTTAACCACATAGGAAACAACAGGACTTTATGATTTTTGGACCTAATGGAATTTTTAACGGAAAAGCAGACCCAATTAGTAACCCCCTTTCGGCACACACAAATAATTAGTAACCCACTCTCGGGAACTGGTGAGAACCTGCTGGATCCCACCTCTGACTTTCTCCATTAATGGGTTGCTTGTAGATCCGGTTTCTTGGATGTCAAAAACTCTGCATCCCAAACTCACATGAGTTGAATAAAGAAGATCTGGGTTTCAAACTGCATCTGAAGAAATCCTGTTGTGTGGTCTTGGCAAACTGGTTACATTTAGCAATTTTCTGTAACGAATAATGATAACCTGGTGGTGTGTTTTTTTCCTGGCAGGAGTGCTCTTACCTACGAGGCAGCCTGAGAAATTGTCCAGGGCCCCAACAGCTCATGGGAGCGACAAGCTTTGTAACTTTCTGAGGAATCTAGCAATTACATCACCTAGTGTTTAGAATTGAAAAACCTGATAAGTGTCTTTATCTGTTTCAGATTTCTCTGATGGCAGATAATTCCAGCAGTTAGTCCCCGATGTCTACCTTCCCTTCACACATGAGCTATTTCACTTATTCTCGTAGGTTTTTAATGGCACCCACATATGATTGAACTGCTTAGCACTATTCATGGTTTGTTTAATCAAACATGGCACTATAATATTGTTCAGAGAGGGGCAGGTGAGAATAGATGTGGGTTTGGGGGCATACCTTTGGCCAGGGCCCTGGAATCACTAAAACTGAGACTGTCCCCGTTCCCTGGAAATGCAAGGTTGGATTCAGCATCCTGGAACTCAGTCAGTTAACATTCAAATGTTTCTAGCCTTTATGTTTGCAGAAGGAGGCTTAGAGGGCCCATCCAAAAGTGTGTGTGTGTGATTCTGCTTGTAGGAGCAGTGGGGTGGCCACGCCAGTGGATTTGCTCTCAGGAGCAGCAGTGGCGTAGGAGGTTAAGAGCTCGTGTATCTAATCTGGAGGAACCGGGTTTGATTCCCAGCTCTGCCGCCTGAGCTGTGGAGGCTTATCTGGGGAATTCAGGTTAGCCTGAGCACTCCCACACACGCCAGCTGGGTGACCTTGGGCTAGTCACAGCTTCTCGGAGCTCTCTCACCCCCACCTACCTTTGTAAGTGGGTGATAGGAGATAGAAAAAGTGCAGAGAAGGGCAACAAGGATGATTGAGGGACTGGAGCACCTTCCCTATGAGGAGAGGCTGCAGCATTTGGGACTCTTTAGTTTGGAGAGGAGACATCTGAGGGGGATATTGATATGATTGAAGTCTACAAAATTATGCATGGGGTAGAAAATGTTGACAGAGAGAAATTTTTCTCTCTTTCTCACAATACTAGAACCAGGGGGCATTCATTGAAAATGCTGGGGGGAAGAATTAGGACTAATAAAAGGAAACACTTCTTCACGCAACGTGTGATTGGTGTTTGGAATATGCTGCCACAGGAGGTGGTGATGGCCACTAACCTGGATAGCTTTCAAAGGGGCTTGGACAGATTTATGGAGGAGAAGTCGATTTATGGCTACCAATCTTGATCCTCCTTGATCTGAGATTGCAAATGCCTTAGCAGACCAGGTGATCGAGAGCAACAGCCGCAGAAGGCCATTGCGTTCACATCCTACATGTGAGCTCCCAAAGGCACCTGGTGGGTCACTGCGAATAGCAGAGAGCTGGACTAGATGGACTTTGGTCTGATCCAGCTGGCTTGTTCTTATGTTCTTATGTTCTTAAGCTTCTTTAAGTCTCCTACTACGTTATCTTTTTAAATGACTCAATTGCTTTCATTCAGTCCCTCGTAGAACATGTTCAGTCTTTACCAGGCTTGTGGGGGTGGGCTTTTCTATTAATCTATATTTTTCTGCATACCTGAGGACCCCTCAGCCAGTAGGTTTACATTCCTACCCCACTTGCGGGTTGCCTGTTTTCCTAATTGACAAGCTCCACCCAGTTTACTACTAGATCCAATGATACTACTAGATCCAATGATACGTATTTAGTCAACAATTTATTTCACTGCAGCTTGCCATGGAAGGGTAAAGAAATACAAGAACAAGGCTAGTAAAAATCAACAGGCCACACTGTCACACAGTTCATAAACCACCCACGTCCACCAAAAAACCTCAGCTCCCTACTCTTCCAGTTGTTGCGATTTCTCCAGATGTTGAACTAAATATGCTGGGCGGTGCCATCCAAATGGCAAAATGGGTGGCAGCGGGGCCACAACTGTGCCACCCTGAAACTCCCACGGAGGTTTCACAGAGGAACAGCAGTGGCATAGTGGTTAAGAGGAGGTGTACTCTAATCTGGAGGAATTGGGTTTGATTCCCCGCTCTGCCGCTTGTGCTGTGGAGGCTTATCTGGGGAATTCAGATTAGCCTGTGCACTCCATCACATGCCAGCTGGGTGACCTTGGGCTAGTCACAGTTCTTTGGAGCTCACTCAGCCCCACCTACCTCACAGGGTGTTTGTTGTGAGGGGGGAAGGGCAGTTGGCCATGCTGGCAGGGGCTGATGGGATTTGTAGTCCATGAACATCTGGAGAGCCGCAGGTTGCAGACCCCTTGAACTTAACAGAAGAATTCTGCCATCACCTACTAGACTACTAAATGCTCCCTCCTATGTTGCCCAACGTGCTTTTTTCATTTTATAATAATTTCCCCAATCAGTTACGCTGCCATTACATTGTTGGCTGAGTCTTGTGTCCTCTAGGAGCAGCAGTGGCGTAGGAGGTTAAGAGCTCGTGTATCTAATCTGGAGGAGCCGGGTTTGATTCCCCACTCTGCCACCTGAGCTGTGGAGACTTATCTGGGGAATTCAGATTAGCCTGTGCATTCCACACACACCAGCTGGGTGACCTTGGGCTAGTCACAGTTCTTCTGAGCTCTCTCAGCCCCACCTACCTCACAGGGTGCTTGTTGTGAGGGGGGAAAGGAGCTTGTAAGTCTTTTTGAGTCTCCTGCAGGAGAGAAAGGGGGGATATAAATCCAAACTACTCCTCCTCCTCCTCCTCCACTTCTTCTTCTTCTTCTTCTTCTTCTTCTTCTTCTTCTTCTTCTTCTTCTTCTTCTTCTTCACCACCAAGGGCGCCAGCTAACCAGATTCCAATGAGAAGCGCACGAAAAAGAGGTTCTGTGTAGCTTTCATGACTGTCGGCTTTTGATCGTTTGCCATGAATCCCTGCGGTCCTTCCAAGAGCGCCCGTCATCTAGTCGAAGGGTTAATTGTGTATTGTGTTTCTGTTCATCACTTGGAGATGGGTAGATGCCCTGTAGATCTCGGAGGCAACGTTCAGTGACTGTTTTCCCTGTCCCACTTCCCAGAAGCCTTTGAGTGAAATCCACATGATTCACAGGCAGTTTCCCACTTGGGGTGGATCTGCTTCACTTCCTCGTCAGAGCGGCGCCATGTGCCTGCCAGACTGTTCTTTGGGGGTCAAAGAGGAAATCTTCCACTCTTTGCTTCAAACCAAGCGTAGCTGTGAACATTTTGCTTTCAGGTCACATAATCAGAAGGGCGGGGGGGAAGCATGTCATGAAAAGGAGAGGAGAGTGCCGGAGCTCCATCTCCTGCAGAGACGATCTGCAGCCTTGATTTTGGGCTCCCCGGCGCAGTGCGAACATGAAAAAACAAAACACAACGCAAGGGGGTAGTGAAATTTGCAAAATCCAGAGTCAGCTGGAAAGGAGGGATAGAGAAACACCTGAGCAGGGAATAATAGAAGAAGAAGAAGAAGAAGAAGAAGAAGAAGAAGAAGAAGAAGATGAAGAAGATGAAGAAGATGATGAAGATGATGAAGAAGAAGAAAAAGAAGAAAAAGAAGAAGAAAAAGAAGAAGAAGAAAAGGAAAAAGAAGAAGAAGAAAAAGAAAAAGAAGAAGATGAAGAAGAAAAAGAAGAAGAAGAAAAAGAAAAAGAAGATGAAGATGAAGAAAAAGAAAAAGAAAAAGAAGAAGAAGAAGATGATGAAGATGATGATGAAGATGATGATGATGATGATGATGATGATGATGATGATGATGATGATGATGATGATGATGATGATGATGATGATGATAGTAGTTTGGATTTATATCCCCCCCTTTCTCTCCTGTAAGGAGATTTAAAGGGGCTGACAAACTCCTTTCCCTTCCCCCCTCACAACAAACACCCTGTGAGGTAGGTGGGGCTGAGAGAGTTCCGAAGAACTGTGACTAGCCCAAGGTCACCCAGCTGGCTTGTGTTGGAGTGTACAGGCTAATCTAAATTCCCCAAATTAGCCTCCACAGCTCAGGCGGCAGAGCGGGGAATCAAACCCGGTTCCTCCAGATTAGAGTATGCCTCTCAAACCTGTCCTCCAGATTAGAGCGGGGAATCAAACCCAGTTCCTCCAGATTAGAGTGCACCTGCTCTTAACCACTGCGCCACTGCTGCTTCTTTGGCCCTGGCTAGCTCAGCATACAGTTGTCAACTTGGAATTGGGAAATGCCTGGAGATTTGGGGGAAATGCTTCAGAAACTCAGGCTTTGGGGAGGGGAGGGACATTGGCAAGGTGCCATCCAATGAGTTAGGTGGGGGAGGGAGTCAGTATTCAAGTGGGCGGGAGTTCTTTAAGTGCTAGAGATAGTAGTCCAAAGATTATAGAGAGAACTGAGCGAATAGTTCCAGAACCTGACAGTGGGAAGTGTAGATAAAAGGGTCTTTTGCTTCCGTTTAAGATTCTGTAATATTTGATTTGTGTATTTTGGCAGCTGAACTGGAACTGAGATAAACGGAACAGCTAGTATGGTGGAGGGTGGGTTATTGTCACTTTATCTTGAACAGGGAGAATACATATCAGAAATAGGAATGACTGAACCAAGTCAGCGCAGCCATGAAGTTTGGTAGCTTCACTTCTGCACCCTGCTACATCCCCGTCATTGAAGCCTATGTAAGAAGAGGAAGAGGAAGAAGAAGAAGAAGAGGAGGAGGAGGAGGAGGAGGAGTTTGGATTTATATCCCCCCTTTCTCTCCTGCAGGAGGTAGGTGGGGCTGAGGGAGCTCCGAGAAGCTGTGACTAGCCCAAGGTCACCCAGCTGGCGTGTGTGGGAGTGCACAGGCTAATCTGAATCCCCCAGATAAGCCTCCATAGCTCAGGCGGCAGAGCGGGGAATCAAACCCGGTTCCTCCAGATTAGATACACGAGCTCGTAACCTCCTACGCCACTGCTGCTCCTAAGTTTACATAAGTTTACATGATGCATTTGCTAGCAAGCCAAGCTGGGTGTCACCCCCACTCCCAGTTAGCGTTCACAGTGCTGTGATATTTTTTGGTGTTGTGCATTTTTTGTGCCTGGGTTTTGTCACAGCACAGAACCATGACACCCGGGCACAAAACGCACAACACCAAAACGAGTGATGCCTTGTGCCACCAGGTGTCAGAGTAACCTCATGTGTGTCTCTCCCTCTGAATCCAGCACCCGGCTGGCTCCGTAGCCCTGGCATTAGAATTCCACAAGAGAGGGTTATCTTTGGGCTGTCTGCGAATGATTCAGGACCTGCAATGCAGCCGACTGGTTTTGTTTGGAAGGGGAAGATGCTCCCCCGAGCTCGAGGAGTCCTGCAGCTCTTTGCCAAATACATCCGGCGGTCTCCAGCACGAGGCCGTGAACACGACTGCACGTTCCTCACGGATTTGGTTTCTAACAGTGTATAGAAGGGGGGAGGGGATAGCAGTGAGATGAACATAAAACCCAACAATAACCAAAAGGAAACAAAATCCTTCCTCACCCAAAGATCTTGGTGTTAATCCAGTGTTGATGCAAGGGTTGTTTGTGGCAGACAACTCTTCCTTCACGCCTCCAGTTCTGGCCAGAGGGCTGTTTAAAGCCCGGGGGTGGGGGGTTGTCCAGAAATCTAAAATCGAAGAAGGACAATATCTAAAGGGAGCAGCAGTAGCGTAGGAGGTTAAGAGCTCATGTATCTAATCTGGAGGAACCGGGTTTGATTCCCCGCTCTGCCGCCTGAGCTGTGGAGGCTTATCTGGGGAATTCAGACTAGCCTGTACACTCCCACACACGCCAGCTGGGTGACCTTGGGCTAGTCACAGCTTCTCGGAGCTCTCTCAGCCCCACCTACCTCACAGGGTGTTTGTTGTGAGGGGGGGGAAGGGCAAGGAGATTGTAAGCCCCTTTGAGTCTCCTGCAGGAGAGAAAGGGGGGATATAAATCCAAACTCCTCCTCCTCTTCTTCTTCTTCTTCTTCTTCTTCTTCTTCTTCTTCTTCTTCTTCTTCTTCTTCTTCTTCTTCTTCTTCTTCTTTTTCTAAAGGCCGGGGCAGATGGGCTAGTTACCTTGCAGGCAAATGTCCTGGTCAGCAATTGTCTTAAAGGGCTGCTGGGGGGCAAGTCCCCCCACCTACCTTCTGCAATGATGCCACGGCCTCTGGGGACTACTCAGCTAGGGTTGCCAGTCTCCAGGTAGGATCTGGAGACCACCTGCTATTACAACTGATTTCCAGACTACAAAGATCAGTCCCCCTGGGAAAAAATAGCTGTTTTTGAGGATGGACTCTCTGGTATTATATACTGGTGAGGTCCCTCCTTTCCCTAAACCTCATCCTCCCCAAGCTCCACTTCCCCCCCCCCTCCAAATCTTCAAGGTATTTCCCAATCCAGAGTTGGCAACCCTATGTGCAAGCTCGGGGCTGAGAAACACCTGGAGGTTTGGGAGGTGTGGCCTGAGGAAGATGGGGTTTGGGGAAGGAAGATACAGCGGAACCTCAGTTTTCATTGCCTTCGGTTTCCATCGGTTTCGGTTTTCATCGATTTTTGCCGTGAAAAATTTGTCTCGGTTTTCATCGATTTGCCTCGGTTTTCATCGATTTGCAGTAAGGTGCAGGGGTTTGTGGAGAAAAATCACCCGGACAAAGCTGTTGCAGGCCGTTCTCTGCAACTTGTTTAATGACAATGTCTTGCCCCATTTCAGACAAATCTTAAAGAGGCGTCAGAAACAGACCTCTCGGGACAGCTTTCTGGGGCGACATTGGTCCACTGGCTCTGAAGCGGGTCCTAGTGTTCTTGTTTGTGACTGTTTTCAGCATTAAACACTATGTTTATTCACCAAAAAATGTGTTTTTGGTATGTTTTTGGGAGTGCCTGGAACGGATTAATTGGATTTACATTGATTCCTACGGAAAAGTTTGCCTCGGTTTTCATCGGTTTCGGTTTTCATCGATTCTTTTCGGACGGATTGCCAACGAAAACCGAGGTTCCACTGTATAAACAGAGGGGTCACACGACCCAGAACACAACTCACCTCGGTCATGTGGTGAGTGCATCTGGCTACACCTTCCCCCCCCCCCCCGCGCCCTCCCCAGCCTCCACTCACCCATTACCTCGTCCATTGCCCCACCCACTCCCTATCTCCCTCCTTGCCCCATCCCCAGGTCTGCCCTCAGCTGCCCCCTTGTTGAACTCCCCCCTCTCCCTCAGCGGGGAACCAGCAGCCAGTATTAGGAAAGTATTTTGTGTAGCAGGGGTAGCGTTGGGGGAATTTGGGGGGCTGGACATGGGAGGGAGGCAGGGAGGCATAGTATGCCAGGAGCAGCAGTGGCGTAGGAGGTTAAGAGCTCGTGTATCTAGTCTGGAGGAACCGGGTTTGATTCCCAGCTCTGCCGCCTGAGCTGTGGAGGCTTATCTGGGGAATTCAGATTAGCCTGGGCACTCCCACACACGCCAGCTGGGTGACCTTGGGCCAGTCACAGCTTCTCGGAGCTCTCTCAGCCACACCCACCTCACAGGGTGCTTGTTGTGAGGGGGGAAGGGCAAGGAGATTGTAAGCCCCTTTGAGTCTCCTACAGGAGAGAAAGGGGGGATATAAATCCAAACTCCTCCTCCTCCTCCTCCTCCTCCTCCTCCTCCTCCTCCTTCTTCTTCTTCTTCTTCACCTCAGTTAATAGAAAGGATTTAAGATGGTCAGCTCCATTTACTACTATTTCTCTCCTTTCTGAAAGTTGGGTCAACTGTTCCAGGAAGGCATGATCCAACTCTTCAGTCTGGCTGGAGGGTCTATAATAGACCCCCACAATGAGATCACTGTTGTTTCTTTCCCCCTTAATTTTTACCCAGATGATCTCAACCTGGCTTTCAGGATTTAAGTCATGGACCTGCTCACTGGTGTAATCATCCCTGACATATAATGGTATTCCTCCTCCTTTCCTAGTTGGTCTATTTCTCTGAAATAGGTTATACCCCCTCAGTTACAATCCAGTTATGAGACAATCCAGTTATGAGACTTCTTCTTCTTCTTCTTCTTCTTCTTCTTCTTCTTCTTCTTCTTCTACTACTACTACTACTACTACTACTACTACTACTACTACTACTACTACTACTTCTTACATAGGCTTCAATGACGGGGATATAGCAGGGTGCAGAAGTGAAGCTACCAAATTTCATGGCTGCGCTGACTTGATTCAGTCATTCCTATTTCTGATCTTTATTCTCCCTGTTCAAGATAAAGTGACAATAACCCGCCCTCCACCATACTAGCTGTTCCGTTTATTTCCGTTCCAGTTCAGTTGCCAAAATACACAAATCAAATATTACAGAATCTTAAACGGAAGCAAAATACCCTTTTATCTACACTTCAAAATTGCGTTCTGATCGCAACGGATAAGAACGTTGCTGCTAATAATATTGTCTTTCATTTTCATGCAAAAGCAAACAGAAACCGTGCATTCGGAATGCCAGCCGAATCGGACATAAATATTACCCTTAAAACGGATGCCTTCGTCTGTGCAGACTGCCTAAGAAGGTACAAATGAAACAACAACCATTGAGATGATGATATGGAAAAGTTAAAAACAAAAAATAGGGTTCCTGTGTACATTCCTGGTGCAGCAGGAGCAGATGATGTTTAGCAGGTCAACTGGGGTTTGCAACATACAAGCTGCCCCTTCACGCACATACTATTTGTCACAGAGATAAAGCATTTTGCGCATGGGATTGATAATACAGACTACCGTGCAATGCTGCTGTGAAGACTGATCTATGTGAAGGACTTCGGGGGTGAGTAATATTAAAAGTGCTGTCTTAGATAATAAGAACGTAAGAAAGAGCCTGCTGGATCAGACCAGAGTCCATCTAGTTCAGCTCTCTGCTACTTGCAGTGGCCCACCAGGTGCCTTTGGGAGCTCACGTGCAGGATGTGAAAGCAAGGGCCTTCTGCTGCTGCTGCTCCTGAGCACCTGGTCTTTGCTAAGGCATTTGCAATCTGAGATCAAGGAGGATCAAGATTGGTAGCCATAGATAGACTTCTCCTCCATAAATCTGTCCAAGCCATTTTTAAAGCTATCCAGGTGAGTGGCCATCACCACACCTCCTGTGGCAGCATATTCCAAACCCCAATCACACGTTGCGTGAAGAAGTGTTTCCTTTTATTAGTCCTAATTCTTCCCCCCAGCATTTTCAATGAATGCTCCCTGGTTCTAGTATTGTGAGAAAGAGAGAAAAATTTCTCTGTCAACATTTTCTATCCCATTCATAATTTTATAGACTTCAATCATATCCCCCCTCAGATGTCTCCTCTCCAAACTAAAGAGTCCCTAACGCTGCAGCCTCTCCTCATAAGGAAGGTGCTCCAGTCCCTCAATCATCCTCGTTGCCCTTCTCTGCACTTTTTCTATCTCTTCGATATCCTTTTTGAGATGTGGCGACCAGAACTGAACACAGGACTCCAAGTGCGTTTTTGAAGCTTGATGCATGTCAGAAATTCTGGTGACTGTTATGAAGGCAGCATATTATGTCAGTGTTAATGGAGAGTTGCGTGATTGTTTTGTAATGGCTCAACTGACCGGGACACAGACTGACTGATGGTCTGGGTAAGCAGTCCCCAATAACCAGTGGCATTTGTCTCCCTATAGCGAGCATTTTTTCATATGCACGCTGAAAACTGCAGAACCTGTGCACCATGTTCTGTATTATTGACACCTTCATAACCGGAGCCCTTCGGGGATAGGGCGGTATAAAAGCCCAAAGTATAAATACCGAAAAGAAAAATAAACTGGGCCAGAACAAAGTTCTTCTCAACCTTATTGACAGACTTAGAGTCGTGGTGGCGAACCTATGGCCCTCCAGATGTTCATGGACTACAATTCCCATCAGCCCCTGCCAGCATGGCCAATTGTAGTCCATGAATATCTGGAGCGCCATAGGTTCACCACCACTGGCTTAGAGTGTTGGACAGAGCAGCAGAAGACAATTTATCTAGTAAACAATGAATCCAGCGGCCAGGTTTTTATGCACAGTCATAAACAAATAATCTTCATTTTGCTTTGTGTGTTGTCTTTTAATTTTCTGTCTATTGTTTTGGGTCTTTGTACTATGCCATTAAAGGTTATCTGTTATCAGTGGAGTTTGGGTGTACGTGTGTGTGTGTGTGCATGCACAGAAGTGGGTGGATTGTTGTGAAGAGATTTCCCCAACCCCTTGGGAACTTCTTCTGCAGAGGCTTAGCACATTGGCGCATGTGAGCGTTCTTTGGTGCACATGATGATCTATGCTGTGCCTTGAGGACGGTTTCCCCCCCATGTTTGTTTACAGACTCAGTAGAGATGTCAAGTTCAGGAAGGTGATAGCCTTACCACATCCTGTACGATACCAGCAGTTAGAACACTCGACACAACGTGCTGGAAAATGTTGGTTCGGTCCTGTAGCTATGGCGCTCGGGAGGACTGCCTTTCAAAGCCTGTGTGGTGTAGGGATCTGGGAGATTCTCGGTTCGAACCCCCACCCTGTCATGGAAGCTCGCTGCACAACCTTGGACTAGTCACACACTCGCAGTCTAGCCTACCTTGCAAACGTGATGTGGATAAAACAGAGGAGAGGAGAATGATGGGTCCCCATTGGGGAAAAGGCAGGATATAAACAAAGTAAATAAATAAAATTTCTAAAGGCCCCCCTCCTGACTGACTGGTAGAAGGCATGGCTACTTCACAAGATTAGCAACTCCCCTGCAGCATCAAACTAAAGATCCACGTAGCACAGCAACTACCTGTAAGCAGAGGTGGGATCCAGCAGGTTCTCACAGGTTCCCAAGAGTAGGTTACTAATTATTTGTGTGTGCCGAGAGGGGGTTACTAATTGGTGATTTTGCCACATGATTTTTGCCTTCGTTACGCCCCTCCTCTCAGCAGTAGCGCACAGAACTTGAAGCAGTCTAGCAGGAGGTGCACCGGCGTGCGTGGCAGCCTGTGCCTGCGTGCATTCGTTTCCCGCCCAAGGACCGGCGCAGTGGCTGCGTCCTCGCCACAGCCCCACCCAGGAATGTCCGACATGCCCCCATCGTGCCCCACCCAGCCCCATTGGCGCTACGCCACAGTTTGAATCCCACCACCATGGGAACCTGTTACTAAAATTTTTGGATCCCACCACTGCCTGTAAGGGTCTAGTACCCCGGTCAATAACAAGACTCAAGAATGTCTTCAAGAGCCTTATTGAAACTGTGTCTGACCCATATGGCCAGGTAGCGGAGACTGAGGTCCCAGCTCCCTGGCTCCCAGTATAAACCTTACACTTACAATCAGGTAGCTCCCACCCTTGCATTCCCCATATTAGCATTAGAAAGGACAGTTGAAGATACATTGTTTTGAGAATGGCCTGGCCATTCTCGGAAGAGGAGACAGTAGGGGGAATCGATAAACTCTATTCACTACCTTGCTGCAAAACAGGAAAGCTGAACCTCTGACCTGGGGCAAGGCTGATGCAAGACCAGCCACCGAAAGACTTGCCCAGGCATGTCTCAGGCGCTTTGGCAGGCCCAGAATAGCGGGGCCTGACACTACCAAAGCACTTCAAGGAAGCATGCTAGTAAACAATCAAGGCAAAATTCCTAATCTGTTATGTCTCCAGCATTCAGTACTCAAAGATACACTGCCTCTGCACATGGAGGATCTATTGGAACTGCTCTGGCTGATGGCAGCCCTGGCCTTTCATGTGTGTATCTAATCCTTCTTCAAATGATTGCCCATTTCTCTGGTAGTGAATTCCATGTTAATTATACACTGTCCAAGGAGGTACACACTTTGTCCTCTTTTGCCTATTGACCGTGTCATCCTGGAATTCTTTTATCCCCCAAATCTCTCTTGTTTTTTTTAATTTGTTTATGATTTGATTTGTAGGCCCCCCTTTTTCCTTAACTGGCTCGGGGCGACTTACAACAATAAACTAACGGATTAAAACATGCAACAATACGTTACAAAAGGCGCCATAAAATCTTGTGTATAAAACATAACACTATATACCAATTGCAGGTGTATACCGAGACTCTGAGTTAACCCCAAGTGGTAATGATTGGCATGCAGTGATCTTCCACTTGGGCACTTTGAGTGCAACCCTGTTCAGATTCATTTCTATGGGCTTAGACTAGAGTAACTCTACACTGGCTTGCACTGCCGGTCTCACAATACTACGAATGTGTGCTTAGATTTCTTTCAGCGTCTCCTGGTAGCGGTATGTGCCAAGGAAGTAAAACTTTTTAAAAATTATGTCATCTGAAATGGAGCATGCAAGGAAAAGGTATCTACTGACATGAACTTGTCAAAAGCTGTATGCCGCCAGACCTCAGGAAACGAAATGCGTCACTCCTTGTGACTTCCTTGCTGTCTTTCCAATGCGCCTTCTCTTTTCTTGTTCGTGCCTTTCAACATCTCCTTCTAGAAAGTGATTTTAGGATTGCACAAAATATATGAGAAGGGCTACGTTGCATAATATGGTTTTGTCTGTGGATTTGACCTCTGCTATTCTGGTCGTCGGACTAGAACTAAAACCTCACTGTAGCAGTCGGAACTCCAGCACAGAGCCAGTGTAGTTCTGGGTAAAAATAGTCAGGCTGTGTTTTTCTTAAGGAACTTAGAGGGTCATTTGCAGAAGGGATTGCTGTTCAAAGTGGATATGTGAATCCCAGAGTTGACGGGTTTTTGCAGAAGCTATTCCATCAGGACAAGAAATGGACAAAAATTTTTATCATTTTAATGCATGGTGTAAATGTTAAACCATATTGCAGCTAATTTTTTAAAGCAAGAGAATGCACCAGACACGGAAGGACAGCTTCAGAAAGTTTGATCTACAATCCTTTTGGCAATTTTTTCTGCTTACTAGAGATACTGGGAAGGGAATAGATTTGTCTCAGTTTATTCAAATGCGGTTCCCAGTTATTCATACTTTGGAGGAGGGGAATTATTCCAAGAGGTTTTGTAAGAGACAAAATATTGAATCTTGTTTAACGGGGTGGCCCTTCAGATGTTATGGACTACAGTTCCCATCACCCCCTGCCAGCATCATGCTGGCAGGGGATGATGGGAACTGTAGTCCATAACATCTGGAGGGCTGCGAGTTTGACACCTGTGGGTGTCAAAGGGGTACAATCTGGCCACATACCCTGAACCTCAGTGTATTGGCTGGGAGTCACCTCCTCCTTGTTCAAGGGGGGTCTGCCCTTAGGTGAATGCATGCCACTGCAGCTGTGTGGTGCAACCCTCCCCACATGACTGCTTAGAAGCAATGCTCCATGGGTCTTCACAACCAAGTGAATTTGCACAGGATGGCGACCTTTGCGGCTTTCTCCCCTCCCTCCCTGCAAAACCTCCATGCACTGGCGTAATGCCCATTGGGCAAGGTGGGCAGCTGCCCAGGGCATCACCTTGTGGGGGGCATCAAAATGCTGGGTTCGTTTTTGGGTATTTTAGTGGTTTTCCATTGTTTGCCTGCGGGGGGCGCAGTTTTTAGGCTAGCGGCACCAAAATTTCAGCGTATCATCAGGAGACTGTCCTTATGCTACCCCCCAAGTTTGGTGAGGTTTGGTCCAGGGAGTCCAAAGTTATGGACTCCCAAAGGGGGTGCCCCTATCCCCCATTGTTTCCAATGGGAGCTAATAGGAGATGGGGGCTACAGTTTTGAGGGTCCATAACTTTGGCCTCCCTGAACCAAACTGCACCAAACCTGGGGGGTATCATTAGGGCAGTCTCCTGATGAGACCCTGAAAGGTTTGAGACTGTACCTTCAGAAATGTGCCCCCCACAGCCTGCAACCCCCATTGACAGCAATGCAGAAAACTCAATGCAGAACAAAGATTCTTGAGTATTATTTCTAGGATGTTCCTGCAGGGGGTGCATTATTGGATGTATCGGTACCAAAATTTCAGGGTATCATCTGGAGGTGATGGCACCCCCCAAGTTTGGTGCAGTTTGGTTCAGGGGGGGGCAAAGTTATGGACCCTCAAAACTGTAGCCCCCATCTCCTATTAGCTACCACTGGAAACAATGGGGGATGGGGAGTCCATAACTTTGGACTCCTTGAACCAAACCTCACCAAACTTGGGGAGTAGCATAAGGGCAGTCTCCTGATGATATGCTGAAATGTTGGTGCTGATATGTCTAAAAATGCACCCCCTGCAGGCACCAATGTCCTGGTGCAAAAAAATTTGGTCGTGGTGGAGTGGCCGCCCATGGGGGGGGGCATCCAACTCCGGTTTTGCCCAGGGCTACAGTTTGCCCAGGGCTGCCTTGTTACGCCCCTGCCTCCATGTGCAGACGCAGTCTAGCTTGGTTTGTCTCGGAGAGCAAGCACAAGCGCCGCGGCCTTCAGGGCTGGCTCAGGAGCATCTGTAAAGCAGCCAGTGGGTTGCTGGGCCGCCCTGGGGTCGATGCTCGCGAACCCGCTCCAGCGCCCGTCCGTCAGCAGCAGAGAAGCGCTGACTCCACGGGGCAGGACTTCGCAGGGGTGGGATCCAAACAGGTTAACAACCGGTTCCGACGGTGGTGGGATCCAAATAGCGACTGTCAAAAAGTATTTAAAAACTTTTTTGAATATCGCTTTTTCAATTTTAAGTATTAAAGATATTAATACTTAATAAAAATATTGTAAGTATTAATTTTTTTTAATTTAATTAAAGTAAAGTAAAGTAAAGTAAATTAAAATTTTAAATTAAAGTATTAAAGTTTTACATTTTAACAACAGGTTCTGCAGAACCTTCGGAACCCCGCCTTTGGGCAGGGGGGAGGGGGGCACTTTTCCAAGACTTCCAAGAGGAGTGGAAGGCGAGCTGGGGAAGTTCCCTGGGGCGCAGCCAGCGCTCTCTGAGCCTGAGCTCCGCATGCATGCATGCAGCGGAGGCAGAGGCGACCCAGGCGCGCTTCCTTCCCCGCGCGGTCCCCCTCCCCCCCCCCGTCCCGCGTTGCCCCTTTAAGGCTCGGGGCTGCCGCTTTGTTATCCCCCCTCCCGGCGCGCACGCTGGCGGGGCCTCCGCGCCTCCCATTGGCTGCGCGCTGCCCCCAGCTGTTCGGGGCTCCTCCGGCTCCCTCCTCCCGCCGAGGGGAGCCGCCTCTGGTTGGCCTCTGCCGAAAAGGGGCCGCGTCCGGCCGCCGCCAACCGCCGGGGTGTTGCTAGGCGCCGGGGCGCGTGGATTGGCTCCCTGGGGTGGCCGTCAGCGGCGAGGGGGCCGGGCTTGGGTGGCCTTTATAAAGGGGCGGGGGGGGGGGCGGCCGGCCGGAGGGGTGCCGTCGCAAGAGGGGCGCGGGGCTGGAGGCGGCGGCTGGTTCCTTGGCGGGGGGCCCTGCTCCCTCCCTCCTTCCGTCCGTCCGTCCGTCCGCGCGCCCCCGGGCTTTGGCGAGCCTCCTGCGCTGGGCAGGTGCGGCAGGTGAGCGGGGATCCTGCACCAGGTCGGGCCCCTCTCTCCCCAAAGGTGCACGGCGGCGGCGGCGGCGTGGGGCCAGAGAGGCGGGGAGGGGGCGGCCCGCGCTGTCCGCGGGCGACGTGACTGTCCGGGCCGGGGCCGCGTTCCAGCTGCCCAATCGCCTCTTCGTGCGCGCGCCCCGGACTCGTCTCCAGCGACGGGACTGGACGCGGGACAACCCCACCCCCCACCCCCCGCCCCACACGCGCGTTGCAATCGGGGAGGGGGCAGCCCAGCCTGCCGGGTGGTGGCCCCCGCGCTGCTGACCCCGCAGAGTCCCGGACGGGCGGCTTGGCTCTCCGGTGGAGGGGCTGCTGGGGGAGAGGAGGTGCGTGGTTGTGCGCGCGCGCGTGGGGGTGGGGGGGGGGTGGGGGTCGTGGCCAGATCCCGGGGGTGGTGATGGTTTTTTTCCCCCCCCCCTTTGTTAGCCCAGTTGGGGCTCTTGGCCCCGAGAGGGGGTTTGGCCCGTGCGCGGCTTGGTGGCACCGGTGGTGGTTTCCGTGGCGCGCATCGTTTGGATGCCGGAGACCCGCGGGTGGGTGACCCTGGCTGGCTGGCTGGCTGGCTTCAGGGGCTGCCCCGTTGTCTGCCACGTGGGGCGAGGAAGACGCCCGGCCCTGCGTCGTCAGGCCGCTTCCTCTGGACATCCGAGACCCGGCTGGAGCCTCCCGGGACTCGAACCCTGGACTGGCTGTTGTGCCTTTTCGCTCTTGGCGCCGCTTCCTCTGCGCAGCGTCGCGGCCGGTGTTTATTGTTGGAGAAAGATGGAGAAAGCCGAGGCAGTGGAAGGAGTTGGGGGTTTATAACTGGGACATGACTTGGAGTTTTCCATCCTGCGGTCCTTCCAAGGAGCTCAGGGGAACGTAGTTCTTTGCGCACCCTTGCTTGATCCTCACAACAGCCCTGCAGGGTAGATCAGCGTAGGTGAAGAAGGGAGCCGGTGGCAGAGAGTAGATTTGAACCGGAGTCTCACCGCGTCAAGTCTGGTTTGCTAACCAACGGGGTCTCTGGTCTTTCACAGATTCAGGTCCCTGGGATCCATCTCTGATGTGATCCAAGGTGTCTGTTGTATCTCTGCATGTGTGCATGAGAGAGAACGTGAAATGTGGACATTTGTACTGTTCTGCTTAGAACTCATCTCATCCTAAACGGGAGCGGGTTCTTCAAAACATCACCAGAGCCTTGCTGGACCAGACCAGTGGTCCCTTGCATCTGGAGGGCCAACAGTGGTGGTATTGCTTCTCCAGGAACCCATCCTGTGTATGGACTTGGAAGCATGAGAGGCAGTACAGTGTAGTGGCTAGATCGTCACACTGGAACCTGGGGCTTCCAATCCCGGCTCTTCCACGAAGCTTGGTAGAGGGCCCTTGTGAGCATCGAATGTGGGAGGAGAGAGCCGTGGGCCCTGCGATCCTGTGAGAGCGTGGCGGATCGGTGGCGCAGATGTCCAGGGCAGAACTCCGGGTGTGACCCAGAGCAGAGTCCAGAGGGTACCTGACTTGGGTACGGAGCTATAAATGGGGGAGTAGAACTGGCGCTAGCAAAAAAAACCCCATTATTTGAGGTGGGTGAAGAAGCTCTCCCCCCTCCCAGGTGAGCAGGCAGAGATCCTTCTTGATCATTTTTAACCCGCGATGCATGCCTTGCTGCGGCTTAACAGCTCGGCTAGTAAACACGGCTAGTAAACCCTCCTTTGTTTGGTTGCCTCTCTAGGCTGGGATGCCAGCCCCCATCTCTTTTGTTTCCTGCTCTGTGTGTTTCTAACTGGTCAGAATCAGCACCCACTTCAGGGTGGGACATGGCTGGCAGGCAGTCTTGGGTTCGAAAGATGTCCAGGTGGTCGAAGATTCCCTGCCATTGAAGAAACTTTAGGTAGCAAGTCTGGAGGGTTGTTGTTGTTTTTTTTGCAGCATTTGGGAAGGGGTCCGGTGGAAGATTCCTGGGGGGTGGGGGCGGTCTGAGCCCCATTCTGGGAGCTCCCCTTTCCGCATGCTGGAGATAAGTTATGCTGCTGGCTATACCACTACCATGTGACTCTTTCTGTTTATTTACCAATGCAGCTGGTTCGGTCTCTGGAGATGAGGTTGTTTCCCTCTTAGCAAGCTGCACTCTCTAGTCTAATTGGGCGGGGAGGATATTGATGTTTTCATGCACAGAATTTGGTACATGCAGCCAAGGGGGCTAGTCGTTGACTGGGAAGAGTTTGGGGTTTTTTGCTCTGGGGAGCAGCATCCCCACCCCCCACCCCGTTTGCAGGCTGAGATCAATGCCTTTTAAGCGATCCTGGCATTTAGAGAAATTGAAATGTCATGCCGGAGGATTATTTTTTGAGCGAAGGATTCGGTGATGTTTTTCCCTCCTGTGTGCTTCCCGCAAAGAAAGCTGTTGATTTTGTTTTGCATAATTCAGTGGGTTTGCTAAACATAGAGAGAGCGGCCTGACGTCTCGGCCCTCCGCTCTGGAAATCTTATCCCAAAATGAATCTGGTTTCTGAGACTTCAAGCAGAGGCGGCCCGCAAGTTTTGCAAAACCCTTTTGGCATCCATCGGGACTAGGAGCCTTCTGCTTATATTTAACGGGGAGTCGAGGGCTGGATTCTCTGCCCCTTGTGGCTTTCTTTGCTTTGTCATGATTCGGTGCCCTGCACACAGCCCTGGAAACCGGCAGGAATCTGGTGACCGATGAAGCCCCTGGGGGAAATTGCTTTTACTGTGCATCACTGCAAATGCAGAGTTTATCTCTCTCTTCTGGATGGCTTCTCTTGGGTGTTTTCAAAGTGGCTTCCCCCCCCCCTCCAGGCAGACAGACACAAGAAAAACCCAAGGTAGAAATAGGGGGGGGGGGCTGTCTCTTTGGCTTGCTTTGATCTGACTCCTTTGCTTGTGGGCCTTGCGGAGGTTTGCAAAAGCAGACTGCTTGGTCATCTTTCTCACTCAAGAGAGAAACCACCGAAGGAAACATGAGGTGTGTAAACGCTGCTGGAGAGTCTCCCGCGGATAAAAATAACTCCTAATGTACGTACTTAGTGTGGCTTTGGGACCAGACTTTTGCTAGCGAGGCCTGGGTTCAAATTCTCACTGAAACTCACAGGGCGGCCTAGGGAAAGTCTCTGCTTCTCTGCCTGCCTACCTTGCTGGGTTGCTGTGAAGATAAAACTGGAGCGAGTCCCTGTGTGTGTGTGTCACTCTTAGCTCCTCGAAGCCTCCTGACACAATTCGGTTTTGCCAAGCGTTACCTTTCTGGAGGCAGCTGCTTTATCGGGATTCGATCCACTGCTCCTCCTAGCTGGTAGTGGTGTGTTTGAGCCGAGAAGAGTCCTTCCTGACTCCTGAGTTGGTCTAGCTGGAGACCAAACACAGGGCTCTGTGTGCACCAAGTATGAGCCCTTATTGAGCTATGGCATCGTCTCACCTTAAGAGCCCAACTGAGCGTGTGATGCAGCCTCTGAGCATTGGTCCAGGCACAGGGGTCTGCAACCTGCGGCTCTCCAGATGTTCATGGACTACAAATCCCATCAGCCCCTGCCAGCATGGCCAATCTGGGAGACCTTACAGGGTCCCTCCTTAAGCAAGGTCCTGTTTGCTGCCTGGCTTGCCACTGGGAGGATCATAACAGACATGGCCAATTGGCCATGCTGGCGGGGGCTGATGGGTTTTGTAGTCCATGAACATCCAGAGAGCCGCAGGTTGCAGACCCCTGGTCCAGGAGAACTAGATGCAGCCTGTATTGACCAGGGCCGGCTGTCCAGGGTCTTGGGCAGAGAAACATGGTTTCCCAAACATGGTTTTTGGAGATCCTTGGACCGGACATGCCAATGGTTGCTGTGGGAAGCTTCTACACGCCAAGCAGACAGGTGCTTAACCAGCGACCCCATCTCTTCCCTGGACAGCAGCTATTGGCAAGGAAAGGGCATGTTTACCAGACAGCAAGGATTGCTCTGGCTAGCAGAGGCCTCCCTGAGATCTTGGAGACTAGAGTTTTTTTCACCTAAGAGCCCTTGTTCAGAAATGGCCGTTTGGATTCATACTCCACGTTTTTTCAACTGTGGGGAGTTGCAGTTCCCCACTCCTCCACTTGAGCGGCAGATTCTCATCTGGTGGACTGGATTTGTTTCCCTGCTCCTGCACATGAAGCCTGCTGGGCGACCTTGGGCCGGTCAGTTCTCTCAGAACTCTCTCCGCTTCACCTACCTCACAAGGTGTGCGTTTTGGGGAGAGGAAGGGAAGGAGTTCGTAAGCCGTTTTGAGAATCCTGATGGTTGAAAAAAAGCCGGATATAAATCCAAACTCCTCCACTTCTTCTTTTATGTCATGATTTCGCAGCTGGAAAAGCCAGCTGCAGTATCGGAGCAAGAATCTTTAGAATGCCCAAAGAGGTATATGATCTCCGGTGGCTACAGGACTTGCTTGCGTGGTAGCCTTTCTGTTTTTGAATCCTCCCACACAGGAGCATACAAAAATGGGAGCTCCATATCGCTGCCCAGTTGCGAGGAATATTCGTCTCCGCCCCGCCCTCTCCCATCGGGTGCATAGACAGTAAATCTTTATTAGGCACAAATTATAATCTCTACAGACAATAAAATCCTGTACATAAATACAAAAATAAAATCCACTATCCAAGTCGTAATAAAACATTGTGTGTACAGATCGTCAGATATATGACACAATGTTTAGAATCAGACAATTAAGATCCGCTTACATTTTGATAACGGCTCACGTTTGTCGCTATATTAAGTCACGTACAGACATGTGTTTTTGGAAACTAGTATGAATACATGAGCTCGGGTTTTTGGTATTGTCTTTCGTTTATCACTTCTGCTAAAAAGGTAGCAACCTTGAGAGTTGTTACAGGGGGTAGATCATTTAATGAGCGCATAGACAAATCTAGGAGCAGCAGTGGCGTAGGAGGTTAAGAGCTCGTGTATCTAATCTGGAGGAACCGGGTTTGATTCCCAGCTCTGCCGCTTGAGTTGTGGAGGCTTATCTGGGGAATTCAGATTAGCCTGTACACTCCCCCACACGCCAGCTGGGTGACCTTGGGCTAGTCACAGCTTCTCGGAGCTCTCTCAGCCCCACCTACCTCGCAGGGTGTTTGTTGTGAGGGGGGAAGGGCAAGGAGATTGTCAGCCCCTTTGAGTCTCCTGCAGGAGAGAAAGGGGGGATATAAATCCAAACTCTTCTTCTTATTTTCTGTTTTTATTCACTGTGTTTTGAAGTTGCTGGTTGATTGGTTTAGTATGTTTCTTTTAAAATCCTGCTCTGTCTCAGTGCTGTGGAGACTTCTGTTTCTCCCTTCCTTCAGTTTATCTTCACAACCATCCAGGGAGGTAGGTTAGACTGGGAAAGTGTTTCTGCCCTGGGATCGCTTAACACATAACATCTCCCGCAAGTGGAGATTTGAACATAGAATCATAGAGTTGGAAGAGACCCCAAAAGCCATCAAGTCCAACCCCCTGCAATGCAGGAACACACAATCAAAGCACTCCTGACATATGTTCCTCCAGCCTCTGTTTCAAAACCTCCAAACAAGGAGACTCCACAACTCTCTGAGGTTGTGCATTCCACAGTCGGACAGCCCTGATAGGCAGGAAGTTCTTCCTAATGTTTAGGTGGAATTTCTTTTCCTTCACCTTGAACCCATCACTCCTGGTCCTAGTCTCTGGAGCAGCAGAAAACAAGCTTGCTCCCTCACCAACATGACCTCCCTTCAAATATCTTGGCCTCTCCAAGCCTAGTCCAGTGTTCTAATAGCTAGGTACGACAAGGTCTTTGGTATTTTTGAGCTTGTGTCTCTCGTTTTTTTGTTCTTAGACTGCCTTGGGAACTTTTATGTCAGAAGGCGGATGTGCTTTGGGGGGGTGTGATAAATTAGCAACCAAAGAAAGGGGCAAAACAAAACACAAAGGAAAAAAAAAACCCAAACCCAAACTGAAAAACAATCTAGGAACCCAAAGAAGTTGAGAAGTCTGATGTCTGTTAAATATATATATACGTTTTATTGTACTGTGCTTGTCTCTTACCCATAGAAAACTATACATAAAAATCTCAATAGAAAAGGTGCGCTGGTATCTGAAAACACGCGAAAAGTATCACAAAATACACCACAAATAACCACAAGACCTCTATTGCTAGGGCAGTGATGGCGAACCTTTTTGAGACCGAGTGCCCAAACAGCAACCTAAAACCCACTTATTTATCGCAAAGTGCCAACACGGCAATTTAACCTGAATGCTGAGGTTTCAGTTAAGAAAAAATGGTTGGCTCTGAGGCATGTATTACTCAGGAGTAAGCTTGGTGGTAGTTGTTGGCTTTGCTTGAAGCAACCATGCAACTCTTCGAATGGGTGAATCACGACCCTAGGAGGATTTACTCAGAAGCAGGCCACATTACCAGCTTACTCCCAGGTAAAGGATCACACTTTAGTTCTTTGCATGAAAATCAGTGGGGTTTAACAGTGCTTAACAGGGTTACCTACACTGCTTCCCCAAAACTCGGTCTTAGGTTTAATGCTAATAATCGAGCCCAGCAGCCCAGGCCAGCCTAGATGTGGGGGTGGGGACGATTTCTCCCCCACATGATGAACTCTGTGTGTGCCCACAGAGAGGGCTCTGAGTGCCACCTCTGGCACCCGTGCCATGGGTTCGCCATCACTGTGCTAGGGTCATACACAAAATATCCCAAACGGCACCTCAAGAAGACCTGATGCATTTCCATCCCACTGGATTTTCTTCAAATGACCCACACACCTATGGAACTAATATCCATACATCAAATCTTATCGACCGTCTAGCATGTTAGATGTGGATTCTACAAAAAACCAGAAACAACAACATATCAGAAATAATAAATATTTTAATTTGACATTCATCAGTAAAAATAATAGTACAATATATTGTCGAAGGCTTTCAACTGGTTGTGGTGGGTTTTCCGGGCTGTGTGGCCGTGGTCTGGTGGATCTTATTCCTAATGTTTCGCCTGCATCTGTGGCTGGCATCTTCAGAGGTGTATCACAGAGGGAAGTCTGTTACACACTGTGCCCAGTGAGAAGGGAAAGTTTAGTGGGGTATATTGTCCATGTCCCAGGGTGGGGAACCAGTCATTAAGTGTTTGGGTGGAACTTGCTATGCAAAGGTGTGGTTGATAGTGTTGTATTGCGGGTGGGGCTTATCAGTCCATTGTTAAGTACTGGGAACCAAGCTTTGCTAATTTTCAGAGTCTCTTCTTTCTTATTGAAGTTGTCTTTGTGTTTTGTGAATTTCAATGGCCTCCCTGTGCAGTCTGACATAGTAACCTTCTGAATTGTCCAGAATTTCAGTGTTCTCAAATAAAATGTTATGTTCAGTTTTGTTTAACCCATGTTCTGCAACCGCAGATTTTTCAGGATGGTTAAGCCGACAGTGTCTTTCGTGCTCCTTAATACGAGTCTGAATGCGGCGTTTTGTGGTTCCTATGTAGACCTTTCCACAGCTGCAGGGTATGCGATAGACTCCTGCAGAAGTGAGGGGGTCTCTCTTGTCCTTTGCTGAGCATAGCATCTGCTGTATTTTCCTGGTGGGTTTAAAGTTGGGAAAACAAATCCAGTCAGAAATTGTGCTAGACATGGCCTAAGTGGGTTTTTAGAGCGAAGTTGGAGTGTCTGGAAGGGCGTCACCGCATCCAAGTTGAAAGGTGCCCTTGGCAGCAGGCCACCCTGAGGCTGGGGTGGGGGCGGTCTGGCTGGGCAGCTTCCCTGCCTCTTGGTGAGGGGCTGGGTCCTTCGCCACGTTGCCAGCAGAGCTTTGGCGGCAGCTGCAGTCGCCCGGCTGAGGCAGCACATTTCTTGCCCGTACATCCACATTGTTCTCTCGGACTCCTGGCCCAGCTATAAATTGCTCTGCTGGCTGCCTGGAGGACTCATTTCATTAAAGAGCTCATTGGCCTGATGACGATTCTGGCCCGTGGCTGGCGGCATCAGCAGCGAAAAGGGGCTGAGGGTTGTGTTTGTTAACACCGCGCCCTCGTCTCCGTTTGGCTCGTCCCGAATACTGGGTGAGAGAGAGAGGAGAGGAGAGCCTCTTGAGCCAAGCGAAAGTTCCCGAACCCCCTTTCCAATGCCAGCTGTCCTGGTTTTGTGGAATTATCATGAGCGTCTTTAAGCATGAACTGAGTGTCTTGTCATTTGCCAAAAAGGGTAAATGACACGTTTGAGATCAGGGGCCGGTGTGTTTGAGAGTTGGCAGCAGCACAGGTCTCTTCTACACAGCAGTGCCGTAGTGGTTAAGAGCACTAGGTGTTCTCTAATCTGGAGGAACCAAGTTTGATTCCCCGCTCAGTAGCTTGAGCTGTAGATGCTTATCTGGGGAATTCAGATTAGCCTGTCCACTCCCACACACGCCAGCTGGGTGACCTTGGGCTAGTCACAGTTCTTCAGAGCTCTCTCAGCCCCGCCTACCTCACAGGGTGTTTGTTGTGAGGGGGAAGGGAAAGGAGATTGTAAGCCCCTTTGCGTCTCCTTGCAGGAGAGAAAGGGGGGATATAAATCCAAACTCTTCTTCTTTTACTTTCCCTAAAGCAGGCTGGGGGGAGAGACGGTGACAACCGAACGGACTTCATAGCTGAGGAAGGATTTGAATTTGGGTTTCGTGTCCAAAGACAGCCTTGACCTTCTCTCTGAGCACCTGGCTTTGTTTTCCCAGTGTTGGTCTTGGTTGGGGCCGGCCTGCAGTTCATTTTTAAAACATTGCCTCATTTATTATTATTATTATTATTATTATTATTATTATTATTATTATTATTATTATTATTATTATTATTATTATTATTATTAATATTAATATTATTAATATTAATATTAATATTAATATTAATATTAATATTAATATTAATAATAATAATAATAATAATAATAATATCAATAATAATATCAATAATAATATCAATAATAATATCAATATTATAATATTGATAATAATATCGATAATAATATCAATATTAATATCGATATTAATATTGATGTTATTGATATTATTGATATTTATTCAGTTTAATAGACCGCCCTACCCCTGAAGGGCTCAGGGCGGTTCACAAAACAATCGCACACAATACAACATATGATTTCAATTAAAACAATAAATAGATTAAAACATTAAGACATTAGCAGCAATAATCTTCTATAATTAAAATAAGTAGATGATGTCCGGCGTTAACCCCCAGGAGGGGACTGGCCGATATTCAATTAAAACCTCGGTGGTTTTAACTTTAAATGTGAAGCCCGTGATGCCCATTCAGTCTCCAGGTAGCCACGTGTAGCTCTTTGGCACATCCTCTATGGCTCTTCTGGGTACTGTTACCTTGTGTGGCACCTGATCTCTTGCGGATGACAAAATGGTTCCCATCTTGAATCAACTGCTTCTGGAGGGGCTGGAGGACAGGTGAGCTTCCCAGAGTTATGGACCTCATTTCAGGAATATAAATGAAGAAGACGAGGAACTTGGATTTATACTCCACCTCTCTCTCCTGAAAGGAGCATCAAAGAAACTTACAAACTCCTTAACCTTCCTGTCCCCACAACAGATGCCTTGTGAAGCAGGTGGGATTGAGACAGTTCTGAGAGAATTGTGTTTGGCCCAAGGTCGCCCAGCAGGCTTCATGTGCAGGAGTGGGAAAACAAATCCCGTTTACCAGATAAGAGTCCACTGCTCCCGTGGAGGAATAGGGATTCAAACCCGGTTCTCCAGATTGGAGGTCACTGCTCTTAACCACTAGATCACAGGTGTCAAACTCGCGGCCCTCCAGATGAAGAAGAAGAAGAGGAGTTTGGATTTATATCCCCCACTTTCTCTCCTGCAGGAGACTCAAAGGGGCTTACAATCTCCTTGCCCTTCCCCCCTCACAACAAACACCCTGTGAGGTAGGTGGGGCTGAGAGAGCTCCGAGAAGCTGTGACTAGCCCAAGGTCACCCAGCTGGCGTGTGTGGGAGAGAAGCCTCCACAGCTCAGGCGGCAGAGCTAGGAATAAAACCTGGTCCCTCCAGATTAGATACACGAGCTCTTAACGTCCTACACCACTGCTGCTCCATGATGATGCTGGCAGGGGATGATGGGAACTGTAGTCCATAACATCTGGAGGGCCGCGAGTTTGACACCTATGCACTAGATGGTTTTTATTAGTTGCTTGTGTTATTTTCCAGCTCTTCAACCCTAGCTCTGTTGTCTTGTTTTGCTGATTCGTGACCTTGGCAGTGTGGTTGAATTGTTTTGATTGCATTTTGAAACCCGCCTTGAGTCTCAGTGGGAAAGCGTGGCTATAAATGAAGTTATCAAGTAACAAGTAAATATGGAAACTCTGGTAGAGTGTGGAAACAAATTCAGTTCCCCGTGTTTCTCTGGTGGAGAATGAGTATTGGTTATGTGCCCACCCAGTGAGTGACATGGTCCTAACACTGAAAGTGGAGATGAATTGGCTCCCATGCCCACAGTTTGTCCTTGGAAAAGACAGGAGAGTTTCCCAGGGTTGCCCCAATATTGGCAAGGGACAAATGGAAGAACATTGTTGTGCAAGGATTTCTTTTGCATGATGCCGTGAAACCAGATAGGAAACCAAAAATTGAGGAGTTTGCTTCCAGTGGATTTGCGTCGAGAGGATTTTAAAAGGCCTCTTGTTGGGAATGCAAAAGAAACCAGTTCGTCAGTAGTAATTGGTGAAGAAAGATGACCAGACACCTCTACCTGTGTATCACAAGATGCCCAAACAGCTGTCTCCGACAGTTTTTAAGATGTAAACATATAATTTTTATCCTGCCATTCCTTAAAGAAGATCCCAACACTGTACATGGCTCTTTTGTCCTTCCTTCTATTCCCCTGTGTCAACCCTGTGAAGAAGGCGAAGCTGAAAGTTAGAAAATTCCTGAAGAACTGGAGGCAGAGCCTAGAAAGTATGGAATTTATAAAGGAATCTCATATAATGCCATAGACTCCTCCCCTCTGTAGCTGCCATTTTGCTCTAGGGCAGGGGTGGCCGACCTATGGTTCTCCAGATGTTAATGGACTAAAATTGGCCATGTTGGCAGGGGCTGATGGGAATTGTAGTCCATGAACATCTGGAGCACCATAGGTTGGCCATCCCTGCTCTAGGGAAACGGATCACTATATTCTGTAGATCAGATTCCATTCTTGAAGATCTCTAGACCCCATCTTGCATCCCTACCTGTTCTGAATTCCTCCCTCATAGCTTCAGTAGCTGCCCAGATCTACAGATGAGAAATTTTGCCAAAGGCTCAGCAGAAGAGCGCATATGTGTTCATTTGGCAGATCTGCCCTGTTGCCAAAGAGCTTTTGCGACACATTGTGGTCGTGAGAGACACGGTGGAATGCACCGTGTTGTTTAATCTGTGTTGGGCGCAATTACCAGGATCCTACCCATGTGGTCCTTCCCACAAAGTTTTGCATGGCGTTGAAGTAACTTTCTCGTCGAGAAAACAATTTGTGAACGGCTTGGACTGTGCTGGGTGAAGGTTTCTCCTTCTGTGCGCAGGCCTGAGATTCTCTTTCACAGCACTTCGAACATGGGACGTACGCATTCCCCAGGCCTCTGGTTTTCAATCTGTAACGTATCTGCAGTTCCATCTGTGAGTGCAGCGATGTTTCCCCCCAGCTGTCCGTTGTGGCATCAGAGGAAAGATACCGGACCCTGATCGCTTGAGCGTAATCAGTATTTCCACAGCAGAGGCTTAGAGAGCTATATAGGCTAATGAGGTTACCGGGTGGGTTACGTGTAATGCGTTCTGTCCCGCGCACTGGATATCAGAATGTCATCCCGTCCTTTTCTCCCCTGAGCTAGAGGACATCTTGCGGGTGTTTCCCACCGTCCCTTTCTCCCCCTCTCTTTCATTCAGCAAGACTGCTTCCTCCTTCACTTACAGCAGTGGTTCTCAACCTTCCTAATTCTGCGACCCTTTAATACCGTCCCTCATGTTGTGGTGACCTGCAGAGAGAGGAACAAAACAGCGCGTCACACACTGAAGACGGAGGATGGGGCTGGGCGGGGCCCGACAGGGGCGTGGCCGGGCATTCCGGGGGGCGCGACATTAATAATTTCTCTGTTACTGTAAAAAACTCTTACTGTAAAAAAAAGTTCCTAATTTCCAGCTGGTATCTTTCTGTCCATAATTTAAACTCATTATAGCAAGTCCTATCGTCCACTGCCAACAGAAACAACTACGTCTCCTCTAATTGACTGCCTGTCAAATACTTAATACTTTCAAATACTGAATTTTGTTTCTAGAAATCAAAAGAAGGATACTTTCCTTAAACAAGGAACTTTACCATCTTTCTAAAACATGTTTTTAAAACAGCCCAACAGGGAGAATTATCCCGTTTTCTACCTTCGCTAACCAGCCACATAGGAAACAACAGGACTTTATGATTTTTGGACCTAATGGAATTTCTAACGGAAAAGCAGACCCAGTTAGTAACCCCCTCTCGGCACACACAAATAATTAGTAACCCACTCTCGGGAACTGGTGGGAGCCTGCTGGATCCCACCTCTGATCTCAGAAGACAATGAAGAGCAACTCTGGTCAGTATTTGAAAGGGAGACGACTGAGGAAGTCAAGACAGTGACTAATCAGCCCCAGCCAAACACAGGATGACTATAGACAGTAAACAATCAAAGGGAACAAAGGCCAGGCTACTTCTATTCAGATGCCCTCACCTAGTGACCTTGCCATCTTCATTGTGACTCGCATGCTAATGGGTGGATCCCACTCAACACATGTAAATCTAACTTGCTAATTGCACCCTTTACCTGTTAACAGGCAATGGTTCTTTCCCCCACACTGGACACTCCAACAGGTATATATACTCCACTTGCTTTCCTACCATCAGTTCCTCTGAAGATGCCAGCCACAGATGCAGGCAAAACATCAGGAGAGAATGCTGCTAGAACACGGCCAGACAGCCTGGAAACCACACAGCACCCCGGTGAAGTCTGAGCTGGTTCCTCGCTTGCCTTGGAACCACTACAGAGTCACCACAATTTGGTTGTGGCTTGACAGTGGTTTCTACCAGATTTGTTTCCTGCCGTTCCACATGAGTGGCAGCTCTTATCTTGAGAACCAGGTTTGTCCCCCTGCTCTTCCACCTGAAGCCTGCTGGGTGACCTTGGGCCAGTCACAGTTCTTCGGAGCTCTCTCAGCCCCACCCACCTCACAGGCTGTTTGTTGTGGGCAGAGGGGGAAGGGAAAGGAGATTGTAAGCCCCTTTGAGTCTCCTTGCAGGACAGAAAGAGGGGATATAAATCCAAACTCTTCTTCTTTTGAAACAGTGGTTCTCAACCTGTGGGTCGCAACCCCTTTGGGGGTCAAACGACCCTTTCACAGGGGTCGCCTAACACCATCAGAAAACACAGGGGTTGCCAAGACCATCGGAAAATATGAAAATAATTTTATGGGTGGGGTCACCACAACATGAGGAACTGTATTAAAGGGTCGTGGCCAGTGGTGGGATCCAAAAATTTTAGTCACAGGTTCCCATGGTGGTGGGATTCAAACAGTGGCATAGCGCCAATGAGGCTGAGCGGGGCACGACGGGGGCGTGGCCGGGCATTCGGGGGTGGGGCGTTAATAATTTCTCTGTTACTGTAAAAAACTCTTACTGTAAAAAAAAGTTTCTCATTTCCAGCTGGTATCTTTCTGTCCATAATTTAAACTCATGATTATTGCAAGTCCTATCGTCTACTGCCAACAGAAACAACTACTTCTCCTCTCATTGACTGCCTGTCAAAATACTTAATACTTTCAAATACTTAATTTTGTTTCTAGAAATCAAAAGAAGGAGACTTTCCTTAAACCTTCACCATATTTCTAACACATGTTTTTAAAACAGCGCAACAGGGAGAATTATCCCGTTTTCTACCTTCGCTAACCAGCCACATAGGAAACAACAGGACTTTCTGATTTTTGGACCTAATGGGATTTCTAACGGAAAAGCAGACCCAATTAGTAACCCCCTCTCGGCACACACAAATAATTAGTAACCCACTCTCGGGAACTGGTGAGAACCTGCTGGATCCCACCTCTGGTCGTGGCATTAGGAAAGTTGAGAACCACTGTTTTAAAATATTTCCGAAACAAAGGATGTTTCCTTCTGTGTTTTTTTTTTTGTTTAGCCTGCCCAGTATACACAGCCTTGGGGATTCGGTTCTTGTTTTGTTTCTCGTGGTCCAAAACTGAGTTTTAACCTTGCATACGCACAGCTTCCAGCGTTTAGCCCTGCTTGCATAGCTGGTTTTATCAGCCAGCTGTTCTTTCCCAGAAGGCTGAGCTGCTTCCTGCCTCAGGCCATCCCTGGAGCAGGCTATTCCTGGGAGTGTCTCCAATGAAAAGGAAGGTCAGGTGTCACTTGAGTGGTTGTCATTTGGAACGGACAGGAAACCAGATCATAACAGCAACATTTGACCTGCCCACACCTTCCTCTTGGCACCTAAAATAATCTAGCGAGCATTAATTAAGTGTTCTTTTCATCTAACATTTCTTGCAAGTACTCCTCCCCGCTCAACAAGTGTTGCTTGTCAAAAATAGGCTGGTGGGTGAGCGCCGGAGCGTGCTGACTCAATGGCGAGGTGGTGTGTCCTATAAATACAGTGGAACCTCGGTTTTCGTTGGCAATCCGTCCGAAAAGAATCGATGAAAGCCGACACCGATGAAAACCGAGGCAAACGTAAATCCAATTAATCCGTTCTAGGCACTCCAAAAAACATACCCAAACCACATTTTTTGGTGAATAAACATAGTGTTTAATGCTGAAAACAGTCACAAACAATAACACTAGGACCAGCTACAGAGCCAGTGGACCAATGTCGCCCCAGAAAGCTGTCCAGAGAGGTCTGTTTCTGACGCCTCTTTAAGATTTGTCAGAAATGGGGCAAGACATGGTCATTAAACAAGTTGCAGACACGGCCTGCAACAGCTTTGTCCAGGTGATTTTTCTCCACAAACCCCTGCACCTTACTGCAAATTGATGAAAACCGAGGCAAATCGATGAAAACCGAGACAAATTTTTCACTGAAAAAAATAGGTGAAAACCGAAACCGATGGTAACCGAAGGCAGTGAAAACCAAGATTCCACTGTAGCCAAAAGTTTCTAGTCCTCTTGGCTGGAAGGAGGAAAGTTGGATTTAGAAGGCTGAGATTTG
This sequence comes from Sphaerodactylus townsendi, assembly GCF_021028975.2. Taxonomy (NCBI): domain Eukaryota; kingdom Metazoa; phylum Chordata; class Lepidosauria; order Squamata; family Sphaerodactylidae; genus Sphaerodactylus; species Sphaerodactylus townsendi. The sequence continues at coordinate 6,538,887 of NC_059440.1, read as the reverse complement.
GGAGCGCGGGTTGTCAGAACTCCATTGGCTGGAAGACCAGTTCAGGTGGCAAACAAGGAAGTAAATTGTGCCCGAGTGGCTGGTCTGGGACGGCAGCTTGGGAGAAGGGCATTGTCACTGAGAGCATCCTGTTGTTCCTGGGAGGCAACAGTGAGTGCGGATGAGTCATGCTGAGTGAGGCACTTAAACAGATGTGTGAATGAACTCATCACCATAATTCACAGGTGGCGAATGTTTGGGAGCCTCAGGTTTCCTTCTCATGTGACCGGGAGGGCACATGTCTGCATGCATCAGGTGCGCTTCCGCACACTCTCGGAGAGCTGCGGTGGAGAACACCTCTGGTCTGTGGCCTTCATAAGCTCCATCAGAAGAAGAGTTTGGATTGATAGACTGCCTTTCTTTCCTGTAAGGAGTCTCAAAGCTCCTTCCCTTCTCCCTGCAACAGGCTCCTTGTGAGGTAGGTGGGGCTGAGAGAGTTCTGAGAGAACCGTGATTAGTCCAGGGTTACCCAGCAGGCTTCGTGTGGAGGAGCAGGGAAACACATCTGGGTCACCAGATTACAGCTCTTAACCACCACACTATGCGCCTGCTGATACTGTTCCTGATTCTCGCCATGAATTTTTAGAAAGCAGGTGTGGGCAGGTGGGACCGGAGATCTGATTGGTTGTTCAAATTAATGTTGTTTTCGTGGCAGGTGCTAGCACAATGTTGGCATTACCCTCTCTCATTCCTCTTTCCCAGGTTTTTTTTTTTATAAAAAAATTGTTCCTCTTGTGCCAAACGCTTGGGCCTCCTTTGTGAGTGGCTCCGCCTCCCGTGGTGGCTATTTTGTGGTTTGGGCCGCCCAGAGGTGGGATCCAGCAGGTTCTCACCAGTTCCCGAGAGTGGGTTACTAATTATTTGTGTGTGCCGAGAGGGGGTTACTAATGGGGTCCGCTTTCCCATCTCCACGCCCTCGCCTCCCCGAGAGGCATCCTGCCTTTGAACGTGAAGGTTCCATATAGCAATTGCGACTCTCATAATGTGACTCCCTGAACTGGGTTAATCCCTTCCAGGTACTGCAATTTATTGATTGTCAGCCTTTCGTACCTTTTATCTCACCAGTCTCTATCAGAGAACCTGCGTGTTTCACCATTGCTGTGTTCAGACTTGTGAGTTGGGGCATTTTCTATAATGCGATGATGATTTCGAAATGACCTGGTGCAAAAAAATGGGGGGGGGGGTTGTGGTGGGGTGGCTGCCCATGGGGGGGGCATCCAACCCAGGTTTTGCCCAGGGCTCAGGTTTGCCTAGGTGCGCCTCTGCCCCCTTTGCTGGGGGGGCGGGGGCTGGCGAGGGAACCTGTTACTAAAATTTTTGGATCCCACCACTTTGTGTTGGGATTCCCACGGTGCCCACAGGCTTAAAGAAAAAGTCGAGGTCCCCTCGGCTATGCGGACAAATAGCCAAATTGGGGTATGCCGGTTCTTTGGGGTAGGGCCTGACTCAATTGAGACCTTCGTGTGCAGAGGGTCACGGGCTCAGTCAACTGTTACTTAAAAGAATAAGGTCCTGGGAGGCCAACACTGGGCATCACTTTACCTCAGCCAAGTCTCTGGAAACTGCTTCCAGTCAAGAATAGCTAGCATTGTACCAGAGGGCCTCCTGGTATGTGCTGTACATGCAGTCTGGAAACTGGAAATTTCTCAGAGAGCAACAGCTCTATTCTTGTCAGGGGCCAGCTGGCAAGAACACCTCTGGCCTTTCTTTAAAATAGCCACGTTTATTTACTGACCTCATCGATACCCTGCCTTTCCCCCCAATGGGGACTTAAAGTGTCTCGCGTCATTCTCTGCTCCTAAGTTTTATCTTTACGACCACCCTGTGATGTAGGTTAGTCTGAGAGAATGTGACTGGCCCAAGGTCACCTAACAGGCTTCCGTAACAGAGCAGGGATTCGAACCTGAGTCTCCTAGACCCTGGTGGCGAACCTTTGGCACTCCAGATGTTATGGACTACAATTCCCATCAGCCCCGGCCAGCATGCCACTCCACATCTGGAGTGCCAAAGGTTCGCCACCACTGTCCTAGACCCTAGTCTTGGGGTGGCCAACCTGCGGCTCTCCAGATGTCCATGGACTACAATTCCCATCAGCCCCCAATTGGCCATGCTGGCAGGGGCTGATGGGAATTGTAGTCCACAGACATCTGGAGAGCCGCAGGTTGCAGCCCTCTGTAATGGCCGCCTTGGAGGCTTGCTTGCTTTGGTTTTCTCAGTCATTCCAGCAGTACCCCTTTTGAAAACCTTTGAGGCAAGGCCGCTGCCCTTCCACGCCCTCCATAAAGTCTGACTTTGAAGAAGAGTTTGGATTTATATCCCCCCCCCCTTCTCTCCTGCAGGAGACTCAAAGGGGCTTACAATCTCCTTGCCCTTCCCCCCTCACAACAAACACCCTGTCAGGTAGGTGGGGTTGAGAGAGCTCCCAGAAGCTGTGACTAGCCCAAAGTCACCCAGCTGGCGTGTGTGGGAGTGCACAGGCTAATCTGAATTCCCCAGAAGCCTCCACAACTCAGGCGGCAGAGCTGGGAATCAAACCTGGTTTCTCCAGATTAGATACACGAGCTCTTAACCTCCTACGCCACTGCTGCTCCTAGTACAGGGCAAGCGACAGGGCGTGAGGAGCTGGCCATCCTATACTGGGCACGACCTGGTGCGGACCGCGGGTCTCCTGTGCTTGAAATGTATGTAGCCTATTCAGTTTGAGGGCTGGTATCCCATTACCCCAGACTGCTGAGCAGTTCCTTTTAAAAAAAATTTCACCGCAAAAGCCAAGACAGATCCCCCTTTGTGTTTAAATTAATGTGGTTGCAATTTTTTCCCCCTGCTCGTGCCCTGCAGCCCAAATAACTGGGGAGGAGGCCCCCGCCCCCCCCCCCCCCAATTGCAAAACGCTGGCTTTGCTTCGAAGGAATCTTTCTTCCTCCCTCGCCAGCCTGCGGTCTTTTTCCTTTTGCTTTCTCCTGGCAGCCCACGCAGTCCTTGTCGCGAAGTGGCTGTCGCGCACCAGGCCCAGGAGGGAACCCGCCAAGCCGAGGTGGTTGGCGTGCCGCCGTGGCTTCGCCCCCCCTGCTGTGTGCGCACGGAGCACCCCCTTTGCAGCAGTAATTCCTGCTCGACAGCTGCCGGAGGCTGTGTTTTTTTTAAAAGAAGAAGCCCATTGTGGCTGCTTTGTTGTTCTAAGGAAAATGAGTTTGACCTGCGAGTGTGTTGAGCAGCAGCCGGGATGGATGGACGGCGAGTGTACAGACAGGGCCAGGAATTTGCCTTGTGCAGTGAGTAGAGTTGCCAACCAGGTGGGTGTGGCAACAATATAAATCTGTATCCAGTGGCTTAAACCACGAGCAACGTGGGTAGTTTTGTCCACGGTGTACAGTACACAGTTTCATAAACAATGACGTAATTTTCACAACTTTATACATTTGCAGTTTGTAATACTAAAAGGAGTGCAATTATGTACAAGGTACATTTACAATTAATATTAAAGCCAGTACAATTATGTTCAAAATGATGCTTCGTATATAAGTTGTTGCTTCGAAGTAAACACAAAAGGTGGGGCTAGTTGACCTACAGCAGTGGTGGCGAACCTTTGGCACTCCAGATGTTATGGACTACAATTCCCATCAGTCCCTGCCAGCATGGCCAATTGTAGGGAATTGTAGTCCATAACATCTGGAGTGCCAAAGGTTTGCCACGACGGACCTACAGTATGGGTTAACCTCGTAATGCCTTCTTAGGCGCCTCCAGAGGTGGGATCCAGCAGGTTCTCACAGGTTCCCGAGAGTAGGTTACTAATTATTTGTGTGTGCCGAGAGGGGGTTCCTAATTGGTGATTTTGCCACGTGATTTTTGCCTTAGTTGTGCCCCTCCTCAGCAGTAGTGCGCAGAACTTGAAGCAGTTTAGCAGGAGGTGCGTGGCAGCCTGCGCCTGCGTGCATTTGTTTCCCGCCCAAGGACCGGCGCAGTGACTGCGTCCTTGCCACAGCCCTGCCCAGCAATGCCCCGCCCCCGGAATGCCGGGCCGCGCCCCCGTCGTGCCCCACCACGTCCCATTGGCGCTACGCCACAGTTCGAATCCCACCACCACGGGAACCTGTTACTAAAAATTTTGGATCCCACCACTAGGCGTCTCTATTTTAAATATGTCCTTATTTTATGGGTTTATAATCAGAAATTCTCCTGGGGACCCTCTTCGTAACCATCTATCTCTAAGCTGTGGATATTCTAAGAGATAGATGGTTACGAAGAGGAAAAGCAAGGATGGCATCAACTTGTCCGAAAACGTAAGACTTTCTGGGAAGCTTGTGTGCCGTGTTGACACGTTGGACGAACACTAAAGATCTTCCTTGAGTCAATAAAACGGAATGGCTCAAAGAAATTAAAAGCAACTCATGCCTGGCTGGAGGGCTTCCACGATCTTCTTGATCTGGGCTCTGAACAGCCTCTGGGTGCAAACCAACCTTGCCAATTGCATGGAGACTAGGAGACGTGCAAACTTATTCTGTGTATGTGCCAACGACAGAATTGTGCCAGGGACAGGTGACCAGAAGTTCCCTGGAGAGACTTAGGGAGCCCGTCGGCTGGCTGGTAGCATGTTGCTGGTTTTTGTTGCTGTTGTTAAATCCACTGTGTCTTTGAATTTAAACTAACAAATGAAGTTGTTCCCCAAGGGTTTAGATCCATGTTTTGGTACCAATTTATGAGCACGCCAGTGCCTACTGATCAAAGCGCTTTGCAGTGAGCGTTGCCTTGTTTATTTCAAAAGTAGGTTAATGAAGGAGTGATCAATGGTTAATCTGCAGCAAATGAACAGGTTGTCTGTGACTGCCTGACCCAGACCTCAATTCCGAGGCCAATTATACACGGCTGCCCTGCCACGCAGCAAGGGAACGTTCCCTTTGCAGCAGATATTTCTGTACAGATGGACTTACACTCAGTGGTGAGATCCAAAAATGTTAGTAACAGGTTCCCATGGTGGTGGGACTCAAACAGTGGCATAGCGCCAATGGGGCTGGGTGGGGCATGACGGGGGCGTGGCCAGGCATTCCGGGGGCGGGGCATTAATAATTTCTCTGTTACTGTAAAAACTCTTTACTGTAAAATAAAAAGTTCCTAATTTCCAGCTGGTATATTTCTGTCCATAATTTGAATTCATTATAGCAAGTCCTATTGTCTGCTGCCAACAGAAACAACTACTTCTCCTCTAATTGACTGCCTGTCAAATACTTCATACTTTCAAATACTTAATTTTGTTTCTAGAAATCAAAAGAAGGAGACTTTCCTTAAACTAGGAACTTTACCATATTTCTAAAACATGTTTTTAAAACAGCCCAACGGGGAGAATTATCCCGTTTTCTACCTTCGCTAACCAGCCACATCGGAAACAACAGGACTTGATGATTTTTGGACCTCATGGAATTTCTAACGGAAAAGCAGACCCAATTAGTAACCCCCTCTCGGCACACACAAATAATTAGTAACCTACTCTCGGGAACCTGTGAGAACCTGCTGGATCCCACCATCAGTGCCACTGATCCTGGAAGGCCCACAATTCACAAGTACAGGGAACCCCTGATGTTTCGACATTCCCTGTATCGATATTGTGCAGGCTGCTATCTTGGTTTGTTTGTTTAGCGAAATGCCAACTGTTGACCCTTGCAAGCACTGGGGGGCGCCCCCTTCTCTCAGGGATCAACAAAACAAACAAAACAAAAGCTGTCTGCACAGTATCAATATAAGGAACATTGATATTACATATAAAGAGATTTAAAAAACAACAACCCCAAACGGCAATCTTCATTCTTGGCTTGGACAGGGAAGCAACCCGGAAATGGGGGCAGGCAAGCCACGCACCGGGCAGTGGGGCACCTCCTCGCATGTATACAAGGAAACACGAGGAGACCCCACTGAGTGAAGGTGCAGTGGGGTGAGGAGCATCACGGGAAGCGCTCCATGCATTATGGGCCAAAGTCTCTCTTTTTCCTCCTTGGGCTACCCTGTTTCATCGAATATAAGACATCCCCTGAAAATAAGACGTAGTAGAGGTTTTGCTGAAGTGCGAAATATAAGGCATCCCCCGAAAGTAAGACGTAGCAACGTTTTTGTTTGGAAGCATGCCCGACGAACAGAACACAGAAAAAGAAGACATCCCCTGAAAATAAGACATAGTGCATCTCTTTGGGAGCAAAAACTAATATAAGACACTGTCTTATTTTCGGGAAAACACGGTAGGTCCGTGGTGGCGAACCTTTGGCACTCCAGATGTTATGGACTACAATCCCCATCAGCCCCTGCCAGCATGGCCAGTTGGGGCTGATGGCAATTGTAGTCCATAACATCTGGAGTGCCAAAGGTTCGCCACCACTTAGGTTATGTAATTGCTACTCGGTCAGGAGCCAGGAGCCTGCCGTTTAAATGGACAATCTGCGGGGAGGCGAAAGGGAGAGCTGGTTCAAACAGAAGGGAATAATAGCACAGAGGTTCTCTCTGTGGTTGCCGGTTGGCCAGAGAGAAGAAAGCTAACCTGGCCTGCTCTGAGTGGCTTTTAAGGGCAGCCCTGCGTGCAGAAATGAGCAAGTGGCATGGTTGGTGCATTCTCTCTTGCTCAGTTCTGCTTTAAAAGATAAAGGATCAGGAGCTGGGGGGGAAACAAAACAAAAACTGTCGGCCCTGACTTTGGATGAAGGCTTGTGTGTTTGAAAAAATTACCTGCATATGGGAAACTAGCAAGTCAGGAAGCAGAAGGATAATGATGAGCCAGGTTTTTAGAGCTTCTCGAACCCTGCCTTTCCAGTTGCCGTCTCACTTCCTGCTGTGCAGTTGTCGTGTTTTAACTGCGGTGTTTTAACTGAGGTGCAACAGGAGGAGAGAACGGGTGCCGTAGCTGGAAATCTCACCTGTCTGTGAAGAAGAATTAGGACTAATAAAAGGAAACACTTCTTCACACAACGTGTGATTGGTGTTCGGAAGATGCTGCCACAGGAGGTGGTGATGGCCACTAACCTGGATAGCTTTAAAAAGGGCTTGGACAGATTTATGGAGGAGAAGTCGATCTCTAGCTACCAATCTTGATCCTCCTTGATCTGAGATTGCAAATGCCTCAGCAGACTGGGTGCTCAGGAGCAGCAGCAGCAGAAGGCCATTGCTTTCACATCCTGCATGTGAGCTCCCAAAGGCATCTGGTGGGCCACTGCGAGTAGCAGAATGCTGGACTAGATGGACTCTGGTCTGATTCAGCAGACTTGTTCTTATGTTCTTCTTATGTCTCCATAGCCGCACCCTGTTCCTGGTAGGCCTCTCTGTAGTTGTATGACCCAGGTCCAGCTGGGTCCAGTTCTGCTCCCAGCTCTGGTTTTAGTTTTGCAGTCACCCTGTCGTGTTAGCTTTCTGCATGCAGGGATACATGCACTGTCTCAAAGATACCACTGTCTGGTGAATGTGGAATCTAAACCTTCCACCCCTCACCCACCCCCAAATCAGTCAACCAGCCAAGATTCTTCTGTTCAAGTCAACAAGGGGAGGTGTTTAAAACTCCAAGAAGTTTGTTTATTGCAGTCATAGACCATCCATAAAACTTAAAATAAGCCAGTACAAATTCCAGTGTATAACAAATAATTAGTGTTACGAGGAGATCTTATTCACGTACAGTAGGTGGCTTAAGAACTGGGAAATAAATATAATAGTCCGTTAAAACCTTAAAACCAATTTGTATAAAACCGATATAAATAATATTTAGCAGTAAAATATAATATTAAAACAATTATAAAAATCTATTACTTTAAAACTAATTTATTACAACCAATGTAAATAAAACTATCTCAGACCCCTTCCGCACACGCAAAATAATGCGTTTTCAACCCACTTTCACAACTGTTTGCAAGTGGATTTTGCCATTCCGCACAGCTTCAAAGAGCACTGAAAGCAGTTTGAAAGTGCATTATTCTGCATGTGCGGAATGAGCCTCAGATTCAAATAAATAACATTACATTTCTCTTATCATTTTGGTTAAAACAATATTAGACCTACAAATGACAATACATTATCAGTTGTCCTCTATATAGTCCTGATTTTGAATCCAATCCAAGCAAATCTCGTTACTTCAAGCGTGATTTCAAAATTTTCACCAGACGTGTTTCAAATTAAATCTGAGGAATTGAACTCCCAGTAACTATACTCTGAATTGTAGCAGATGGAGAAGGGTGTTTTGTTTTGAAGTCATCGCTGTCTTATGGCAACACTTAGGGTTTTGAAGGCAAGAGGTATCCTGGGTTGCGGTTTGCTGTTCCCCGCCCCCCCCCCCCCCCGGTATTCCTTGGAGTCTGCCCATCCAAATACTAACTAGGGTCAGGGCTGAGAGTGAATATGAATATTGCACAGATCCCAAGTATGATTGATGGAACTAGAGTGTGATCTGAAGACGATTGGTTCAAAAACGGCTATAATAGCGCAATCCGTTCGTTCTCTATATTGGACGAGGCATAGACCGGTCCATTCACCAGTTCAGACGAAAAGTAACCCAGTACAATATAATATGGGCTTGACATATTGGAAACGCAGCGCACTGAAGCTTATATACAGTCTCTGAGGACAATAATTGGCGTCCCTTTGGAAATTACGGACACGGAGGTTCGTTGCAAGAGGACTTCATTGAGACATATCGGAGGCACGGCTAGTGAACGCTGCGATCTTAGTTATTGTAAGCTGTATCATGAAAACTGTTAAGGAGTGTTTTGCACAATTTGTTTTGCACTGAATTTCACTGTTTATGCACTTTATTGTTGTTTGTTATGCACAGTGTATAAAAGCGGTTGATGCAACGCGTCTTTGCTTAGTGGCGGATATTAACGTTGCGTTAGACGAGTGATTGATAGTGGGTGCATGCCCCCAGATCACCCAGCAAACTTCCATAGCGCCAGTGGGGATTTAGACCTCCTGGTCAGGTCTATGGGGCTATCAAGAAGAGACTTTTTGATAGAGAGTTTCAACAGATGCTAGAGGAAGCTAATAAAACCTGTTCCCCGATCTCTCTGGGAATACCTGTGGATACATTAATTGTAGCCCGGTACCTTTATCTCCTGGTTGAGGCCCGGTGGCGTAGAGCAATCACCTTAGCTAGGTGTAATGCCCTGCCTTCTTCCTTTAGCCTTGGACGCCACCTTGGAATCCCACATAAAGAAAGGAAATGCCCGTGTGGCGTGGGTTCTGTGGAAACAGTATCTCATATGCTGTTGAATTGTCCTTTTTATGTGATAGATAGGAAGAAGCACATAATCCCCTTCCTGCATGGAAGTGAAGGCATTATAGATAAACAGAAGGTTAGATATCTTTTAAACAGCCACAACGACGAGCTGTTGGAAGCGGTGGCTAAATTTTTTAATGGTGTCATTTTAACTCGTCAGAAGTTGTAAAGGCTGTTATTATCTGGCAACGTTAATGTTAAACTATTTATATGCCATTAAAGGTATTCGAAATCTTTGGACCTCCTGGTCCAAAGCTCTTACCAATGTACACACTGGCTCTCGCAGAGTAGCTCTGTGGGCGTTACATTGTACATTTGGTCAGATGGCATCAACGTGCGGACATTACATGTCGTGCCGCAGTAACTGCCTGTGGGCTTTCCTTGCCAGAGGAGGGAGGAATTAGTATATATATGTGTATGTTTTAGGCACTTTATTGTGCATTAACAGAGCTCTTGAACCTCTCTTCTCTGTGTATATGTTTTTGTTTTAAGCCACTGGGCATAGTGTAAACAGTAGGTCTCATGCAACAATCACATTGTCCAAGATATGTTGTAAGGTGGTCTTTCCTTACCAGAGGAGGAAGAGGAAGGGAGGCTGTCCTTTTAGGAATGACCAAAATTCCTGCTATGTGTGCCATGCAATCAGAAGGCTCCATGTTTGGTCCTTGACCCTTCCTGTTGAAAAGTCCTCTGCTGGTGAGCAGCTGCCAGCCAGGATAAAAAGTCCTGGCTTGTGTATGTGCTGTCAAGTTGCGACAGACTTTCATCAACCCAAGCAAGAGGTTTTCAAGGCCGGTGAGAAGCAGAAGTGGTTTTCCATTGTATTGTCGGAGGCTTTCACGGCCAGAATCACTAGGGTGTTGTGGGTTTTTCGAGTTCTAGTAGCATTTTCTCCTGACGTTTTGCCTGCATCTGTGGCTGGCATCTTCAGAGGATTGTTTTCCATTTGCTTCCCTCTGCAGAGTCTTCCGTGGTGGTCTTTCACTAGGCTGACCAGATATCCCGCTTTTGGCGGGACAGTCCCGCCTTCAAACAATTTGTCCCGCGGGTTTTTTCAAGTGTCCCGGTTTTTTGAAGGCTGTCGCTCTGCCTTCTGGGGCGCAAATGAAAATTTTATTTATTTTTAAATAGTAGGAAAAAATAAACAGGTATTACTACAAAGGAGTATAACAGTATTAAGAAAATGGATCATAACACTACTACAGCTAATATAATTTTGTCAAATGGCACTCTATAAGATACATAAATGGTCTAAGATTTTTTTTTACCGCATACAAATGCAGATATCAACTTGTAAACATTTAATTATCCATTCGTTTTTTGCCTTTTTTTTCTTTTTTGGCACCAACAATGAAATATTAAGTTGCTAATGATTTGCGTATAACCTTTCACCTATATGCATCTCATTTCGTAAATGCTGCCAAGTTTGGAAGTAGCATGCAAAATATATTTTTCATTTGTCTTGAAATTCCTGGTTAGGTCACCTACTCGCAGAGTTCATCAGTGTTGCCATCGTTGCTCAAGGTGGACCAAAAGGAATCGATGTTATGGCAGCTCCAAATGGTTTACTGTTTTGGTCACCTCGCTATGTTCTCTCTCCACCATCCCCGAAATCCCTTTTTCGCCAGCTCCCTCAATCCCACTTTGGGTGAAACATTCCCTCGGGATGCATGCAGGCCTATCCAGGTACTTCGATGGGTATCAGCTGCCATGGATTGTAGGGAACATTATTTTGAAAAAAGGTGTAACAGTGCCGCACGGTTTTGTCCCAAAGAGCATCTCTTTTTTTGTATAGCATGATTCCTGTAACTGCGATGCTATGGAGGGGTTTTTTTTTGGTACTGATGAGTCTTGGGCAGAATAATAACTGCAATTGCCTTTCTTGGCAAGCTGCCGGAGGATGCCACGAAGTGACGGCCAATGTGCCCGCTCACAGGGGCGCCTCTCCTCACCTGGATTTGTTAATGTCTTTAATTACGACTTCTCAAATCCCCGCAGAGAGGCCGCCGAATTGGAAACGGTGCAAAGCAGCTGGCGGCTGTGTTGTACTCCCCCCCCCCCCGAATCTATGCCAGGCGCTTATTGTATGCTTTTGTCAGAGGAAATAAATCTAACCCTGGAGCAGGGGTGTAACGAGGCAAACTGGAGCCCTGGGCAAAACCTGAGTTGGATGCCCCCCCCCATAGGCAGCCACCCCACCACGACCAAAAATTTTTTTGCACCAGGACATTGGTGCCTGCAGGGGGTGCATTTTTAGACATATTGGCACCAAAATTTCAGCGTATCATCCGGAGACTGCCCTAATGATACCCCCCAGGTTTGGTGCAGTTTGGTTCAGGGGGGCCAAAGTTATGGACCCTCAAAACTGTAGCCCCCATCTATTAGCTCCCATTGGAGACAATGGGGAATGGGGGCATCCCCTTTGGGAGTCCATAACTTTGGACTCCCTGAACCAAACATCACCAAACTTGGGGGGGTAGCATAAGGACAGTCTCCTGATGATACGCTCAAATTTTGGTGCCGCTAGCCTAAAAACTGCGCTCCTTGGAGGCAAAAAATGGAAAACCACTAAAAATACCGAAAAACGAACCCAGCATTTTGATGCCCCCCACAAGGTGATGGCCTGGGCAGCTGCCTACCTTGCCCAATGGGCATTACGCCCCTGCCCTGGAGAAATGTAAGGAGGATTCCCATTCTTGGTCAACGGCTTCAAATGCCTCTGTGGTAGGAACGAACCCAAATCCCTTGCGTGGGCCAGTCTTCTATGTATATTTTTTCAGATCCGCTAACCGAAAGCGAGTCAGTATGGGAAGGACCCCTGTTTCTAAGAATAACTCTGCATTTGGGACACATCTAGGGAGCTGGAGGGGTGCCCTTAAAAATTTGGACTGTATGTCCTCCAATTCAGTTTTTGCTCCGAGCATCCACAGAGCAAAGTTGATTATGAAACTAAGACAGGGCAGCTCCATCAATCATTGCTCTAAAGCAGAGGTGTCCAACTCTGGCGCTTCAGAGGTTCATGGACTACAATTCCTATCAGCCCCTGCAGGCATGGCCAATTGGCAGAGCAAAACTATGTGTTGGGGACCCTTTGGTACTGAAACGGATCCCCACGTTCATAAACAAAACCTAAGGCAGGCGGCCATGCTGGCAGGGGCTGATGGGAATTTTAGTTCATGAGCATCTATCTGGAGAGCCGCAGGTTGCAGACCCCTGAAAGGCAATTCTTGCATTCACACAAGCAAAGGGGGAACCACTTGGGGCATTTGTGTGGAAGAGAATCACCCCTTTTCTGCTTCCTGGAGATAGTGGTAACAGTTTTTTTTAAGGGGGAAGAATGATGGGAATAAATTATTATTATTATTATTATTATTATTATTATTATTATTATTATTATTATTATTATTATTACTATTACTATTACTATTACTATTACTATTACTATTACTATTATGACTATTATGACTATTATGACTATTACTATTATTACTATTATTATTATTATTATTATTATTATTATTATTATTATTATTATTATTATTATTATACACATAACAACACAGCACAAGTGTCTGGAATTCATCTCTGAATATCGAGTCCTTCCCAAGGACCTAGGATATTAGAGGTATTTGCGAAGAGTGTGTGCAGTTCCTAGAAGTGCTGCTTTCTGCAGCAGGTGGACTGATATTCTGTCCAAGATTAGGCTTTCCAGATGTTTTTCAAGATGTCTTGGGATTCCTCCTAGAGCACCGACTACTAGTGGGATTACTGTTGTTCTTTTTTGCCACAATCGTTCAACTTCAATGTGTAGGTCCTTGCATTTTGTGATCTTTTCCAGCTCTTTGTCCTCTACCCTGCTGTCAACTGGCACAGCAACATCTATGATCCAAACATGTTATTTCTCTACCACTGTTATGTCTGGGGTGTTGTGTGCCAGGTGTCTGTCTGTCTGTATTCTAAAGTCCCAGAGTATTTTTGCTTCTTCATTTTCTGTAGTCTTCTCTGGCTTGTGCTCGTACCAGGTCTTGCAACAGGGCAGGCCGTACTGTTGTTGTTGTTGTTGTTGTTGTTGTTGTTAGATTTATAGGCCGCCTCACCCCCAAAGGGCTCGAGGCGGCTCACAATACAGCTGTTCCAATAACAGCACATAAAATACATAACTAAAACTAACCACATTAAAACAAATTTCCACAGCAGCAGTTCCTTAAAATGTAATAACAACAATTTACATTTTAATCCAAAATGAGCTGGCAGGCAGGGACAGCAGCACCGTCCTGCCCCCTCCAAAGGGCTTTCCTGTAGCGCGGGAAGCCCCAAAATCCCCCAAAAGAAAAGTGTGAAAATCTCCCACGGGAAATAATGGAAATACGAAAAACATGGCATATCTCCGTGCCAGCCCCACCGGCGCATGGGGGCTGGGCGAACAGTGGAAGCCAACTAAGATCGGCTCCGTGTCCCAGCCCGGCCCCAGAACGCCCCCAGTCATGTGCAGCAGCATTCAGCGCCGGTGATTCTGGGCTGGAACTGTGGCTTCCAGGTTGGGAGCCGTGCTGTGCCCACGGGCCGGGGTAAGGAACCCCCCTGCCAACACATTTGCCCTTTGCAAGGGCGCACCATCTCCAAAAGAGGGATTCTCCCCCCGCCCCTGGTCTGAATTGGACTTCCCAGAGCTGAATGTTCAACGTTGTTTTAATGTATTTTAGTATTTTAATGTCTCAGTTAGTAGATAAATGCCCCTTTTTACTAACTCTGTAATTTATAATGCCAATAAAGGCTTTGGAATTGGAATTGGTTAATTATGACGTGACGTCTCTTCTTAAAACAAGATTTAGTCTTCTATATATATATAAAAAAATATCAGCGCGTTTTTCTGCTGACAGGTAATCTCCCAAACTACTGGACCGATTGCTTTGAAATTTTCACACAACGTCGCATTCGCGTGCGGCCAGGTTTCCATACTGTTTCCACACCTCCTGTTGTGTACACGTCACAACTGTGCCAGTTATTGTGTTCATGCCACACCTGTGACAGTTCTGCAACAGCACCATCTGTTGGCCGTCAAAGCAACACCCTCTGATACAAGGGAACCAGCCATGCCTTCCTTGAAAACCACTGCCTTATGGAGTGAAAGGGATGGGGCGGGCCATCTGCACATGGCCCACCCACCCTAGCGGAGGAAGGGGAAGGTGAGGGAGTGAAAGGGACAGGATCAGCCACCTGCACATGGCCCACCCACCCTAGCAGAGGAAGAGGAACGTTAGGGAGGGACTGGCCGGGTTGCCATGCAAAAGAACGGGAGAGAGGGAGGGGAGCAAGGGGAGGGGAGCAAGGGGCCCCTCGAACCGTTCACTTCCCCTTTTCTTTCTTTTCCACTTCACCAGACTCAGCCACAGCAACGCGTGGCCGGGCCCACTAGTATTATATACATTTCTAGCAGCCCATCGCGTTTTTTGGAAGAAAACTTCCAAGAACCGCCAGATAAACTGAAGGTCTATTTAAGCATGATTAGACAGATTTACTGGATGGAATCTAACAGTTTAGTATATCCAGATAAATGGAAGCAAATCATCTCAGAGTTGGAAAATGCTGAATGGGAATTATATTCATAACTAACAGAACTTCCCAGAGCTTATTTGCAGCTGATACGGATCATCTTGTCTTTACGTTGTCTTGGCACCTTTAAAGACAGACAATATTTGTTCAGACTTTTTTTTGGGGGGGGGGGGCAGGCAAAACTGTATCTGAGCAGGTTTCATACCTTTTAATTTTTTTAAAAAATCAGCTAAGGAAACAGGATGAGTTACAAGATTGGCAAAGAACAGCAGCAAGAATGTTCTTTAAAAACTTTATTACCAGCTAGCTAAGGCATGTTTTTTAAAAAAACCACTCCTAAGTTCTGTTCTAGTCGTCCTCAGCTGCTGGGATCCAAAGCTACCCGTTGTATCTCTGCATGCAACTGTGCATTAAGGATGATTACTTCTGCCTCTCTCCTTCAGGAGTGATTGGGCCATTCGGTTACTCCTTATCCACAGGTTCAGCACCATTCTCGGCTCTTGGCAGAAGCTGCCCAGTGACTCTGCACGAGTTACTGCTCTGTACAAGGTTTCTGTTAATGAGGATGCCCGGATCAGTAGTCAGGCAGAAATGCTGGGGGAGGGGGGAGGGGGTCTTGTCTCTGAAAGCAAACCTTAATTGGTTCAAAAATCAGGCATGGCTCTAATTTCAACTTGGAGGGGGAAAAAATTATTGGATGTTTAAAAATCATGCCTCTAATTTTAACTTGGATGGAAAAGTTATTGGATGTTTTGAGAAAACGCAGGACGTCTCCGTGGTTGTGAACATCTCTGCATGTCCCGTGTTTTCGTCTTGCCGACCCGCTCGCTCCCTCGGAATCTCTGCTGAACTGGATCCTTTGTAAGAAGGCAGAGAGTGAAGCCAGGTCTTGGTGTGTGTGGGGAGAGAGAGAGAGATTCATTGGAGAGGCGTTTGGCTGTCCGTCAGAGTATGCTCAGCGAAAACATCTGTTGCCCCACATGGAGACGTGCCAGGAGGCAGCGATTATGTGGTAGGAGCTTGAAAAAGCAAGGACATATGGACACTGATATATAGAAGGGGCGCGTGACTCGCCTCTATTCTAGGAACCGTTCTCTTCCTGGCTTGCCAACCTTGAGAGAGAGAGGGAGAAAATAGAAGCTGGGTCCAGTTCCTCGCTGGGATACTTTTGGGGGAGGTTCAGGGCCCCCCGTGGCGCAGAGTGGTCGGCTGCAGCGCTGCTCCACTCCCAACCTGAGTTCGATCCCAATGGGAAGTCTGTTTCAGGCCATTGGCTCGAGGTTCACTCAGCCTTCCATCCTCCTGAGGTCAGTAAATGAGTGCACAGCTTGTTGGGGTTAAACAGAGGTGGGATCCAGCAGGTTCTCACAGGTTCCCGAGAGTAGGTTACTAACTATTTGTGTGTGCCGAGAGGGGGTTACTAATTGGTGATTTTGCCACGTGATTTTGGCCTTCGTTACGCCCCTCCTCTCAGCAGTAGCGCGCAGAACTTGAAGCAGTCTAGCAGGAGGTGCACTGGCGTGCGTGGCGGCCTGCGCCTGCGTGCATTCGTTTCCCAGCCAAGGACTGGTGCAGCGGCTGCATCCTTGCCACAGCCCCGCCCCCGGAATGCCCAGCCACACCCCCGTCGTGCCCCGCCCAGCCCCATTGGCGCTACGCCACAGTTTGAATCCCACCACCATGGGAACCTGTTACTAAAATTTTTGGATCCCACCACTGGGGTAAAGGGTAGGTGACTGGGGAAGGCAATGGCAAACTACCCCGTAGAGGTATAGTTTGCCTAGCAAATGTCATGATGTGATGTCACCCCATGGGATAGAGATGACAGAGGGCTTGCACAGGGGACTACCGTTACCTTTATGCAGAGTCTGGTCTTTCCAGAGGAAGGGGAAACTTGCAACTGAAGGGTGGCCCAAATCGTCTTATTGTTATCCCAACTCGAACAGCACCTTCCTTTGGTGGGATGGGGGTAATTGTCAAAAATGCGTCCAAGAGGAGGTGGTTTCAGTCTTCTGGTCTGCTCAGTGGCGTAGGAGGTTAAGAGCTCGTGTATCTAATCTGGAGGAATCTGGAGGAACCGGGTTTGATTCCCAGCTCTGCCGCCTGAGCTGTGGAGGCTTATCTGGGGAATTCAGATTAGCCTGTGCAATCCCACACACGCCAGCTGGGTGACCTTGGGCTAGTCACAGCTTCTCGGAGCTCTCTCAGCCCCACCTACCTCACAGGGTGTTTGTTGTGAGGGGGGAAGGGCAAGGAGAAGGAGATTATAAGCCCCTTTGAGTCTCCTGCAGGAGAGAAAGGGGGGATATAAATCCAAAGTCGTCTTCTTCTTCTGTTTGGACCAGCAGCCCAAATCCATCGGGGTCAGTGGTAGAGCTACCTGCTACCTGCACCTGGTTCTCTCCCGAGCAGCTCCAAAGATGGGAAAGACCTTTCCCCGAGACCCTGGATACCTGTTGCTGCCCGTGAGTGTAGGGTAGGATGGGTAATTTGATATGAGGCACCTTCACACATTCATTTCTGCTCTTGGAGGAACTTGATTCCTTTCGGTGTGTCAGCAAGCCGGTTCTTCTGGCCAAGCGAGACTGTCTGAATATGGGGACTGTTTTGCACAGTCACCAGAATCGTACTTCCAGAGTTCAAGCCATTGCCGGTGGCCTTCCTGCCCTTGCCTTCCCTTAGGAAGGGATAAAGCATCCTGCCAAACAGCAGTAGATGGGATAACAAACAAGTCAAGCCGATCGAAAACTTGATTCCTTGTTCGTAACCAACAAACAGGATATGGGTCGAAGTGCCAAATGCTTGAGCATCTCTAACCAGGCATATGTCTGGAGAGCTGGCGTGTGTGTGTGTGTGTGTGTGTGTGCGCGCGCGCGCAGGGAATCTGTGCTCCTATAACAGTGATGGCGAACCTATGGCACGGGAGCCAGAGGTGTCACTCAGAGCCCTCTCTGTGGGCACGTGCAAACAGTGTGCCGCCCCACCTGACATCTAGGCTGGCCTGGGCCGCTGGGCTCGATTATTAGCATTAAACCTAAGACCTAGTTTTGGGGAAGTAGTGTAGGTAACCCTGTTAAGCACTGTTAAACTAAAGCGTGATCCTTTACCTGGGAGTAAGCTCGGTTGCTGGCAATGGGGCTTGCTTCTGAGTAAACCCTCCTAGGGTCGTGATTCACCCATTCGAAGCGTTGCACGGTTGCTTCAAAGCAAAGCCATCGACTTCCACCAAGCTTACTCCTGAGTAATGCACGCCTCGGAGCCAACAATTTTTTCTAAACTAAAACTTCAGTATTCAGGTTAAATTGCCGTGTTGGCCCTTTGCGATAAATAAGTGGGTTTTGGGTTGCAATTTGGGCACCCGGTCTCGAAAAGGTTCGCCATCACTGTCCTATAAGCATTTGTGATCAAATACTTACACTTATCTGCTCATGGTGTCCTTAAGAGTGGGTAACAGCAAGGGCTTGTGACTGAATATTGGAAAGACCGACTTTCCCCTGTAGAAACATGCCTGTTTGTTGAAATCTGCAAAAACAACAACAACCCACCAACACGCAGCGCCCCTCCCTGACCAGATGCAGCAGGTGTAAACTGCCTTTACATGCCAGGTGAACACAGCTTTCTCCACTCAATCTGTATAGCGCCGTGGTGGCGAACCTATGGCACTCCAGATGTTCACGGACTACAATTCCCATCTGGCCATGCTGGCAGGGGCTGATGGGAAGTGTAGTTCGTGAACATCTGGAGCGCCATAGGTTTGCCACCACTGGTATAGGGGTTGCCACTTTTCAGCCAATTGATGTGTGGCTGGTCTTTACTTCACATTGCTTTAGCTTAATTTTTATGCAAGTTGCCCTGGGTATTTTTTTTGGTGTGTATTCCTTGCTGGATTCCCAGCCAAGTACTTAACAGGGCCGATCCTGTCAGTCTTCCGAGATCTGACAAGATCAGGCTAACTTGGGCCATCCATGTCAGGTCAGGGCTAAATGGTGTTTTCAAAACTTAAATAATGTTCACCAAAGGAGGTAAATGCATCCTATACCAGCACTGAGGCCTGTCGGTGCTTCATATACTTCATATTCAGTCTGTTTTAAGATGATAGGCGATAGATGAAGAGAAAAATATAGCATTGGGAATTGTTTGGGTTTGGAAAATGTTCTGCCCTTCATCACTGGTTTCTCTCAAGTTCACATGCCTGCCAACACATCTGATATGTGGAGAAATTAAAAATCTTGGTTGATTTGGGAGGTTATGTAGTACTGGAAGAGGAAGAGGAGGAAGAAGAAGAGGAGTTTGGATTTATATCCCCCCTTTCTCTCCTGCAGGAGACTCAAAGGGGCTGACAATCTCCTTGCCCTTCCCCCCCTCACAACAAACACCCTGTGAGGTGGGTGGGGCTGAGAGAGCTCCGAAGAACTGTGACTAGCCCAAGGTCACCCAGCTGGCGTGTGTGGGAGTGTACAGGCTAGTCACGTATTCAGATAATTTATATGCTGCCTTTCTAGAAACCTGCTCCAGGCAGTATGCAAAGCAAAACATGATTAAAATAAACAGAAATCACAAAACAGCATAAAAAGTATTCAGATTTAACGAATCGTTAACAACCAGTCACAGCATAAAACATTTAGCAGTCAGGAATTGCGCTTATGAAATAGTCCTCAGGCTAAGAGCAGACGGTTTAAAACAATCTGAAAGCTCAAACTTCTTAAATAAAAGAAGTTTTGGCCCAGCACCGAATAGAGCAGACCACAGGCATTACTCTGACCCTTGAACCCACATCCAAACCGCCTTGGATGACCCTGACTATTTAGCGAAGGCGAGAATAGTCTTTGAAAGCCCCGCAGAAGCCAGCAACCAAGGCAATTGGCTTCTGCGGGGCTTTCAAAAGCACCAGTCGATGAAAAAAGTAGGTCAAGGGACTTAAGTCTCCCCACTTGCTTGATTGTCACAGTGGACAACTATGCAGGTAGGTTAAGCCTGTGATTCTTTGTGCCAAATAGTGTTGTATGCAGAACTGTTGCCACTGATTCCAAGTTGATCTGTGCACCTGTCTGTCACTTATCAGCCCCTATTATGCAGAATTGAGTTCAGCCTTTTGGCCCGGCCCTCCACAATATTTTCTGTTTCTTATGCAGCCCCATGGAAAAAATAATTGCCCACCCCTGGAATAGAGAGTAGAATGGGCATCAGGCAAGCATCAAGGTTTATATTTTGCGAGCGAGGTGCCACTACTAAAAGAGCCCCGTGTCTGGCCATTACCACCCTCCCCCCACCAAAAGCAGAGGCACTAGAGATTCAGGCTTTTACAAAAGATCTTAAGTGGTGGGCTAGACATTTTAAATTTATTTTATTTATTTTTCTGTGGATTTATTTCCCGCCCACTTACCAGAGTCCCTGGGCAGGTTAGAATAATAAAAACACAATAAAAATGTAATTGTATAAAAGGGTCTTAAAAACTCCTTAATCAACTGTTCCTGGCCCTCCACTAGCCTTAGGTGACCAGATGGTCACTTTTGTGAACTGGGACGGGCGGGTAGGCGGGCGGCCGCACGCGCACAGCCACAGGAGCTCACTGCCTTCTGGGGCGCTGCCGTTTCCCGCCCTGTCACAGGCAGCGCCCCAGAAGGCCGTGCTCCTGCGGCTGCGCGCTTGGGAGGCTGCCGCACTGCGTTGCGCCCCAGAAGGCAGTGCGGCAGCCTTCCAAAAATCGGGACAATTGAAATAACCCACTGGACGCGGGACAAATTGTTTGAAGGCGGGACTGTCCCGCCAAAAGCGGGATGTCTGGTCAGCCTACACTAGCCCCCTTCCCAGTACATAACTGCCCAGCCCACATTATGGGAGGCAGAGTTCCCTTTAAATCCCCTGCCACGTGTTATTTTTGACTGTGGAATGTATACACATATTTAGAGAATGTATACACATATTTAGTCTTGATTGACAAATATGTATACACCTATTTAGTCTTGATTGCTCGTTAATTGAAGGCATCCCAAATTGAAATGGAAGGTTTTCTTTCAAGTTATCAGACAGGAATCGGGAGGTAACTTTTAAGGTGGTGAAATATGGACTGGCTGGCCTCCAAGGTGAGAAAATTGTGGGATTGCCAGCCTTAGGATGTTTTCGTTGTAACATTTAATTGCTGTCATTACATTTTAGAACTACTGCATAGGACTGTTTTATTGTGGGAGAATTATATATTTTATAACGTAGCTATGAAATAATGTGCTGGTCTTGGCTAGCCAGCCATAGGACGTGCGTTAACTTGCATGTTATGATTGATTTCCTTGTCCACTTTTGCGCACAAAATGAACTGGACTCCTGTCAGGAGTAATTGGACGCTCTTATGTGCTAGTTTTGGATAGGTAGCCAGTAGTAATATTTTATTGTGGTAATTAAATTTTAAAACTACTGTACGGGACTGTTTTAATGTGGAGGAATTACATATTTTATGTTTTAATGTAGCTATGAAACTATGCGCTCGTCTTGGACGGAACCAGCGTTTTGAATGCTGCCTGGAAACAGACAGGCAGCCAGTTCAAATGTATTGTCGAAGGCTTTCACGGCCGGAATCACTGGGGTGCTGTGTGGTTTCCGGGCTGTATGGCCGTGTTCTAGCGGCATTCTCTCCCGACGTTTCGCCTGCATCTGTGGCTGGCATCTTCAGAGGATCTGATGGTAGGGATGGAAAGCAAGTGGAGTATATATACTGTGAGGTGAAAAGGTGAGGCCATCTGAATAGAGTAGCCTGGCATGTGGAGTCTGAGATAAGTCCTGTAGCATGGGGGTGGCAATGAAGATATGAGTCCAATGGGTGAATGGATCTGAATAGAGGGTATCCTGGTCTTTGTTCTCTTTGGGTGCTATAGTCTATGGTTGTCCACTGTGTTTGTGTGGAGCTGATCAGTCACTGTCTTGATTCTAGAGTTTTTCAACACTGGCAGCCAAATTCTGTTCATTTTCATGGTTTCTTCCTTCCTGTTGAAATTGTCCATGTGCTTGTGGATTTCAGTGGCTTCTCTGTGTAGTCTGACGTAGCGGTTGTCAGAGTGGTCCAGAATTTCTGTGTTTTCAAATAATATTCTGTGTCCCGGTTGGTTTATCAAGTGTTCTGCTATGGCTGATTTTTCTGGCTGAAATAGTCTGCAGTGCCTTTCGTGTTCTTTGATTTGTGTCTGAGCGCTGCGTTTGGTGGTTCAAATATTTCAGCAGTTCAAATATTTCGGCACAGGGGTGAAAATGATATTTAAGGGAAGCCTGTTGGCCATATTTTGGACCAGCTGAACTTTCCAGACAGCTTTCAAAGGCAGCCGGTGCAGAATGCATTACTGCAATCTAACCTGGATGTGGTCAGAACGTAAATCGCTGATTAGATAAACATTCTTTGAGTCAGGACCTTAGGGGCGTTTCAGTGGAAGTTTTGGAGCTACCTGCCCTGGAGAAATGCCGTAGGCCACAATTCAGTAGTTGCCGCCTCCCCCTTATCTTTAGCAAGACTTTGAACTGGAATGCTCACCTGGGAGTCACAAGAGCCCCAGCTTTGAAGACACCTGGAAGTATTTTGAGCTTCTGCTATACCAGAAGAGGGTTTCTGATAGATCCAGTCGTAAAACTTTTCACTAGTAATATCATTCCTCTTTTAGAAGAAGAAGAAGAGGAGGAGGAGGAGGAGGAGTAGTTTGGATTTATATCCCCCCTTTCTCTCCTGCAGGAGACTCAAAGGGGCTGACAATCTCCTTGCCCTTCCCCCCTCACAACAAACACCCTGTGAGGTAGGTGGGGCTGAGAGAGCTCCAAGAAGCTGTGACTAGCCCAAGGTCACCCAGCTGGCGTGTGTGGGAGTGCACAGGCTAATCTGAATTCCCCAGATAAGCCTCCACAGCTCAGGCGGCAGAGCTGGGAATCAAACCCGGTTCCTCCAGATTAGATACACGAGCTCTTAACCTCCTACACCACTGCTGCTGACTATATGGCTTTGAGGTATGGAGCTGGAAAGGGCAAGTCCTTAGTAGTCTGGCAGTAATTCAGAATCGTTTTTTTGTGTGTGTGAAGAGTCTTGGCACTCCCAAAGGGTTCACCAGCGGCCTTGTTGAGGAATTATAGAATCATAGAGTTGGAAGAGACCCCAAGGGCCATCAAGTCCAACCCCCTGTAATGCAGGAACACACAATCAAAGCACTCCCAAATATGTTCATCCGGCCTCTGTTTTAAAACCTCCAAAGAAGGAGATTCCACCACACTCCGAGGTAGTCGAACAGCCCTGATGGGCAGGAAGTTCTTCGTAATGTTTAGGTGGAATCTCTTTTCCTTCACCTTGAACCCATGACTCCTGGTCCTAGTCTCTGGAGTAGCAGAAAACAAGCTTGCTCCCTCACCAACATGACATCCAAATATCAAAACATGGCTATCGTCACCTCTTAACCTTCTCTTCACCAAACTAAACATCCCCAGCTCCCTAAGTCTCTCCTTATAGGGCAGGGGTCTGCAACCTGCGGCTCTCCAATTGGCCATGCTGACAGGGGCTGATGGGAATTGTAATCCATGAACATCTGGAGAGCCGCAGGTTGCAGACCCCTGTCATAGGGCATGGATTCCAGACCTTTTACCATTTCGGTTGCCCTCCTCTGGACCCATTCCAGCTTGTCAATATCAAATGTGACAGAGGTTGGGTTGCGTTCGCTCAAATCCTGTGTTCATTTAGCTATTGTGAAATGCTGGGTGAAAAAAATACAGCATCTGAGATAGACTCCTTTGTCTCTTTTGTCACCAATGTTTCACACTCCTTTTGAATAGAATAGAATAGAATAGAATAGAATAGAATCTTTATTGGCCAAGTGTGATTGGACACACAAGGAATTTGTCTCCGGTGCATATGCTCTCAGTGTACATAAAAGAAAATAAAAGATCTTGAAAATGGACAAGATCTATTCAGATTATTTAGGATCAATTTTGGAGTGTTACACCTTACCAGGTGACTTGCTCCATAATATGGGAAATAATATTACATGTTTGGAGTGGATTTACAAAAAGGATGCCACGTTTGACTGCGTGACGACCTCAGAATCTGCAGCAGCAAGCCTTTATTGGCATAGACAACCTCAGAATTGCAGATTGCACCATGGTACAAAAGGATAAAAAGGAATCATGCAAGAGCATCCTACCTGGTAAATATTTCAGTATATACACTTAGGGGCGACTTACCTTTCCTAAGGTCCAAGACAGTGCCTTCTCCGTTCTTACAGGGTGATATAATCCAGTTCCAATAGATCAGGGGTCTGCAACCTGTGGCTCTCCAGATGTTCACGGGCTACAATTCCCATCAGCCCCTGCCAGCATGGCCAATGGGAATTGTAGCCCATGCAGGCTATCCTGGAAGAACTCCCCTGGAACCCTAGACTGTAACTAAAATCAACCTCTCTGTATTTGTAGGGGACTTGGTTGTGAAGGGATCCTCCTACATCACCAGGTGTCAAACCTAGCGGCCCTCCAGATGTTATGGACTACAGTTCCCATCATCCCCTGCCAGCATGATGCTGGCAGGGGATGATGGGAACTGTAGTCCATAACATCTGGAGGGCCGCGAGTTTGAGCGTATGTCTACATTATGTTTCAACTTTGCCTCTTATTTGCAGAACCCAGGAATAAATTTATTAAAACAATTATCACGAGGACCCCCGGTGTTTCAGATTCTGAGAAACTAATTTATTTATTAATGGATGTTGATGTTGAGGATTTGTACAGAGTGGCTCTTTTTGCCCTGGTGGCGAGAAAGATCAGAACCAAAGAATTTGCGAGGAAAACTTCAATTGTTAGTGGCGAAACAAATCTTTCTTTGTAATAGATTGTGCTGCTATTGTGTTTTTATGTGTAGTTTTTGTTTTGTGTTGTTATGACTTTGGGCTAAACGCAATACATTTTACTCCTACTACAGTAGCGTTCCCCCAAGCTACAAACTTGTTCCTTCAGAGAGGGTGAAGCCCCCTCCCGAACAAGCTTGGCTGCTTAGTCTTCAAGCAGGTTTGTCATTAACTAGAAGCTCCTAGTGCTGTCTAAATCTGAGCTTCAATTCACTGCTCTTATCCTTCCAATTAGGGTCACAAGGAAAGACCCTAACCCCAACAGAGATGGATTATCACAAGGGCCAGATCCAATACCTCCCCATCGGCCATTACAAAGGGTCGTTACTTATCCATCGCTCTCCAGGATCGGGTTTGTCCACACTGCCAAAAACCAAGTGGAGACTCTTGCTCACATTATACTCGACTGTCCGAGATATGTGGGCATTAGGAATTTCTCTCCCAGGCCAATTGGCCATGCTGACAGGGGGTGATGGGAATTGTAGTCCATGAACATCTGGAGAGCACTTGGAGTTTGCGAGACCCTACTCCACACCCCTTGGTCAATCACAGGAAGGAAAACCACTAAGAGGTCCAGAAGAATGAACACAGACATGATCTTCCCACCAGTCTTTCTGCACTGATCATCAGTCAGGAAAACCAAGGTGTTTCCACACAAACTAAGGCCTGAATCCAGATTGAAATGGATCTCTTGGGAGCTGTATGTACACCTTGAGGGCAGTCCACTGGGAAGAGGTCCATTTCAATCTAGTCAGGCTTCAAACTGCTAAGCCTCTTGAAACTACTAACAGATCTTGTATCAGTTACCAAAGATAGGAATGTCCAGCATCAGGAAATAGTTATGTAAGACCTATCCTCAAAATAGGTCTTATCTTTTTCCTCCTTCAAGGATGTCAGAGCTGTATCTTTCTTCTGAGAGGTATTTATGACCTGCAGGACTGGTTGGATGCTGTCAGCCGTGGAGGGTAAGAGTCGAGCCAAGTTATGGAGGCTGCACACATTTAAGCAACTTGTGCCCTTCATCTGACCTCTCTTACTGAAAGCCATCCGTACAACTGGGACCAAACTGCATCCCAATAGGTTTAACCCAGGGGTCTGCAACCTGCGGCTTTCCAGATGTTCATGGACTACAATTCCCATCAGCTGATGGGATTTGTAGCCCATGAACATCTGGAGAAACATGAGTTCCACCGACTCCCTGGTTTATGAACGAAATCAACAAAGACAGCCATATTGGCTTCTGGATGTAATTTGCAGAGGTCTAGGATTGGAACGGCCTAAACATCCAGGAAAACTGACCGGAGGCACTGGGGCAGACACCAGTGGCATACCAGGCCTAAATGGTGTCCGGGGCGCTGACCCGCACCCCATGCCCACAGGGGCCAGCCTTGGGGAGGCCGGAGGGGCAGGGGCCGAGGGGGGGCAGCTTTCGGATGGAGTGCCGTGGCAGTGGGCTGAAAGCTCCCTGGTGGGCATTCTGCGCCCCACCTGGGCCACACCACCGCCAAGCCCCAAAGCCACCTCCCTGCAGGTCGGCTCCTGCGCCTCCCAGGGCCTTGGGGAAGGGTAGGAAGACTGGCCTGCAGAAGAGACTGGGGGAAGCTTCGAGGGCGCCACACCATTTCATCAATGTGCGCACCACCACCTGATGACAAAACCTTATGCGCACCCAGGGACATGGGATACCCCATGTCCCCATTAGTGGACCACGACTGGCAGACACCATAGTGTTAGAGAAGTGAGCTAATTCCACTGCTTCAAAATAGGCTGTACATGCTGTGTTTCACCCTTATAGGCAGAGGTGGGATCCAGCCGGTTCTCACCAGTTCCTGAGAGTGGGTTACTAATTATTGGTGTGTGCCGAGAGGGGGTGACTAATTGGGTCTGCTTTTTTCTTTAGAAATCCCGTATTAAGCCCCAAAATCCATAAAGTCCCTGTTGTTTCCCTATGTGACTGGTTGGCGAAGGTAGAAAAGCGGGATAATTCTCCCTGTTGGAGCTGTTTAAAACAGGTTTTAGAAATATGGTCAAGTTCCTTGTTTAAGGAAAGTATCCTTTTGATTTCTAGAAACAAAATTAAGTATTTGAAAGTATTAAGTATTTGACAGGCAGCCAATTAGAGGAGAAGTAGTTGTTTCTGTTGGCAGTAGACGATAGGACTTGCTGTAATGAGTTTAAATTATGGACAGAAAGATACCAGCTGGAAATTAGGAACTTTTTTTTTTTTTACAGTAAGAGTTTTTTACAGTAACAGAGAAATTATTAATGCCCGCCCGGAATGCCCAGTCACACCCATTCGTGCCCGCCCAGCCCCATTGGCGCTACACCACTGTTTGAATCCCACCACCGTGGGAACCTGTTACTAAAATTTTTGGATCCCACCACTGCTTATAGGGTTGCCAACGTGTTGTTCGCAGTCGCTGAGAGTTTTCTGCGGACAGAGCTCTGCAAAAAGGCCTGACATAATTTCGAGGTCAGAATCCAGTCTGATGTCACGCTTTTGAAATTGTAAGGTTGGTGGAATTTGGAATGCGTGTAGCAGGTGGTGGGGAGATGTTTGCAGGTTTCCCAGGAAATGATATCATGGCCACCACCCACTTACCCCACCCCCGTTGTCTTCTTCTGCCATCATGTTGATTGGCTGTGGAAAGCGAGTGTCGTGTTGTCGGACTACCTGCTAGTGGCAGACAAATTGCAGTTCAACATCTGTATTTGTGGAATTCTGATTGCTGAAGAAACAGGTGGCATGTTCTAAAAATGCTTGTCACGGCTGCTGTCCAATTTAAACAAATCATTTGTGTGACTTTTATGCAAGTCCTAGATTTACTCTGTAGGAATAAAATAATAGCTTTGGGGGGATGCAGGTAGCAGCAGCAGAGGCGTATCTAGGGAAAGTGTAGCCCGGTGCAACTTACTTACTTACTTACTTACTTACTTACTTACTTACTTACTTATTTATTTTTAAACTTATAGACCGCCCTCCCTCGAAGGGCTCAGGGCGGTTTACCACAACAACAAAAAACAGGTAATACAGCGGCACTAAAAAAAGTACCCGAAGTGCAGTTAAAACATAATATTTAAATCATAATATAAAACTTCCAGAATTAACAAACAGATGGCGTGTAATGGCTAAAACTCCTCTAAGAGGGGGACAGCAGAGGTCCCAACTGTTAAAGAGAGGAAACAAAGGAGAGGGAGGGTATCAGCTGACTGGCCTCCCCAAAAGCCAGGCGGAATAGCTTCGAGCATGTGAGTGGCACTTAGGAGGGTTAGAGCTCATGTATCTAATCTGGAGGGCAGGGTTTGATTCCCAGCTCTGCCTTCTAGGCTGTGGGAGGCTTATCTGGGGGGAATTCAAGATTAGCCTGTGCACTCCCACACGCCAGCTGGGTGACCTTGGGCCTAGTCACAGCGGCACCTACGAAGCTCTGCCAGCCCTGCCCCACCTCACCAGAGGCGTTTGTTGTGAGGGGGGGAAGGTCAAGGTGATTGTCAGCCCCTTTGAGTCTCCTTCAGGAGAGAAAGGGGGGATATAAATCCAAACTCTTGTCTTCTTCTTCTTCTTACAGGCCCTGCGGAAGGTCCTACATGGCCTGGACGGCTGGTGGGAGGGCATTCCACCAGGCAGGGGAGCCAGGAGCAGTAAAGAGTCCTGGCGAGGAGGCGGAAGCCAACCCCGCATCATGGAGGGGCCAGGGACTACCAGTAGGTTGGCCTCTAGCCGAGCGCATGAAGAGAGCGAGATGCAAGGTATATGGGGCCAGAGCGGTCCGCCACTTGAGTCTGCAGGGGTCCCAGACTGTGTAAGACCTTAAAGGTTAACACCTTTTTTCTGGTCCCCCTCTCCAATGGGCACCTGCCCTCCCCCACCACAATCAAACAACTTTTTTTGCACCAGGTCATCTCAAAGTCACCATCACAGGAGGGGTGTGGGGGCGATTTCCCTCCCCCACGTGACTAAATGGCTGCAGCCATTTGACTCCCTATGTCCTCCAGGTGGTATGCCCCTGAGCAGCATAGAAACATGGAGTTGAAAGAGACCTCAAAGGTCATCCAGCCCAACAGTCTAATCAATTCAGAAAATTCACAGCTCACCCATACTCCTTCAGTGACCCCTGCTGTATGGTCAGGGGGCGGTCGAAATCTCCAGGGTCCCTGGCCAATCTGACGGAGGAAAATTCCTCCTGACCCCAAAGTGGTGGTTGACACCGCTTTGGGCAAGTGAGAAAAGGCCGCAAGAGCTGGGCGCTGACTCATTCATTCCTGCCCTACCGCCCGTGATCTGCCCAAGTTCACAGAATCAACACTGCTGTCAGATGGCTGTCTAGCCTAGTAGTCTGCAACCTGCGGCTCTCCAGATGTTCATGGACAACAATTCCCATCAGCTCCTGCCAGTATGGCCAATTGGCCATGCTGGCAGGGGCTGATGGGATTTGTAGTCCACGAACATCTGGAGAGCCGCAGGTTGCAGACCCCTGGTAGCCTCTGCTTAAAAACCTCAAAGAAGGAGAGCCAACCACCACTGGGGGAAGGCTGTTCCACTGAGTTGCTACTCTGTCAGAAAGTTCTTATGTTTAGCCGAAAACCCTTTGGATTTAATTGCAACCCGTTGATTTTCCTATCTTCTGGGAACCTTCTAACACCTTAGACTGAAGGAGCCATTCCCTCCTATGCGAGAGTGAAGTTCGAATATAACTTCTTAAGGCTGCGCCTTTGTGTTGTCTAAAAGTTTATATTTCAAAAAATAAACATGTTGTGTCATGAATTGAGTTGTCCCTGTTTAGTCGATTTTTTAAAAAATTGTAATCGGTTTAATATAACTAGTTAATTGTAGTCAGGTTTATTAAATCACAGTTGGATGTTGTGGGTTTTTTGGATTGTGTGCCCATGTTCCAGTAGTGTTTTCTCCTGTCGTTTCGCCTGCATCTATGACTGGCATCTTGACAGGATTCACCCACAACATCCTAGTGATTCCAGCCTTCGACAATACATTAAACCAGTGAAAGCCTTCGACAATACATTAAACCACAGTTGGTGCATGATGTACTAACACATGCATCCTACCACGTTCTCAACACTGGAGGTCAAGATAGCAGAGAAGCAGAAGCAAGCCTTTATTGGCATAGACAACAGTACAACAGTAATAAAAAAAACAGATTAAAAAACATATACAATACAGGACATAAATGTTAGGTCGAAGGAAATCTCGCGTTTAGTAATTTCCAGGAGAAATTCTGCCGCTATCGTACAGAGAGAAGGATCAGGGTTATCCAACAAGTAGTGTATTCTAATTAAATCGGGGAGATGGGGTAAATGTAAAGGAGTAAGATTCATATACTTGGATCTGATTTCCTTGAATCTGAGACAGTGTAGTAATTGGTGGGCCAGAGATTCAACGGAGCCATCGTTACATGGGCACAATCTTTTAGCCTTTTCTTGCTTATTAAATCTGCCATGTAACAAGGCAGAAGGCATAACATTAAACCTGGCGAGCATTATGGCTCTCCTTTGAACAGGGTTTATTAAGCAATACAGGTAGTGTGCGAAGTGGCCTCGTTCAAATGGGAGAGAAAAATACAGGGGGGAGCACGTTTTCTTGGCTGCGGTGATTAGGGTAGAGAACTCTCTATCCAATAGTTGGAGGTCAAGATAGGAGGCAAATTCTTGGTGGGGTAGGGGGGAGACACAGGCGGTGGGAATGCATGTGTGAGGTCGATGAAACCAACGCTGGTTATGGCAAGCCAGGATTCCACTGATCTTTTGCAAGCCGAATCCCGGTTTCACAAACTGACCATAGCGAAAATAAATTGTGGTTTTGCGGTTATGTCCAAGCAGAGGTTGAAGTGAACTTAGTTATGATTGACGAGCAGGGCTGGTCTCTGTTTCTTACTGACAGTTGGCAGAGGGCTGGGAGCTCTTTTCGCTGGGTAAGGCGCGAATTCGGCCCGGTTGTGTTGAAATAGCCATTGTCAGCGAAAGTGCCAGCTGGCACAGCCTTACACGGCTGCCTCTTCACTACTTTGATTGGCAGCTTCAGAACATGTGAGCTATTTAAAGCAACAACACAGTTTCCATTCACCCGTGGGAGGGAGGTCAGGGGGTGTGTGGGTGCCGGATTGTTTTCCTTGTAAATAGTGGCTTCCCTGAAATTAAGGGATCGTCCGTCAATGTCCAGCCGATGCCTGTTGAATTTGTAGAATCATGTTGGCCGGGATGTTGGTTTTGGTTTGTTTTTAGGCTCCCATCAGAAAAATCCTGGGTCTGTTGCCCGTCCATTCGCCGGAGAGGCGCTCTTGCGCTTGATGCTAAAGTAAGGTGATCAGATTGTCATCTTTGTAAACCGGGACCCGGCCGGCCGCGCGTGCATGCGTGCGCAGCCGCAGAGGCCTTACTGCCTTCTAGAGCTCCGTTTCCCGCCCTGTCACCGCAGGCGCCCGCGAAGGCAATGCGGCTCCCTGCGGCCCGGCGATGCGGGGAGGCTTCCACACTGCCTTCTGGGGCGCTCCCGGTTTCGAGCGGGAAACCGGGGAGCGCCCCAGAAGGCAGTGCAAAAATCGGGACGGTTCAAAAAACCCGCAGGACACGGGACAAATTGTTTTAAGGTGGGACTGTCCCGCCAAAAGCGGGACGTTTGGTCACCATATGCTAAAGGTTCCTAATTTATTAAATAGCTGCTGCAAACCACTTCCGTTTCTCTCTTGCCGTTGAAAACCCCTTGAAGGGTCACCGTAAGTCAGCCGCAACTTGGCAGCATTATAACACCACCACCGCATCAGCTGGTGACATTTATACATCATGTTGTGAAAAGGTGCTCGCTTACCATTGCAAGCGGGAAAGGATGCGTTTGGCCCCCTCTTCGTACCATTTGGTGGCTGCACCGTACAGTGTTTAATTCCTAAGATAATAAATCAGTGCGAAGGCTATTTCTGAAACACTCATCCAGAGATCACATGTCCCTGAGAGTCACATGTCCCCGGGCGTACGTCAGCTGGTCACGTGGGGGGTGGAGAATCCCCCCTGTGAGCCCCTGCCCCCCCACCCCACTTACCTTGCCGACGGGAGCCTGCCGTGGGTTGAGGGGTGCCCAGCGGTGGCCCAGGTGGGCTGCTCCTTCCTGGCTGGGCCGCCGCTGGGAGCCCCTTGGCCCACAGCAGGCTCCCGTCGGCAAGGTAAGTGCAGGGGGGAGCCCAGAGCAGGTGTTGCCCCCGGTGATGTCCCCCCCCCCCCGATCTCATCTGACAGGAAGTTCTTCTGTCTCTCCCCTGTCCTGGATGTGGAATGGCTATGCCAGGGGTAGGGAACCTGCGGCTCTCCAGATGTTCAGGAACTACAATTCCCATCAGCCTCTGTCAGCATGGCCAATTGGCCATGCTGGTAGGAAACTGATAGAATGGATTCCTAACATCTGGAGAATTCAAACTATCTTAAAATTGAAACACACTCTACACACATTCAGAGACACCCCCTGCCTTGTGCTATGTGTTTTATTTAAATGTGTAGCCTGCACCATTATAAAACATCTGGAAGGATTGGTAGGGTCACCTTTTCCCCAGTGTTTAAATCCCCCTCCCCCAGAGGCATTCTTGGTTGGGCAGTTGATATGGTGTCCCCAGTTGAAACCAAACAATCCCCATTTTGAATCTCCAGGTGCTGTTGCACGAGTTAGCTTCCTGTGGGCCGAATCTTTCTATTGCAGTATGGGAAAATCTGGCCAGCCTTTCAGGATGCTAGTGGTAAGAATGGCCAATAGAACAGTGATGGCGAACCTTTTCGAGACCGAGGGCCCAAATTGCAACCCAAAACTCACTTATTTATCGCGAAGTGCCAACACGGCAATTTAACCTGAATACTGAGGTTTTAGTTTAGAAGAAACGGTTGGCTCCGAGGCGCACGTTACTCGGGAGTATGCTTGGTGAAGCAACCGTGCAACGCTTTGAATGGGTGAATCACAACCCTAGGAGGGTTTACTCAGAAGCAAGCCCCATTGCCAGCAACCGAGCTTACTCCCAGGTAAAGGATCGTGCCCAGGCTAGCCTAGATGAGAGTGTGTGTGTGTGGGGGGGTGATTTTCCACCCCCTCACACATGATGAGCTCTGTGCACGTGTGCCCACAGAAAGGGCTCTGAGTGCCACCTCTGGCACCCCGTGCCATAGGTTTGCCACCGCTGCAATAGAACGTCCCTGAAGAGTAGGGTTCCTCAGCATATGTCCCTGGGCACTGTGGCACCTGGCGACACCTTTCTTTAGAGCCAGAACCACGATTTCAGACTTCGTTTTGAATACCCGAAGCCTTCATGAAGTAGTTAACCTTCAGACAAGGCATTGCTGGCCAGCAGGTACCCCCACAGCACAAGGGTCTTCACTGTATGACTGAAGGTAAGATGTGGCAGCCATTTTGTGGCTGGCTCCGCCTCCGGAGACAGCCATTTTGTGTCTGTATCCACTGCACTGCCACAATTCCACAGGTGCCTGTAGGCTCCAAAAAGCTGGGGGGCCCTTTTGAAGAGAGGTCTAAGTTCTGCTTCAGTGCCTAACATAATGATGAAGTCTATCCCACCTCTTCTTCTCCTAGAACAGTGGTGGCGAACCTTTGGCACTCCAGATGTTATGGACTACAATTCCCATCAGCCCCTGCCAGCATGGCCAATTGACCGTGCTGGCAGGGGCTGACAACAATCCCATCTGGAGATATAAAGTCCTCCTGCAATCCTAGAATCAAAGTACTGTTTGGGTTGAAATGTTTTTGGGTTGTCGTGGTTTATGGCCAGAATAGATGGCCTTCTCAAACACTCTTTTCTTAATGGGTTTATTGACAGAGGCATTTATTGTACTGGGCCTCTTTGTAGCCATGAATGTACGTATCTTCTTTTGCCTTTCTTCCTGTCCAGCTTCTCTGTCCCTAAGTCTGTGGTGGCGAACCTTTGGCACTCCAGATGTTATGGACTACAATTCCCATCAGCCCCTGCCAGCATGGCCAATTGGTTCACCACCACTGCCCTAAGTCTTAGCTTGCTCTACAGTACACCACAATGGCGTTCCTCGGAGTCCTCCTCCAACCCTGCACAAATTTTGATCCCTTATCTTTCCTCTGAACTCTCGGGCCTCCGGAGGCTAGAACCCTGTTGCTGTGGCAACAAGACCTTGGCCTGCTGGTTTTGCGGCCGTTGCCCGCTGGCCGTTTGGTTGCCACAGAGATCAGTTTCCCTGAAGGCAATGGTAGCTTCTGAGAGTGGCGTGTATGGAATTAAATAGCTTGCAGCTGAGCTCCCCTCCCTCCCTAGACATTCCCTGCAAATCTCTATTGGCCATGCTGGCAGGGGCTGATGGGATTTGTAGTCCATGAACATCTGGAGAGCCGCAGGTTGCAGACCCCTGGTCTAGGAGCTTCCCAAACAGGACTTGGCAACCCTTCCTAGAACCCCAACTTTGGACTTAAAATTGGAAGCAGCAGTAGCGTAGTGGTTAAGAGCAGGTGTGCTCTAATCTGGAGGAACCGGGTTTGATTCCCCGCTCTGCCTCTTAAACTGTGGAGGCTTATCTGGGGAATTCAGATTAGCCTGTGCACTCCAACACGCACCAGCTGGGTGACCTTGGGCTAGTCACAGTTCTTCTGAGCTCTCTCAGCCCCACCTACCTCACAGAGTGTTTGTTGTGAGGGGGGAAGAGAAAGGAGTTTGTCAGCCCCTTTGAGTCTCCTTACAGGAGAGGAAGGGGGGATATAAATCCAACTCTTGTTGTTGTCTGGTCTTTGGTGACAAATGCAGTTTACTCAAGGTGACTAGGAAGGAGTCATTGTGCCAGACAAGTGTTGATAGTCCGTCCATCCGTCGTTCCTCCCCACCCCCACCCCCCAGTGTTAGCTGGTTATAAAATTTGTCATAACATTGGACTTGGATGCATCTTCAGGAAAACACGAGGGACCGAGTTCTTTTCAGTTACCTGCCCGCTTTTGTGCTGACTGGCAACCCCCCCCCCCCCCACCTTCCCAAATCTCTTTAACAGAAAATGGCAAGAGTTGAAGTCCAAGCCTGCTGCGTACAAAGCATGTGTTCTGCTTCCGACGCCCGGCCCCTCCTTTAAAAGGTGCGGATTGAGATGACTCCCCACCGCTGCCTGTTAGCCGTGATAAACACAGACTGTGCAGGTCTGCTTGTACGGGGTTGTATGTTCCTTTAAGCACGATTGTTCCCCTAGCACAGGGGTCTGCAACCTGCGGCTCTCCAGATGTTCATGGACTACAAATCCCATCAGCCCCTGCCAGCAAGGCCAATAGAGATTTGCGGGGAATGTCTAGGGAGGGAGGGGAGCTCAGCTGCAAGCAATACACACGCCACTCTCAGAAGCTACCATTGCCTTCAGGGAAACTGATCTCTGGGGCAACCAAACAGCCAGCAGGCAACTAGAACCAAT
The DNA here is from genome assembly GCF_021028975.2 of Sphaerodactylus townsendi. Taxonomy (NCBI): domain Eukaryota; kingdom Metazoa; phylum Chordata; class Lepidosauria; order Squamata; family Sphaerodactylidae; genus Sphaerodactylus; species Sphaerodactylus townsendi. The sequence goes on along the minus strand of NC_059440.1, from coordinate 6,503,796 downwards.
TGGCCATGCTGGCAGGAGCTGATGGGATTTGTAGTCCATGAACATCTGGAGAGCCGCAGGTTGCAGATGCCTGCCCTAGCACCCCTGATGTTTATTAAGCCTGGTGTTTTATCATGAGCCGGTTGCTGCTCTCTTGTGCTTCTTGTTCTGTCTATGTTCAGAGACTTTGTGTCTCCAGGCTTCTCTCTTTATTAAACTTGACTGCTGTCCTGTGAGCGTGTCCGAGGATTGCTGCGTTTGCTGCGACTGCATTACAGGGACCCTCCTGCAACCTATTTGTGGTCTGCCAATAAAGTTGGAGAAGACTAAAACCTTGAATTGTGGTCCAAAAGGCAGTGAGGAAGCCTGTTTTAAAAGTGAGGTAAAACAGGCTACCTCTACCTACTTTCAGTGTCTAGGAAGCAGCAGTGGTATTGTAGGAGGGTTAAAGAGCTTCGTGTATCTAATCTGGAGGGAACCCGGGTTTTGATTCCCCAGCTCTACCCGCCCTGAGCTGTGGAGGCTTATCTGGGGAATTCAAGATTAGCCTGTACACACTCTACCTACATCCAGCGCTGGGTGACACGGAGGCTAGTCACAGCTTCATGAGACTCTCTCACTCCCACCCTACACCTCACAGGAGTGTTTGTTGTGAGGGTGAAGGGAGCAAAGGAGATTGTAATGCCTTTGAGTCTCCTGCGGGAGAAGAAAGGGGGGGGATATAAATCCAAACTCCTCCTCCTCCTCCTCCTCACCTCCTCCTCCTCTTCTTCTTCTTCTTCTTCTTCTTCTTCTTCTTCTTCTTCTTCTTTCTTCTTCTTCTTCTTCTTCTTCTTCTTGCTTCTTCTTCTTCTTCTTCTTCTTCTTCTTCTTCTTCTTCTTCTTCTTCTTCTTCTTCTTCTTCTTCTTCTATTATTTGTGGTCTGCCACAAACCTTAAATTGTGGTCCGAAAGGCAGTGAGGTAGCCTGTTTTAAGTAATTGTGTTGTCCGAATTGTGCAGTCTGGTCTGTATGCATTTTCTGAAAAGCCCTGCTGTTACTTGAGATCATATCTTTCGTTCATGACCGCGGAAAACCCCCCAACACGTAACCAGGGTGCGCAAAACCCCAAGACACCATTTCTAGTAGTCAACAGGGAAATCTTGCAAAAATATCGAGTCTTCTCAGGAGGAACGGGAGCACGAACAACGTTGGGCGGTCTCTGAAACCTTTTGTTTTTGCTGTTTTGTTCACCCAGGTCCGTGCAGGTCCGTCAGCTCCTGTGCCCAGTTTTCCAACCTTGAAGTCATTGCCAGTGTGTGGAGCCTGCCCCACACCCACCCCCTGCCAAATCACGGCCTTTACCTGCGTCTTCCAGTGTTTCCCTTGCGACCCGTCCTGCGGGAGCGCCTCGTGGGCCACCCCGGAGTTCACGCAGCATTCGGTGGCTCCAATGGTGAAGATGACCCGGTCCAAGACGTTCCAGGCATACTTGCCTTCATGCCACAGGACTTACAGCTGCATCCACTGCAGAGCCCACCTGGCGAACCACGATGAACTCATTTCCAAGGTAGGGGGTCTGCGGGGGGTTTCCTTTCGTGCAGCTGGGGCAGTAGTGGGATCCAAAAATGTTAGTAACAGGTTCCCATGGTGGTGGGATTCAAACTGTGGCGTGGCGCCAATGGGGCTGGGGGGCTAACAGCGGGTGTGGCGGGCATTCTGGGGTGGGGCATTTCTGCAAGGCTGGGGCTGTGGGGACCTTGCAACCTTGGCCGGGAAGCGAATGCCTGCACTTGAGGCACAGGCTGCCGATGCAGCCCGGTGCACCTCCTGCTAGACTGCTTCAGAGTTCTGTCGCTACTGCTGAGGAGGAGAGTCACTAAGGGCAAAAATCGCATTGGCAAAATCCCCAATTAGTAACCCCCCTCTCGGCACACACAAATAATTAGTAACCTACTCTCGGGAACCTGGGAGAACCTGCTGGATCCCACCTCTGGTCTCAACCAAGCCAATCAAGGTAAAAACCCTACAGATAAATCCATGCAAGGAGGGAGAATGCTCTCGGCACACACAAATAATTAGTAACCGACTCTCAGGAACTTGTGAGAACCTGCTTGATCCCACCTCTGAGCTGGGGGCTAAAAACTCCACGCAGCTTAGGTGTCTGCTTTGTACAGCCATCCTTACTTGGGGGGGTGGGAGTGTTATTGTGGGTTCCCCTGATTGCACTGCAAGTAGAAACAAGGCATTTCAGGGAACAGTTTCTAGCCGAGCTTGCTTTCTCATACTTCCCTACTCTGCATGCAAGCAGTTGCCTACCTCCCCCTAAACCTGTTGGGCTTTGCTGCCTGCCTTGCCCTGTGAAAATGGGGGAGCTGCCTGCTGAGCGGCTTCTCATTCTTGCCTCCGCTCTCTGCAGACAAACCTGCATGAAGACAGACCATGACTCTTCTTTGCAGGCAGAACGTCCCAAGTTCAATACCTGGCATCTCCGGCTAAAAGGACCAGGCAGGAAGTGATGTCGGGCCCTGGAGAGTTGATGCCAATCTGAGCAGACCAGGGGTAGGGAACCTGCGGCTCTCCAGATGTTCAGGAACTACAATTCCCATCAGCCCCTACCAGCATGAAAGCCCAAGTGGCCATGCTGGCGAAGCTGATGGGAATTGCTTGGTCCCTGTTTCTCTGGAAGGCTGCAGGTTCCCTGGAGCAGGCATTCAATACTTGTGTGGACTAATGACTGCAGCGTAACCTTCTAGAGCGGTGATAGCGAACCTTTTCGAGACAAGAGTGCCCAAATTGCAACCCAACACCCCACTTATTTATGCGCCAAAGTGCCAACCGCTTGCCCAGTTTAACCTGAATACTGAAGAGGTTTTAGTTTAGAAAAAAAGCGGTTGGCTCCAAGGCATGTGTGTTACTTAGGAGTAAGCTTGGTGGTGAGTCGGTGGCTGCTTGCTTTGAAACAACCATGCCACACAACTCTTCCAACGATTTGAATCGACGACCCATTAGGAGGGTTTACTCAGAAGCAAACCCATTGCCAGCCAACAAGCTTACTCCCCAGATAAAGGGATCATGCTTTAGTTCTTAAGCATGAGAAATCCAGGGGGGGGGGGTTTAACGAAGCGGCAACATGGGGTTACCTACACTTGCTTTCCCTAAGAAGCTAGGTCTTAGGTTTTAGCAGCTAATGAAATCGAGCCCAGCGGCCCAGGCCAGCCTAGATGTGGGGGGGACTCTGTTTGCACGTGCCCACAGAGAGGACTCTGAGTGCCACCTCTGGCACCCGTGCCATAGGTTTGCCACCACTGTTATAGAGCAGTGATTCCCAACCAGGGTTCCATGGTACCCTGGGGTGCCATGAGCACGTCCCAGGGGTACCATGACAATGCTACCGCCTGCCCCCTACATACACCAGAATCAAATGGACTCCCTTTAAGCAACTTGCTGAAAAAAACAGCATTGTTTTGTTGCCTAAGATTCGTGGCGTGGATGGAGGGGTAGATTTAAAGGGAGCTCTCCCTTTAAATCCCCCCAATCCATGCTGAATATAGGCAAACAAACAACATGGCTGTCAACGTGGCTTCCCTCCCCTAGCACCCTCCCCACCACCTACAAGGCCAAAAGGCAGGGAGGAAAAACCCCAAAAAAATGCAAAGTAAAAAAAAAAAAAATCCAAAAGCAATTTCAAAGGGTTACCCTGAGATATGAAGAGCGAGGTCAAGGGTACCACGACGTTGAAAAGGTTGGGAAACACTGTTCTAGATACTATAGCTGATCCATACATTCACTGGTGGTTACGATTGATCTCCTAGCATCCCACTCCTTTGTCTGCCAGTGCGCCAGGCCCCATCCACTCCAATTTCTCTCTGGGGCTTCTTTTGTGGCCCAGCAACCCCCATAGTGGTACAGCACCCTTCAGCTATACCGTTGCTAACCAGGGGTATTGCACGAATAAATGCTCCATCCTCAGGACAGAAGGGAGGAAAGTGAGGAAACTGCTTGCATGCAGAAAACAAGTGTGTCAGGAAGAAGGCGACGCTCAAGTCCTCTCCCTGAACCGCTAGGGTTTTTCCCACCCTATAAAGGGAAGTTTTGAATGCTTGGAGAAAAACGTCAATCATCCAGCCCCCACCTACATTTTAAAATAGTAGGTACCTTGGAACTCTGTGCCACATGGTTGAAGAGCATAAACAAAGAATCTCTCAAAGTATCTTCCAGGAAAATGGGAGAGGGGATACTGAATTGCTGCTTAGGTAGCTGCTGTTTAGCTTCCAGGATTACCTGGAAGTGAAAGGGAAGCTGTCCTAGATGATGTCTTAACTCCAGCTGTGTGCTTCTACCTCTTCGTGTAAGTCCCCCTTCATACCATCCTGACAGATTTAAGGAAAGGAAGGGGAAACCAGGAGCCTTTCTTAGAAAAGTCTTTCTGAGGAACCTCAAATTCTGCCAGTTGTGGGAGAGATTGATTTTATCCCCACTGTCTCTGTCCCTCTGGTGTGGGGATATTCTGGGATTTTATGACCCTTTTAGTTCAAATCATAAGTTCAGATTTCTTTTACGGCCTCCTCACACTTGGAATGAGGGGTCTGCAACCTGTGGCTCTCCAGATGTTCATGGACTACAAATCCCATGCTGGCAGGGGCTGATGGGATTTGTAGTCCATCAGGCTATGGAAGGCTCACTGATCTAGTCTCGGCCTTTTCTGGTCATGTTAACAAAATTCTAAAAACAACTCTGTCGCTGTTTCACTGATTGTGCAAAACGGCATGAAAAACAATTTTAAAAAAGAATATTGCCAAAAGAATTAAGTGGGATCAAAATGGTTGTCTTGATTGTGCCTGTAAGTGAAAATGAATGAAAAAGTACATGTGTGAACATTCCTACTCTCACGTGCCATCTTTTTCTGGTGTTTTTCCTCCCCTCAAAAAACAAACGGACCTGATACTGCAAAATCTTTGGACAAGTAGTTACACTGTTTTTTGCAAAGGCAAACGGGACCCTTAATCGGCAGTAGCAATTTCAAGGAAGGGAATTAATCAATGCTTTTAGCCAGACTTCCCAAATCCATTCTGGGCAATAAGGAATTGTTTTGCTTTTTCATTGGGTTGTTTCCCTCTAGCACAGTGGTGGCGAACCTTTGGCACTCCAGATGTTACAGACTACAATTCCCATCAGCCCCTGCCAGCATGGCCAATTGACCATGCTGGCGGGGGGCTGATGGGAATTGTGGTCCTATGGCTATCTAATTATTATAAGGTGCTCCCTGCCAACTTGAGTCTTGAGAAGGAAACTTTTTTGTAATGTTTAACTGCATTATGTCTGGTGTGTCAGGAGATCTCAGTTGCGGCCTTTGTTGTCTGGCCAAGAAAGTTCTCAGGAGCCAACGCAAATCAGGCTGGTGGGAAGCAAGTTGCCAATTTTCCTTTTGCGGCATCTTGTGGAATCACTTTACAACAACTTGCAATACAATAGGTGTGATAAGGGCTGTTACAACAGCCGTTGTGTTGATGTAAATACTGAGGTGGCGGTGTCAGGGTCAACTGGATCTTGAATTAGGCCTGTGGGTTGATGCTGTCCCCTCTGGCCAGTATCTGAGGCTGCAAACTGGAGGAAGAGTGGCAGCCATTGCCTCTCTGGACAGGTTGTGACTTCCTCTCGACCAGGCTGTAGAAGTGCTTCGAGGTCAGGCTTCAGGCCTTGTCGGTACAGGCAGCTGAAATGAGGTGGTGGAGCCATGTGACGGCTGTCAAACAGGCGGCCTCTCTTCAAACATTTTCTTTTTTTAAAAAAATTAGGGTTTGAGCCCTTTGGGGGAGGGCAGTATACAAACAAACAAACAGATAAAATAGTAGGAAAGCAAGTGGAGTATATGTACCTGTTGGGAGTATCCAGGGTGGGGGAAAGAACAAGTAAAGGGTGCAATTGGCAAGCTAGATTTACATGTGTTGAGTGGGATCCACCCATTAGCATGTGAGGAACAATGAAGATAGCAAGGTCACTAGGTAAGGGCATCTGAATAGAAGTAGCCTGTCCTGTGTTCCCTTTTGATTGTATTTCTGCCTATTGTCATCCTGTGTTTGGGTGGAACTGATTAGTCACTGTCTTGACTCTAGTATTTTTCCAACTACTGGTACCCAAGTTTTGTTCATTTTTTCATGGTTTCTTTCCTTTCTGTTAGAAATTGTCCAATGTGCTTGTAGATTTCAATGGCTTCTCTCTGTAGTCCTAACGTGAGTGGTTGTCAAGAGTGGTCCAGAATTTCTGTGTTTTCAAATAATATTCTGTGTCCAGGTTGGTTTATCATGTGTTCTGCTGTTGCTGATTTTTCTGGCTGAATTAGTCTGCCAGTGCCTTTTTACGTGTTCTTTTGATTAGGTGTCTATTTGGCTTCGTAAGGTGAGTCCCTAATGTAGCCAGACTTGTCCACAGCTTACATGGTATCACGGTAGTGAGCTCCTGCAGTAGTTAAAGGATCCCGCTTATCCTTTGCTGAACGTAGCATTTGTTGAATTTTCTTAGTGGGTCTGTAGATTGTAGATTATGCTTCTTCATCAGTTTTCCTATGCAGTCAGTGGTTCCCAGTGGTGGCGAACCTATGGCACGGGTGCCAGAGGTGGCACTCAGAGCCCTCTCTGTGGGCATGCTCAAACAGAGTGCCCCCCCCCCACACACACATCTAGACTGGCCTGGGCCGGTGGGCTCGATTATTAGCATTAAACCCAAGACCAAGTTTTGGGGAAGCAGTGTAGGTAACCCAGTTAAGCGCTGTTAGAAGCCCACTGATTTTTCATGCAAAGAACGAAAGCACGATCCTTTACCTGGGAGTGAGCTCGGTTGCTGGCAATGGGGCTTGCTTCTGGAGTAAAACCCTCCCAGGGTCGTGATTCACCCGTTGGAAGAGTTGCACGGTTGCTTCAAAGCAAAGCCACAAATACCACCAAAGCTTTACTCCTGAGTATAGCACTTGCCCTTTCCGGAGCCATAGCCGTTTTTTTTCCTAGAGCTAAAACCTCAGTATTCCAGGTTAAATTGCGTTAATTTGGCACTTCGCGATAAATAAAGTGGGTGTTGGAGTTTGCAATTTTGGAGCACTCCCCGTCTCAAAAGGTTAAGCCACCAACACTGATGTATGGTAAGAGCAACCAGTATCTCTCTGGTCCTAATGCTGGAACCATTGCATTACACAGACATTGCTGACTCAGTGGATAAAGAAGGGTAATTCTGTTTGTGAGCGGACACAGTTTGCAGTGAATTGTTCCTTTAAATGCTTATTTACATTGCAGGGGGCAAATATAGCAGTTTTCCAGGACAATACAATACAAATAACCTCAATTAAGCATAAATTTAAACGTTATTTATGAACAAATTAGAAGCCTTTAGTTTAATCAGAGGTGGCAGCAACTTGACAAAAGTAAAACAAATGATCAAAGGATAATAAAAGTTAGATCTACAGCAAAAGATTATATATTATATATTAAAAAGCATAGCTTTACAACATTAAAAGTATAAATATGTGTTAAAAGGCCCATGGTTATTATCTCTTTTGAGGAATGGGCAAATACCTATAACGCAGCTTCTTCAAGGATTTCAGCTTCACTATTATTAAGAAAGGAGTTTCCAGGACTTCATCTGTGCACGTTTTACCTTTCAATTGAATGTTTTAGCATGTATATGGGAAGAGATAATCACCTTTGAGATAAAGTGCATTTGTGTTTTGAATGCCCCTCTTGGCCCTTCTTTTAGGAAAGAGAAATACTCCCAACAGCGATGCACTTGATTATGGAAAAATGTAGAGAATGTTTTCTGGCCTCCCACATTTCTCCTCCTTTAAAAAAAAAAATTGGTGATCCCCACTCAAATACCCAGACAGAATAAAATTCTTTCATGTTAGCTTGGCAATTTTGTGGGAGTTTCAGCTGCCCCCTTTCGTTGCAAGAAAGAGAGTTCTTTTCGGTATCTGCAAAACTCTTGCAGTTTGGAAAAAAAAATTAACTAGGGCAGTAAATCCCAGACTGTGTGCCACGAGAGATTTAACATTACACTGAGTTTACAGCTCTACACGAAGGAGGCTGCCTGCTGCAGTCATCCACGATTTACTGGTCTGGAATTGCTTCTGCCAGTGTTTTCATCCTGCCTCTTTTTCAGGTGCTCGGTCGGCCTCTCTGCTCTGCCTTGGCATTAGATATGATTGGAACTTGCTGTCGCACCCAATGCTGAAGGATTTACATAGTGATTCACACAGGGAGGCAGAGTGCAGGAAATTCTTATTCTATTGTTCTTCCCAAACAAATAATTTCAAGCGTGAAAGCTGTAATTAACATTTAATTACAAGCAGTAATGGGTGCCTTGGCTATTGTCCGATGTAAATAGGGGGACCAAAAGGGGTAGGTGTGTCCCAGATTTGAGGGAATAAAAAAAACATAGGCCGGATTGAGGAGGCTAGTTCAGGGGGTCTCCAACCTATGGCCCATCAGAATGTTTATGGACTACAATTACATGTACTTAGCCAATTAGCTTGGCAGCAGATGGGCATCATAGTCCATGGACATCTGGAGCAGGGGTCTGCAACCTGCGGCTCTCCAGATGTTCATGGACTACAAATCCCATCAGCTCCTGCCAGCATAGCCAATGGCTGATGGGATTTGTGATCCATTTTATCTGAGAGAAAGCCTCAGGATTGCAGACCCCTGAATGAACTATTAGAAATGACAGGTTGGATCATTAGGGTTTAATCTGTCCGCAGGTCTCAATGAATGAGGTACAGCTCATCACGGTTAGCCAATAGACTTTTTTAAAAATAGATTTTTTAAAATTTTCTCAACATAAAAAAAATGCACACTTTGACAATTGCCATTTATACATTAATACAAAATAAAATCAGAAAATGCAAAATGGAACACAAAAAAGCCTAGTCATCATCATCATAGTTTATTTACGGTCGTTGTCCAGCAAGAAAGCATAGTCTTAAACACAACCTATTGCCGTGGTGGCGAACCTTTGGCACCTCAGATTTATGGACTACAATTCCAATCAGCCCCTGCCAGCATGGCCAATTGGCTGATTGGAATTGTAGTCCATAAATCTGAGGTGTAAGAATATCCCTGCAACTGGCTAATAAATTGATACCACACCATAAACTGCACACCATAAAACCATATAATGACTACCCACTATCTCATTGTTGAATTCTAATCCATTCTAGGTTCATGCATCTATTTAAAATGAAACAGACTCTTAACGGTTGAGAAAAGCGGGGTATAAATCCAAACTCCTCCTCTTCCACATGAAGCCTGCTGGGTGACGTTGGGTTAGTCACAGTTCTCTCCATACTCACTCAGTCCCATCTTCCCCTGTTGTGGGGTGGGGAAGGGAAGGAGCTTGTAAGCCGCCTTGAGACTGCTTAGAGCTGAAAAAGCGATAGTGATTACTTTGCTTGTCAGTCCAGGAGAGCCTTGATGATTGAGTGGAACCTCCATGTGCAGAAGCAGTAGAATACCAGTTATTGGGAGCCACAATAGTGTCCTTCTTGTAGAGCAGTGGTTCTCAACCTGGGGGTCGGGACCCCTTTGGGGGTCGAACGACCCTTTCACAGGGGTCGCCTAAGACTCTCTGCATCAGTGTTCTCCATCTGTAAAATGGATAAATGTTAGGGTTGGGGGTCACCACAACATGAGGAGCTGTATTAAAGGGTCGTGGCATTAGGAAGGTTGAGAACCACTGTTGTAGAGGGCATCTGTTATTGGATTTTTACCATGATGATAATCAATTTAGGGCAGTGGTGGTGAACCTTTTCGAGACCCAGTGACCAAATTGCCACCCCAAACCCACTTATTTATCGCAAAGTGCCAACTCGGCAATTTAACATGAATACTGAAGTTTTAGTTTAGAAAAAACGGTTGGCTCTGAGGCATGTGTTACTCGGGAGTAAGCTTGGTGGTAGTTGGTGGCTTTTGCCAGCAACCGAGCTTACTCCCAGGTAAAGGTTCTTCGCATGAAAATCAGTGGGGTTTAACAGCGCTTAATAGGGTTACCTACACTGCTTCCCCAAAACTAGGTCTTAGGTTTAATGCTAATCGTCAAGCCCAGTAGCCCAGGTCAGCCGTGGGGGGGGGGGGGGGGACAACTCTGTTTGTGCGTGCCCACAGAGAGGGCTCTGAGTGCCACCTCTGGCACCCGTGCCATAGGTTCACCGTCACTGATTTAGGGGCCAGTGCCTTCCACCTGTGGTTAACCAGTAATCAGGTTGACATGTGAACTTGTCAGATAATGACAGAAATTGTTTCTGGACACAGACTGGTTTTTCAAAATCAATTGCTCTTTGTCTGACTTCTGATGCGGAGGCTGCAGCCGCCTTTCAGCCTGACATAGCTTTGGGCGCCAATATTCCGGCAGGGTCTGATGGTTCCACTGGGAGGTTGTTGCAATTCTGCTGGAGGTGCCCCCGATGAGCTGACTGACCAGGGGACTTACCAGCAGAGGGGGAGCCTGCTTGCCATGCGCAGGAAGTGATGTCATCATGTTAAACAAGAAGAAGAGTTCGGATTTATATCCCACATTTCTCTCCTGTAAGGAGACTCCAGGTGGCTTACAACCTCCTTTCCCTTCCTCTCCCCACAACAGACACTTTGTGAGGCAGGTGGGGCTGAGAAAGTTCCAAAGAACTGTGACTAGCCCAAGATCACGCAGCAGGAATTTAGGAGTGTGAACACACATCTGGTTCACTAGGTAGGCCTCTGCCACTCAGGTGGAGGAGTGGGGAATCAAACCTGGTTCTCCAGATTAGAATCCACCTGCTCTTAACCACTACACCAGTGGTTCTCGACTTTCCTAATGCCGCAACCCTTTAATACAGGGGTGGCCAACCTATGGCACCCCAGATGTTCATGGACTACCATTCCCATCAGCCCCTGCCAGCATGGCCAATTGGGAATTGTAGTCCATGAACATCTGGGGTGCCATAGGTTGGCCACCCCTGCTTTAATACAATTCCTCATGTTGTGGTGACCCCCAACCCTAACATTTATCCATTTTTCAGATGGAGAACACTGATGCAGAGAGTCTTAGGCGATCCTTGTGAAAGGGTCATTCAACCCCCAAAGGGGTTGTGACCCACAGGTTGAGAACCACTGCACTACACCATCTTGGCTCTCATCCAGCAACAAGAGACACTGATGGGACTAAGCCAGGGGTCTGCAACCTGCAATGCTGGCAGGGGCTGATGGGAACTGTAGTCCATGAACATCTAGAGAGCCACAGGTTGCAGACGGCTGGACTAAGCAAAGATAATGGCTTCATTTCTCTAAGGTAATCAATACCATCTGGGGTGCCATAGGTTGGCCACCCCTGTATTAATCAATACCATTTCCAGAGGTGCTAATTTCTGGGATCAAGGTTACCAGGCCTTTTTATCCTTTCCTTCGTACTTCATTTCCAGTAGCTGTTGAGCTAGGTTGAGAGGAGTAAATGTTTGGCCCAGGGATCCCCAACATGTTGTCCTGTGGGTGTCGTGGTGTCCACCGATACCTTTTCTGGCCTCACCGTGTCTTTTTAGAAAGCGGGTGGGACATGTGGGGCGCTTCCCAAGCAGGGCTTCTGCTTGGCCAATGGAGATCAGGTTGGCTGTTCAGTTTATAACAACATTGGTTCAGTTTGCACTGCCTCCACAATGCTGGTTTTATCCTCTCACTCCTCTTTCCCGGCGTGTTTTTTAAATCACCCCTCTTCTCCCCTCTACTTGGGCTTCCTTGGTGTATTTGGCTGCACCTCCCATGGCAGCCATTTTGTAGTTGTGTACCCAGTGGTGGGATCCAAAAATTGTAGTAACAGGTTCCCATGGTGGTGGGATTCAAACTGTGGCGTAGCGCCAATGGGGCGCTAGGCAGAGGGCACGACAGAAGGCGGCCCGAGGGCATTCGAGGCGAGGGCATTCCTGGGTGAGTGGGGCTGGCTTGGCAAGGGACGCCAGCCGCTTCTCGCGTATTCTAGTCCTTAGGCGAGGAAGCGAAGATACCTTGCTTGCGGGCGCCCAGGCTGCCATGCGCCCGGTGCACCTCCTGCTAGACTGCTTCAAGTTCTGCGCGCTACTGCTGAGAGGAGGGGCGTAACTAAGGCCAAAATCACGTGGCCAAATCACCAATTAGTCACCCCCTCTCGGCACACACAAATAATTAGAGACCTACTCTCGGGAACCTGTGAGAACCTGCTGGATCCCACCTCTGTGTGTACCCCACATTGAGTCTGAACTCCAGACGTGCCCATGGGCTAAAAAAGGTTGGGCCCCCCCCCCCCCCCCCGCCTCCCTTTCTTCTCAGTAAAACTGGGCAGCTGAACCAAGTCAAGAAGACATACGTCTTCAGAGCTTGAGGAGTCAGGTAGATGGTTAGAGCCGTCCTGAGGCAAAGCAACGAACTGGGATCCCCAAACGAGGATATGTTTTATGTCCGTGTCTTGCCCAGTGCATTTTGATTATAAAACTGTTTTGTGCTGTTTGCTGCTGCCCTTGTGATCATGTGTGTGTGTGTGCGTGGTGGTTGGCTCCTTTGTTTTCCTTGCCTTTGGGTTGAGCAGAGCAACTTGCCAACGCTTCTTTCTCCAAGGGGAGATCATGTATTTTTAACTTTACAAGTTGTGTTTCAGGGATCGCTTTGAGGATCTGGGTTTCCACCCCCCCCCCCCCCTAGAGTTTCTGCTTCTCTCTCCTTTTTACTTTAACCAAATTTCAAATAACCAAACCTTTCTTCCACCTCCCTTTCTCTGAAAGTCTGCAAATTCCAGAATATTTTATGCCAAGGGTGGGGGTTTTTTGGGGTGGGGGTGGGGGTGGAATTTCAAGCATTTGATTGAGATCAAACAGCAGTGGGCCGGAGATAGTCGGGACTGTGAACGCTGATTAAAAATAGATGCGAATCATTCCATCTGATGTGGGGGGGATACGGAGCGCTCAAGCTCTGACCTTTCAGATCTGAAATCTGCTCAGGTCATCGTGTCCCTCTCTGGGGCTAACTGGAGATCTTGTTTTATTTTTGAAAGCTGGCTAAAAATCCCGCCGGGTTAAGAGAGAGGATTGCTGGATGATCTTCTTGCCCCTTACACAAATCCATCTCCTGTTTGTGCTTCTAGCCCAGGGATGTCCAACTCTGGACTACAATTCCCATCAGTCCCTGCCAGCATGGCCAATTGGCAAAGAGATCTGAGTGTGCATGAAATCAGGATGGGATTGCTCAAAAGACTGGGATCAATCGGTGGGTGATTTATCCACAACCTGGATCCTGTGTATGGATGGGCAGCAGTTTCTACTTTCATTAGTGGGCATAATTTTTCTGTGTAATGAACTTAGAAAATGAGCTAGGAAGACCTTAGTTCAGTGTTTCTCAACCTTTTCAAGGTCAGGGTACCCTTGACCTCACTCTTCATATCTCATGGTACCCCTGCCGCCACCCTCCACCTTCCCCTCCCATTGCCCCTGCTTGCCACACCCCCCCACCTTCCCCTCCCAGGGTGAAGGGTAGCACTGGGGGTGGGGTTGGCTGCTGACCTTGTGGCAGGCCCTGCCCCATGCGCCAACTCCATGTCCTTGCTGGCGCCAGTGGGAGACACCACAAAAATGAGGGGGGGGCGGTAGTGTTGCCGCAGCACCCCTGGGACACGCTCACGGCACCCCAGGGTACCACGGAACCCTGGTTGAGAATGGCTGCCCTAGTTAAAAACCACCGCTCTCTCAAAGAACATGCCCTCCGTCTCAGACCAGCCTGTATAATACACCTCTTGTGAGTCAGAATCTTCTCCCAAGTGACCAGACAAACCATTTTTATTTACAGTGGGGCCAACAAGTTTATTTGATGCTTTAAAACTTTTGTTTCCTTTCCCACTACAGTGGTCACTTGGACCCACCTGTGAGGGATGAGATTACTTAAAGCCGAACCATGGAGAATTACTTAAAGCCGCATCCCTTCCCCCCTTCCCCCTCCCTCCCTTTTCTGCCGGGTGGGTGGGTTAGGGTTTAGTGTTTATTGTCTAGGTTTAGGTTTGGGGTTAGGTTTGGGGTTTAAGGGTTAGGATTAGGGTTAGAGTTTTTGACTGAATTAACCACTAAACTGGTAATCCGCTTAAGACAGTGATAGCGAACCTTTTTGAGACCGAGTGCCCAAATTGCAACCCAAAACCCACTTATTTATCACAAAGTGCCAACACGGCAATTTAACCTGAATACTGAGGTTTTAGAAAAAACAGTTGGCTCCGAGGCGCATGTTACTTGTGAGTTAGCTTGGTGAAGCAACCGTGCAATGTTTCGAATGGATGAATCACGACCCTAGGAGGGTTTACTCAGAAGCAAGCCCCATTGCCAGCAGCCGAGCTTACTCCCAGGTAAAGGATCATGCCCAGGCCAGCCTTGGGGTGTGTGTGGGGGTGTGTGATTTTCTCCCCCCCCCCCACATGATGAACTCTGTTTGTGCGTGCCCACAGAAATGGCTCTGAGTGCCACCTCTGGCACCCGTGCCATAGGTTCGCTACCACTGGCTTAAAACATGAATTCTATGCACGGCACAACCCACACTCTCTAACGGAGTTGGGGAAGTTTATTTGTTTGTTTGTTCCAGGTTTAAAGTAAAACCCTGTATTTTCCAGCCAATATATAGTCAATGTATTTATATAACAGTACAGTCAAACCTCGGTCTTCGTTGCCCTCGGAGATCGACGGTTTCGGTCTTCGCTGGTCTCCCCCGGCCGTTTGGACGCCGCGGAGATCGGCAGTCACCTTGGCTTCTGTCAGCTTCCGGGGCAATTTTTGAATATCTCCGGTGCGCTGTTTGCACAAATGGCTGCATGCGCAAATGGCGCTGCATGTGCGCAAACTGCGTACCTCGGAGTATGTCATTTTCGGTTTTCGCCACCCGTCACCGGACAGATTAGCAGCGAAAACTGAGGTTCCGCTGTATTAATTAATTATGTTTACTATTTATTAAGTTTATATACAGCCCCTCCCTATACGAGCGTGGGGCGGTTTTCAACATTTCAACCGAATCCACGTAGCAGTTAAAGTACGGTTGCGACGATAAATTCAACTTCAACAATTAAAACCCACAACAATTAAACACAGTGGCGTAGGAGGTTACGAGCTCGTGTATCTACTCTGGAGGAACCGGGTTTGATTCCCCGCTCTGCCGCTTGAGCTGTGGAGGCTTATCTGGGGAATTCAGATTAGCCTGTGCACTCCCACACACGCCAGCTGGGTGACCTTGGGCTAGTCACAGCTTCTCGGAGCTCTCTCAGCCCCACCTACCTGACAGGGTGTTTGTTGTGAGGGGTGGGGAAGGGCAAGGAGATTGTCAGCCCCTTTGAGTCTCCTGCAGGAGAGAAAGGGGGGATATAAATCCAAACTCCTCCTCCTTCTCCTCCTCCTCCTCCTCCTCTTCTTCTTCTCCTTCTTCTTCTTCTCCTCCTCCTCCACCTCCTCCTCCTCCTCCTCCTCCTCCTCCTCCTCCTCCTCCTCCTCCTCCTCCTCCTCCTCCTTCTTCTTCTTCTTCTTCTTCTTCTTCTTCTTCTTCTTCTTCTTCTTCTTCTTCTTCTTCTTCTTCTTCTTCTTCTTCTTCTTCTTCTTCTTCTTCTTCCTTTAACCATTTCATTCCAAGGTGGTACTTAGCTCCTTAGACCCCCAACTGAGGGAGAAAAAGAGAAGGAAAATAAAACAAAGGGGGAAAGGGAAGAGGGGAAGGGAGGGGGAGTCCTGAATGTGCAACCGCAGCTGCCTCAACCGTATGCCTGGCAGAACAAACTTGTCTTACAGGCCCTGCAAAACTGTACCCGGGTCTCATAAGGCAGAGCATTTCAGCAGGTTGCAGCCAGAGCTGACAAGGCCCTGGCTCTGCTTGACCTCTTCAGGGACAGGGACAAGTACAGATTAGTGGAATCAGACTATAACAGTGATGGCGAACCTATGGCAAGGGTGCCAGAGGTGGCACTCGGAGCCCTCTCTGTGGGCACGTACGCACAGAGTTTGTCATGTGGGGGTGAAAAATCACACACACACACACACATATATCTAGGCTGGCCTGGGCCACTGAGCACGATGTGCATGCACCGCGGTGAGCAGGGAGGACTTGGCTGACGGGCCTGGTGCCTGTGCTCTGGGTGGCTGCTGCCCGAGGGGGCGGGGAACGCAGAGGAGGCAGAGATGCTAGAGAGGCACAGAGCGGTGCGCGTGGGACTTGCTGGAGGCTAGAGCTGGCTGGCCTCTGCTCAAGTGGGTGGGACGGAGGAAGAGGCTGGTCCCTGCTCGAGTGGGTGGGACGGAGGAAGAGGGAGCCAACCGTTTTTTTCTAAACTAAAACCTCAGCATTCAGGTTAAATTGCCGAGTTGGCACTTTGTGATAAATAAGTGGGGTTTGGGTTGCAATTTGGGCACTCGGTCTCCAAAAGGTTCGCCATCACTGGACTATAACAATCTGAGATCTGCAAAGAACAGCACAGAAATCAGTGACAACTTGAAACTGTTGACAGAAGTTGAAGCAGAAAGTGCTAAAGCAGAGTTAACAGCTGAACATCGAGAAGACTAAAATAATGACTAATGAGGAATTGCCCAACTTTAAAGTCCGCAATGAAGAAACTGAAACTTTTCCTATTCCGTGGCTGAATCATCAACCAAAAAAAATGGAAAGAAATCCGCAGATTGGCAAGGTCGGTCACGAAGGAGCTAGAAAAGATCCTTAAGTGTGAGGATGTATCACTGCTGATCAGGGTCGAGATAATTCATACCCTAGTATTTCTCCTGTACTACGCGTGGGTGTGAAACGTGGACAGCCAAGAAAGCTGACGGGAAGAGAGTTGAATCATTTGAAATGTGGCAACAGAGGAGAATTTTACAGATACCACAGACCGCCAAAAAGGCAAATAAGCGGGTTTGAGATCAAATCAAGCTTTCGTTCTCTTCGACACTGAAATGACTAAACTAAGGCTATCATGAGTTGTTCAAGAGTCGCTGGTAGAGATGGTGATGCTAGGAAGAATTGGAAGCAGGTGGATTGACTCGGCTGAGGAAGCCGTGGCTCTCAATTTGCAAGGCCTGAGAAGCGGTGGGACATTTTGTAGGTCGTTCGTTCATAGAGGTGCCATTAGTCACAAGTGATTTGATGGTATTTAACACACACGATGCTGGTCGATGAATTTGTTACCGCTCTGTCTGGTAACTTTTAATATTCCCAGACCAACCAGCTCTCGGCAGCGCAGGGGAACAAAAACGGGACCCGACACAGGCGGAG
This sequence comes from Sphaerodactylus townsendi, assembly GCF_021028975.2. Classification (NCBI taxonomy): domain Eukaryota; kingdom Metazoa; phylum Chordata; class Lepidosauria; order Squamata; family Sphaerodactylidae; genus Sphaerodactylus; species Sphaerodactylus townsendi. The sequence continues at coordinate 6,486,579 of NC_059440.1, read as the reverse complement.
GTATAGTTAAAATAATACAAGAGATTTTTTTATTGGCCAGGATGCTGAGCTTCACATTGTCCAGCACCTCCGCTTCATGGCAACTGTGCCCTGCCTAGCGAAGCTTTTGCAACATCTTAGAAATACACTTTCTCCGCCCGGTAGTCCCGGGAGGAATACAGGACAACCTACAACCCATTTCATTCACAAAATTACACTTGACAATAATCCCATACATCCTACAGGTACATAGCAACCTATTAGAATCCAGTGGGTAGTCCCTTCTTAGATTCCCCATTTCGTGGCTAAAAGGCAGAGCGAGAGGCGATGAGCGTAGGCACTGGCCGGAGGAGAAAGAATGCAAAAGAGTCCGCTTTGGAGTGCCCAGGGTCAGGGAAGCGAAACTTAGCGACCCCTACGGCACCCTTATCTGCCTGCTGGTGGGATTAGGCAGATGGAGGCGGCTTCTTCGAGGGGGGTCCTTTTGTTAAAAGCGTCCATTCAGGGTTTTACAAATGAAGAAGGGACATGCCCAGGAGTGGAGCAAGGGGTGGATTCCTGCCTTGGAGCCAAGGAGGTTCCATGCAGACGCAAATACAAAAGATAGCTATAATTCCTACTTTCTATCTAATACAGTTTGTTCCTACCTAACTTATACAGAAATAAAGCATTGTTCCATCTTTATTCAAAATAAGACCAGAAGTGGAATAAAATCACTTCTGGCTCCGCTATCAAATTCTTCATGGACAGAGGTGATTCCCTGTAGGTTGTTATAGTCCTCTTGTCTGGGACATTATCAGAAGGGGTTTGAATGGTTTTGGGCAGGGGTCTACAACCTGCGGCTCTCCAGATGTTCATGGACTACAATTCCCATCAGCCCGCTGGCAGGGGCTGATGGGAACTGTAGTCCATGAAGATCTGGAGAGCCAGAGCTTGCAGACCCCTGGTCTTGGGAAAGCTCCACTCTCTCCTTAATGTTGGCTGTAGGGTTAAGATGGGACCAGGTTAGCCCAGCTTAATCCGATCTGGGATGGTTGACCTTGATAAATACTTGGAGAAGAGAGTCCAGAGGGAGCCCAGGGTCAGTATGCCATGGCAGCCAATGGCAAATTCCTTGTTTGTCTCTGACTTTGAAAACCCCTTGAAGGGTCACTATAAGTCAGCTTCAACTTGAGAGCACCTTGCATCATCACCAGGGTGGAGTGGGGCTTTCTAAAGATAACTGAGTGCAGCTCCGGGTACCTGCAAGATGGGAGGGAGGCTGGTGCGTTAGTTGGCCAGGGAGTAATCCAGGAGTGGCCAACCTATGGTGCTCCAGATGTTCATGGACTACAATTGCCATCAGCCAATTGGGCATGCTGGCAGGGGCTGATGGGAATTGTAGTCCATGAACATCTGGAGCATCATAGGTTGGCCATCCCTAGACTAATCGGACGGTACGGCCAGGAAAAAATTTGTCTCGGTTTTCATCGATTTGCCTCAGTTTTCATCGATTTGCAGTAAGGTGCAGGGGTTTGTGGAGAAAAATCACCCGGACAAAGCTGTTGCAGGCCGTGTCTGCAACTTGTTTAATGACAACGTCTTGCCCCATTTCAGACAAATCTTAAAGAGGCGTCAGAAACAGACCTCTTTGGACAGCTTTCTGGTGCGACATTGGTCCACTGGCTCTGAAGCTGGTCCTAGTGTTATTGCTTGTTACTATTTTCAGCATTAAACACTACGTTTATTCACCAAAAAAAAACGTGTTTTTGGTATATTTTTTGGAGTGCCTCGAACGGATTAATTGGATTTACATTGATTCCTATGGAGAAGTTTGCCTCTGTTTTCATCGGTTTCGGTTTTCATCAGTTCTTTTCGGACAGATTGCCAACGAAAACCGAGGTTCCACTGTATCTAAGAGAGACTGAAGGCCACTGTTGGTGAATAGAGGCAGGCGTGGTCCAAGGACACTTTGTTTCTTGCGCACCAGGAAGTCTGCGGACTTTTTGCGTACCTGGATTTATATCGTTGGTTAGTTTGAGTCTAGAAGCCAAAGCAGCCGTTATTTTTTGGAAGTGCTGCGGTGGATTCCTTCCCATTAGCGGCGGAGAAATATTCTTGGCCTTTTGGATGGGAATATTCAAAACCACTCTTCCTCCTTCGCTTGGGCTACTTTGAGATGGGGGGGGGGGGGTTTGCCAGGCTAAGGAGCTGCTGTTTCCCATCTTCTGATTGTCCTGCTTTTAACGTATTTCTCAAAGAACGGGTGGGCCTTTCGAGAGCCCTGTGCGTGACATGGAAATTTTCCTAGCCAGAACTCTTAATGCAAACCAAATGTTGTTTGAGAAGCATCAGAGTGGGGGAATGAAGGCGGCTAACTGTGTCCTCCTTCGCTCCAGCCGCTGAGCGTCGCAGAGGGGTGTTTTTGGCAAAATTTGCAACGTTGGCTCTTAAAACGGAGCTGGGGTTTTGTCGAGGGAGGGCTGGCAAGAGCTCAAAAGGTACCTGGCAGCCGCGATGTGGGCGGGGCAGGTGAGCTGGACCTGCAGGAAATAGGTGGCGGCCCCAACCTTTTGGGAGAATCCTGAGTGTCTTTTCTGGGCGTGTTCTATGCAAAAATAAGTCTGGAATTTGTGTGTTCGTGGGTAAGGAGTGTTCCGAGAACTGTGAAAAAGCCCGTGCCCGGTTTTTCTTCCTGCACAACTGTCCGGTGCGATTCAGGAGCCTATCTCTTCCTTCAGACCAAGCTTAACCCCTCTTCCTTGGTTTCTTCCTTATACCCTGCTCGGGTCTTGGCTTCCTCCATTCCCACCTTCTCCTGATGTTCTCCTTGATGCATTCCCTGTTCTTCCGACTGCCGGCCTCCAACGCTCTTATTGGTTTCTAGAATTATTCCCTTCAGGGCTGTTTCCAAAGGGGAGCAAGGTGGGGCATTTCCGCCCCCCCCCCCCGCCCAGGCTGCCAAAGGACTTACCACCCACCCATTGGTAGCATCAGTTTCACTTTGCATGAAGCAAGGAGGTCAAAACGGGACCAGATTTGTAGGGGCCTGGCATGCTACTTCTGGGTCCAAGGCAGGGGTCTGCAACCTGTGGCTCTCCAGATGTTCATGGACTACAATTCCCATCAGCCCCTGCCAGCATGGCCAATTGGGTGTTGTAGTCCATGAACATCTGGAGAACCACAGGTTGCAAACCCCTGGACTAGAATCAACCTGTGGCTCTCCAGATGTTCATGGTCTACAATTCCCAGTTGGCCATGCTGGGAGGGGCTGATGGGAATTGTAGTCCATGAACATCTGGAGAGCCACAGGTTGCAGACCCCTGGACTAGAATCAACCTGTGGCTCTCCAGATGTTCATGGACTACTATTCCCAATTGGCCATGCTGGCAGGGGCTGATGGGAATTGTAGTCCATGGACATCTGGAGAGCCACAGGTTGCAGACCCCTGGACTAGAATCAACCTGTGGCTCTCCAGATGTTCATGGACTACTATTCCCAATTGGCCATGCTGGCAGGGGCTGATGGGAATTGTAGTCCATGGACATCTGGAGAGCCACAGGTTGCAGACCCCTGGTCCAGTGCATGAGCCTTCCTAAGCCCCCCCTCCCTGCTGCCTGCACCACTACAGTTGTGGCCAGCATTATCCAGGGATGATATTTAAATCTTTTTGCGCCAGGTGGTTTTGTACGGTACCAGCCTTATTGATTTTTTTTATTTTTATTTTTTGCTTGCCTTGCAGTCTTTCCAAGGAAGCCAAGGGCGGGCGTACCTCTTCAATTCAGTGTGAGTGGTGTTTTTGTGTTTTTTTTGGAGGGGGGGGTTTGGTAAAACATCACTGTCGTTTTTCCGTTACCAAGGATACGGGGCTGTGTATTTCCTGCTTTCCCCCCTTCCTTCCAAACCAATGTAATTCTGAGTTAAAGTTACTTGATGTGAAATACCGCGTTCTGCAACCTGGATGCGTGTTGCAAAGTAAAATTCATTTTACCCGTTTTATGCAAAATAATTGTGTCAATTCTTCTTGCGGGGGAGGGGGGCAAGTAGCCAATTCTGGATACTGAACCGTACCCCCCTCACACCGCTCAATTTAATGGAAATCTGATATAGTTTGTCTTCTGACTTTACCAGCTGCTGCCCATATGCTTTCATCTGTCAGTAATATTATTTTTACTTGCAGTCTTATGGACTCGAAACTTGACTTAAAAAAACACACACACAAAAGCTCAGATTCTTCTGTCATGATGTCCTTTTTCCTAATGTGCAAGTCCGGGGAATAGCATGGAGAGAAACGGGGCAGCTGAGTACGTTAAACACTGCACTGTATCTATGCCCGTACCTGATACGGGACCATGCCTGCCAGGCTATCTGATACAACCACAAAGACGAAATTGCTAGGGATTCGCCATCAGTACTCACAAGTAATCAAAATTATTAGGCTAGAAAGCCAAAATCTTGGTGCCCGTATAGTCCAAAGTATCCTGCTCCTAAGACATGCTCGTATTTAAAGATGCATGTACACTTAGCCACAGAAGGCCATTGCTCTCACATCCTGCATGTGAGCTCCCAATGGCACCTGGTGGGCCACTGTGAGTAGCAGAGAGCTGGACTAGATGGACTCTGGTCTGATCCAGCAGGCTCTTTCTTCTGTTCTTAAGGCCACTGCTTTCCCATCCTGCCTGTGAGCTCCCAAAGGCACCTGGTGGGCCACTGCGAGTAGCAGAGAGCTGGGCTAGATGGACTCTGGTCTGGTCCAGCGGGCTTGTTCTTATGTTCTTATGTGACATCCACATGTTACATGCTTGCCACAAACACACAGTGTTTGATGTAGTGCACAGGTGTCAAACTCATGGCCCTCCAGATGTTATGGACTACAGTTCCCATCACCCCCTGCCAGCATCATGCTGGCAGGGGATGATGGGAACTGTAGTCCATAACATCTGGAGGGCCGCGAGTTTGACACCTATGATGTAGTGTTTGCAACGTGAAGATGCGCTTCAAATTTAGTGTTCAACCTACCACATCATGCCAATTTTTTCCATCAGTGCCTTGTCAGATAAATTTGATCGGACGGAGTTTGGAATGTATGATAAAATTCACGAACAGTTTCTGACGAGGACACTGTTGAGGTTGCCATGGGAATGAGGTCTGGAAGCTCGACTTCCCCTCTGGAGAAGATAAAAAGTTCTCAGCCTCATAGTGGCTATGTAGCTACTCCTCGAAGATCTTGCAAGTAGGCTGTTGAAGCCAAAAGCAATCCCGTGAATGTAGAGGTACTCTAAGCCTGGAGGTACTACTTAGCCATCATGCCTCATAGCCATTCATAAGTAGATTTTCCTTCCAAGGATTAGTCTATTCCGATTTTAAAGTTGCAGTCCATCATCCCATCTCTTGGCAGTCAATTCTATTAGCTAATTCAGGGGTGTCCGACTCTGGCGCCCCCAGATTTTCATGGACTATGATTCCCATCCGTCCCTGCCACATGCCCCATTGGCACTCTGGCCATGCTGGCAGGGACGGATGGGAATTGTAGTCCATGAACATCTGGGGCACCAGAGTTGAACACTAATTTGTGTCTCAGTAAAGAACTTATTATATAGCCGTGGTGGCGAACCTTTGGCACTCCAGATGTTATGAACTACAATTCCCATCAGCCCCTACCAGCATGGCCAATTGGCCATGCTGGCAGGGGCTAATGGGAATTGTAGTCCATAACATCTGGAGTGCCAAAGGTTCACCACCACGGCTATGTAGCATGCCCTGAACCTACTTTAGCCTGTCCATCTACTTGGTTAGACGCCCCCCCCCCCTTCAAAGTTCCAGTATTATGAGAGAGGAAGAAAAATTATTTCCAGTTTCATCACTCCGTGCATCATTTTACAAAGTTCTCTTGTTTCTCTCCCAGCTCTCACAGTTGCCCTTTTTCCCCCATCCCAAAACCCCCCAATGCTTCAGCCTGTCCTAATAGTGCAAGTGGTCAGCCATTTTTCCTCTGTACTTTTTCGCAGACCTCCAAATACCCCTGTGGAACTAAGTTGCCTCTCTTTTTTCTCCCTCCCCCCCCCCCACAAATCCTGCTGATTTGCAGAGTTAATGTTGGTTGTGGCCCTGCGGAGGAACGGGTTCTGCTAACAGGTCTACATGCGGTCGCCGACATTTACTGTGAAAATTGCAAAACCACGCTGGGCTGGAAATACGTGAGTATCCACATTTTCTTGCTTTGCTCCCCTTCCCCCGGGGGGGGGGGGGGTGGCTGGGAAAAGGCTGGAGCTAAATCTCATTTTCTCTCTTCATTCACGTGGTGGAAAACTGTTCTTGAACAAGCTAAAGGGCAGTACGCTTAGACTGGAATGTAAATGTCTTCAGTGTTTTTTAAAAAGAAATAATTGCTACGCCTCCTGAAAGAGAAGTGAAGACCAGAGAGATGTGAATTCAAATCCCCGCTAGGGCAGGACCCTTGGCATAGCCTACCTCACTGGGTTGTTGTGATGATGAAATGGGCGAAGTTTGCATCTCCCTGCAAACTTTGGAGAAAGGAGGAATAAAAGTGTCAGATAAATTAATCAGAAAGTCCTGCCCTTATAGCAGTGATGGCGAACCTTTTTGAGACCAAGTGCCCAAATTCAACTCAGAACCCACTTATTTATCGCAAAGTGCCAACACGGCAATTTAACTTGAATACTGATGTTTTAGTTTAGAAAAAACGGCTGGCTCAGAAGCGTGCATTACTCGGGAGTAAACTTGGTGTTAATCGGTGGCTTTGCTTTGAAACAACCATGCAACTCTTCCAATGGGTGAATCACGACGCTAGGCGGGTTTACTCAGAAGCAAGCCCCATTGCCAGCAACCAAGCTTACTCCCAGGTAAATGATCGCGCTTTAGTTCTTCGCATGAAAATCAGTGGGGTTTAACAGGGTTACCTACACTGCTTCTCCAAAACTAGGTCTTAGGTTTAATGCTAATAATCAAGCCCAGCGGTTCCAGGCAAGTCTAGATGTGTGTGGGGGGGGGGGGGGGCACTCTGTTTGCGCGTGCCCACAGAGAGGGCTCTGAGTGCCGCCTCTGGCACCCGTGCCACAGGTTCGCCACCACTGCCTTATAGTATATTTCTCGGTTCTCTCCATGAAGTGCCTGCAAATCAGAGTAATAGCTTTCAACCTTTATTTTCAGGAAACCCTTTCCATATCAACTTGTCCACTGATGTACACCTGAGCCTTTACAACGGGCATAGTGGTTCCGTACGGAGGATTCTGGGGCACTAGCCAGGCCTCTTGGCCTAACAGGCTCCCCCCACCCACCCACCCTGTACATGCAGGAACTATACTTTTATATACCCCCATGACTCCTTGTGAATGTGGTTTGTGAGAAAGATAGGGGAAGCAATCTTGGAAGAGAAAAGTATGGCTAAGTGGCAGAGTAGATGCTTTGAACATCAAAGGTTTAGTCTCTGATGTCTCCAGGGGGGAAAATGCTCCCTGACTTGAGGCCCTGGAGAAGCCCCTGCCAGTCATGACTTGGACGGACCAAGAGTTTAACTGTTGATAAAGCATCTTTGTCATTTGTGCGTACCTTCCTCCAGGCAGAATTCAAGGCCTTGCCGAGGCTTTTGATGTATGCCAGGTGGTGAGATGAGTTGTTGACTTAGATCTCTCTGGCCCCTTCCGCACATGCAAAATAATGCATTTTCAAGCCACTTTCACAACTGTTTGCAAGTGGATTTTGCCATTCCGCACAGCTTCAAAGAGCACTGAAAGCAGTTTGAAAGTGCATTATTCTGCATGTGCGGAATGAGCCTTTGCTCCTAAGTCTGCAGGGCAATCTCTAGGGGTTTTTTTCCAGCTTCTTAAGACCCTTCAGGATCCACAACATTGAAGTCGCTGCCTTAAAAGGGAACCTGGGAAGACGTCTATGGGGATTTGCTTGCATTCTGACCACGCTATGTCCCTAAATGTGCCCGCCTGTCGGACAGAGAAGCGTAGGCTCAGGGCCGCAGCTTTTAGTTGATCAGTTTAGATTAATTAATTAAATCCTTCTGATCAATTTCAAAAGGTGACCTCCCCCTCCCATTAACCTGGCAGCGAATTACCACTTGCAGTTATATCTTTGCTTTCTAATTAATGGAATAAAACAAAGAGGCATCTCCAAGGGTCAGGTCAAGAGACGGCTGGCTGTCCATTTAATAAATGTATTGTCGAAGGCTTTCACGGCCGGAATCACTGGGGTGCTGTGTGTTTTCCGGGCTGTATGGCCGTGTTCTAGCAGCATTCTCTCCTGACGTTTCGCCTGCATCTGTGGCTGGCATCTTCAGAGGATTTGATAGTAGGAATGGAAAGCAAGTGGATGCAGGCGAAACGTCTGGAAACTCTTTCCAGAGGAAACTCTTCAGAGGATCCTCTGAAGATGCCAGCCACAGATGCAGGCGAAACATCTGGAAACTCTTTCCAGAGGAAACTCTTCAGAGGATCCTCTGAAGATGCCAGCCACAGATGCAGGCGAAACGTCAGGAGAGAATGCTGCTAGAACACGGCCATACAGCCCGGAAACCACACAGCACCCCATTTAATAAATATTTGTAACCTTTTCTGCACTTTCTGATTGACGAGACAAACAGTGACGTCCAACCCTGAAAAAGTTATAAAAAGGTGTCCCGGATAAGGTATTCGAAGTGAAAATATGAACTCGTCTGATTGCTTGGCTAATCTCTTAACCATCTAAATACCTAAATCCTGGCAGGGTGCTGAAATATCTTTGGGTTTAGGAGAATAGATTTGCCCAGAGTTGCCCTTTGCTTCAGCAAAACTGGATGCTGGGTTAGCTGACTGGTAAGCAGGTGGTAACTGAGAGCTCAGTTGAGCTCTTGGACTAGATCCACGAACTTGATCCTGTTGCAAAAAAAAAGGGAACTGGGGAGTTCGCACAAGCAGCGCACGAACACTTCGGTCCTTGAAACAATAGGATTATGTTTCTGAAATACCATCAGTTCAAAATAAAAGCGAGTCTCTGTGAGTTTCTTTTCTGTTGCAACACACACAGCTTTTTCAAAACGCAGCTATAGTGTTGACGATACTTCAGTTCTGCGAAAAGAGAAAACGAGCCATCGCTGAACTGATTTCTGCAGCGTTCTTGTCTGTCCAGTTACCAGTCCAGTTCGCATTCTGTTATTCACATCTCTGTTTTCCTTGTTAAGAAATAGCAACTTGGACAATTGGGGACTTGATTTGGGGTCTCTTGCTTTCAGCCCCAGGACTCCATCCCAGAATTGCTAACGTTTTCCCTGTGGACTGATCTTTATTGCCAAATACTGCAGTCAATAAATCTGCTCTTTTTTTTTAATAGAAATTTTATTTATTTATTTATTTATTTATTTATTTATTTATTTATTTATTTATTTATTTATTTATTTATTTATTGGTTAGGTTTATATACCGCCCTCCCCCGTATTAGAGAATCAGAGTGATGAACAATAAAATAGAGCACATATGTCAACTTTAAAATCTGTTCAGTATCAAAAATATAGGCTCTAATAAAATAAACCCACCCCATTAATGCAGCATTATTAAAATCCACATAAAAGATGGCGCCTACTATCAAATTCCCTTTAAAAACCAGAGGGAAGGGGCGGCAGGATCCATTTGATATTATAGGGAGGGAGGGCCCCTCAATTGCTTCGTCTCCCAAAGAGGCTACTGAAATGCGGAGTTATTGTAAGGTTTGTTAAAAGAGACAATAACAACCATAGCTCAAATGCTCAGAACTAACACCATAACATGGATATCTAACATTGTAGTATCTTCTGTCCAATAACATACATTTTGTTGGTATATGTATCAATCTTAGATCAAGTTTATAAGAGCTAGCAGTAATATTTCACTTCCATTATTTCCAGCCAAGAGACTCCTTAAGATTTATCTATTTAAAACTGTCTATTTCTATGGTAGACTCTTCTACCACAATAATTGGCTCCGTGTATGTAATATTTCGGTTCCAGGTCTATTCCATTTTTTTTTGTTACTCTGCAATGTACATTTTTGCTGGAAAATAACAATACTTTAAATACTGAACTTGTCTCTATATTACATTTTCTAAAAAGCTTCTTTTTTTCCCCTGACTTTTCATCTTATATATCAATTACTTATCTATTATTAAACTTCTTTACTATCTAGCAAATCATATTATTCAATAAGTCATTTAAGCACAATAATATCATATTAATCCAAGTCATTGTTTTCTGCTTGACCTTAAGTTCAGATCTCCTTTTTTTATTTTCCTCCTGCTGTCTCTCTTCTTCCATAAAATAGATATTATTCATTTGCTTTGTATTTTGTCTTACAGTTTACACAACTTGCAGAGAACTCAGAGTAGCTGGATGCAGACTGGGAACCAACAGTGCGATACAGTGCTTTAGAAAGTTAAGAAGGCAATACACCATAAAGCAATTATAATGCACAGAGGTGAACTGGAGGAATACAGCGGGTGCTGCTGAAGCTAAAAAAAGGCAAACAGAGTTCAGATGTGTCCCCACAGGAGATTGTATGTTTTGATTTTTACATTAAAGGAGGCTCACATCCATAGTTGACCCTAATTCTTTTTTTTTAGATTATTTGGGAGGGATGGGATCAGGAGGTCCTATCCTCCCCATTTAGCTTCTGGAAATATGATGTATTTGCATTGTGGATTTATTTCTGCACAAATCCCAGTAATTAAAAAAAAAATTAAAAGAAAGATTTGAACTTCTGTATAATAAAAAATAACTCAAGATATGCACAGAGTGCCTTTTCCTTCCCCAGTGAGCAGCTGGCACCTGTCCCTACCCATTTAGAGGCAAGGGAAGATGGCCACACTTCCATGAGGACATCAGCTGTGCCTGATACCTCCCTTTGTTTTCTCTGAGCGACTGATATTCAGAGGTAGACTGCATCTGAAGAAGAGGTTCCATTTAACCACAGAACATAAGAACAAGCCAGCTGGATCAGACTAGAGTCCATCTAGTCCAGCACTCTGCTACTTGCAGTGGCCCACCAGGTGCCTTTGAGAGCTCACATGCAGGATGTGAAAGCAATGGCCTTAAGAACATAAGAAAGAGCCTGCTGGATCAGACCAGAGTCCATCTAGTCCAGCACTCTGCTACTCGCAGTGGCCCACTAGGTGCCTTTGGGAGCTCACAGGCAGGATGTGAAAGCAATGACTTTAAGGACATAAGAAAGAGCCTGCTAGATCAGACCAGAGTCCATCTAGTCCAGCACTCTGCTACTACTTGGTAGCCTGAATACCTTTAGAGACTCACAGGTAGGATCTTAGAATATGACTTAGCTTAGGACATAAGAAAGAGCCTGCTGGATCAGACCAGAGTCCATCTAGTCCAGCACTCTGCTACTCGCAGTGGCCCACCAGGTGCCTTTGGGAGCTCACAGGCAGGATGTGAAAGCAATGACTTTAAGGACATAAGAACTAGCCTGCTGGATCAGACCAGAGTCCATCTAGTCCAGCACTCTGCTACTCGCAGTGGCCCACCAGGTGCCTTTGGGAGCTCACAGGCAGGATGTGAAAGCAATGGCCGCCTGCTGCTGCTGCTGCTCCCAAGCACCTGATCTGCTCGGGCATTTGCAGTCTCAGATCAAGAACTGATGGACCTTCCTTCATGCATTGGCCCAGTTAAGACCCCTAAACCAGTGACTGTGTAGCAATGAATTCCACAGCCTGTACTCCCCTTCTCAATGCCGCCGTCTTGATCTTTTTTTTTTATGTGTGCATTTTTAGGAGCACGCATTCGAAAGCAGTCAAAAGTATAAAGAAGGCAAATACATCATTGAATTAAACTCCTATGCCAGTCAAGGATAGCAGCTAGGAATGAACCTTGAGAAGAGCCTTGTACACAACTTCGAGACAATTACCCACATCCAAACCGAACATTTTATCTCCAAGGCTGAGAAGAGAGATCGTGTGAAAGAAACGCAGCTCCATACATTGGAGGCCAGTCCAGGCTGGCTACTCGAGACACACCCGCGCACCCCACACCTCCCATCCCACATACGGTGCTTGCCAGCCTCCGAGGAAAAACCTCTGTGTCTCTTTGCTTTGTACCTCTTTGTGAGTGGAACTTCCGATTCTCGCCCTCTCTCTTTCTTTTCTCGTTCCGGCATTGGTGTGTCTTTTTGTTTTTCCTTTTTTAAAAACTTATCCCAAGCATAAATAACCAAACACAGCCCGAGACTTCAGCATAAGCTGAAAGGTAGGAATTGGGAGGAGGTGTATTTTATCTGAGGATTATTTACATCCAAGGGTCCCCACATCCATAGCAGGTAGGAGATGAGACCGGATTGACGGTGAGTGGGCAGGCCCCCAATTGCCCTCTGTGTTTTTTAGCTTAAACCTTGGTTGACCATGACTTGAAACTTACAGACTGTCAAAAATATACCTCATGGCTGTTTTCTCTCTGCATCTCCAAACGGCTGCTCCAAAAATTCAGTGTTGCCCCAGATCTCTCTGCTAGGCTCGGCCCTGTTGATTTCGTTTGGGGTTTTTTCCCCCTTTGTATTCACTGTCTTGTGAGGGAAGACTTGAGGCCTCTGAAGTTCTCTCACAGCTCTGTTCTTTTGTATCCTCCTCCTCATTTCCCAGCGGAGAGACCTGGAGAGCGCTTGTCTTGGAAAACCAAACTGCTAGTCCCGCTTAGTTGTTTCTTCCGGAGATGCAGACCCATTCTGCATACCGGGAGAGGCTGGTGTTGAAACATTCGAAGGAGATGCACAGTCCTGTCGAGGGGACATACTTTTTGGGATGCAGACGAAACGAGGCAGCCTCCTCCTTGCTTTGGGAGCATTTTGCCGCGATCGTTGCGCACGGAGAAGCACCCTGTGGCCAATTGAGCCGGCTTTTGCCACGTTCGTGCCGGTTTTCCAATCCTGACGGCAGATTTAAAATACAAATGGGGAGCAGGGGATTGTGCCTTGTGGTGGGGAGAAAAAATATATTTCAGGGCCTCGTTGCGTTAGCTCTCTGATCAGCAGTTCAGTTTTAGTAGCAGGCGGGGTGGGGGTTGGGGGGGACCACATTAGGAACTGAGACAGGGCTTCGGGGCCTTGCCTTTGGTAGCTCCGCTCAGTGATTTGCAAACGAAAAGGGCTTTTTAACGCCCCCACCCAGATATGAATGGCAGAGCATCTCCCTCGAAATACCTCCAGTTGGTCCTTCTGACATCCTGTGTGTTTGGCCTGTCCCAGGGACTTGGTTGGTGGACTGTACAAGGGAGAAATCTTTGCCAAGGCCTCTTCGCTGTTTACGCGAAACCAGAAGGGCCCTCCAGAGCCCTTTGGTTTGATTCTTTGCACAGGAGGACAAGTGTTTGACTTGCATCATGAGAGGGTCTGCGGGTTGGGTGTTGTTCTGGGGTTCTACGGAGCTCCTGGACGGCCACTCTTATCGGATCTGATTTCCTCTTTTTCTACTCTAGGGACATCTTAAAACTGTAGTAACAATCATAATGGATCATGACTCAGACCCGGAGAAGATTGTTCTGTAATTTTTTTTTAAAAAAAAGCAAAACCATCGTATTATGGGAGGTGTGATTAAAAAATCATGAATACTTGAGCAGATCTCCCCCCCCCCCCCCCCACCCCCCCCCCCCCCCCCCCCCCCCCCCCCCCACCCCCTTCCCCCCCCCCCCCCCCCCCCCCCCCCCCCTTCCCCCCCCCCCCCCACCCACCCCCCCCCCCCCCCCCCCCCCCCCCCCCCCCCCCCCCCCCCCCCCCCCCCCCCCCCCGGCCCCCCCCCCCCCCACCCCCCCCCCCCCCCACCCCCCCCCCCCCCCACCCCCCCCCCCCCCCACCCCCCCCCCCCCCCACCCCCCCCCCCCCCCACCCCCCCCCCCCCCCACCCCCCCCCCCCCCCACCCCCCCCCCCCCCCACCCCCCCCCCCCCCCACCCCCCCCCCCCCCCACCCCCCCCCCCCCCCACCCCCCCCCCCCCCCACCCCCCCCCCCCCCCACCCCCCCCCCCCCCCACCCCCCCCCCCCCCCACCCCCCCCCCCCCCCACCCCCCCCCCCCCCCACCCCCCCCCCCCCCCACCCCCCCCCCCCCCCACCCCCCCCCCCCCCCACCCCCCCCCCCCCCCACCCCCCCCCCCCCCCACCCCCCCCCCCCCCCACCCCCCCCCCCCCCCACCCCCCCCCCCCCCCACCCCCCCCCCCCCCCACCCCCCCCCCCCCCCACCCCCCCCCCCCCCCACCCCCCCCCCCCCCCACCCCCCCCCCCCCCCACCCCCCCCCCCCCCCACCCCCCCCCCCCCCCACCCCCCCCCCCCCCCACCCCCCCCCCCCCCCACCCCCCCCCCCCCCCACCCCCCCCCCCCCCCACCCCCCCCCCCCCCCACCCCCCCCCCCCCCCACCCCCCCCCCCCCCCACCCCCCCCCCCCCCCACCCCCCCCCCCCCCCACCCCCCCCCCCCCCCACCCCCCCCCCCCCCCACCCCCCCCCCCCCCCACCCCCCCCCCCCCCCACCCCCCCCCCCCCCCACCCCCCCCCCCCCCCACCCCCCCCCCCCCCCACCCCCCCCCCCCCCCACCCCCCCCCCCCCCCACCCCCCCCCCCCCCCACCCCCCCCCCCCCCCACCCCCCCCCCCCCCCACCCCCCCCCCCCCCCACCCCCCCCCCCCCCCACCCCCCCCCCCCCCCACCCCCCCCCCCCCCCACCCCCCCCCCCCCCCACCCCCCCCCCCCCCCACCCCCCCCCCCCCCCACCCCCCCCCCCCCCCACCCCCCCCCCCCCCCACCCCCCCCCCCCCCCACCCCCCCCCCCCCCCACCCCCCCCCCCCCCCACCCCCCCCCCCCCCCACCCCCCCCCCCCCCCACCCCCCCCCCCCCCCACCCCCCCCCCCCCCCACCCCCCCCCCCCCCCACCCCCCCCCCCCCCCACCCCCCCCCCCCCCCACCCCCCCCCCCCCCCACCCCCCCCCCCCCCCACCCCCCCCCCCCCCCACCCCCCCCCCCCCCCACCCCCCCCCCCCCCCACCCCCCCCCCCCCCCACCCCCCCCCCCCCCCACCCCCCCCCCCCCCCACCCCCCCCCCCCCCCACCCCCCCCCCCCCCCACCCCCCCCCCCCCCCACCCCCCCCCCCCCCCACCCCCCCCCCCCCCCACCCCCCCCCCCCCCCACCCCCCCCCCCCCCCACCCCCCCCCCCCCCCACCCCCCCCCCCCCCCACCCCCCCCCCCCCCCACCCCCCCCCCCCCCCACCCCCCCCCCCCCCCACCCCCCCCCCCCCCCACCCCCCCCCCCCCCCACCCCCCCCCCCCCCCACCCCCCCCCCCCCCCACCCCCCCCCCCCCCCACCCCCCCCCCCCCCCACCCCCCCCCCCCCCCACCCCCCCCCCCCCCCACCCCCCCCCCCCCCCACCCCCCCCCCCCCCCACCCCCCCCCCCCCCCACCCCCCCCCCCCCCCACCCCCCCCCCCCCCCACCCCCCCCCCCCCCCACCCCCCCCCCCCCCCACCCCCCCCCCCCCCCACCCCCCCCCCCCCCCACCCCCCCCCCCCCCCACCCCCCCCCCCCCCCACCCCCCCCCCCCCCCACCCCCCCCCCCCCCCACCCCCCCCCCCCCCCACCCCCCCCCCCCCCCACCCCCCCCCCCCCCCACCCCCCCCCCCCCCCACCCCCCCCCCCCCCCACCCCCCCCCCCCCCCACCCCCCCCCCCCCCCACCCCCCCCCCCCCCCACCCCCCCCCCCCCCCACCCCCCCCCCCCCCCACCCCCCCCCCCCCCCACCCCCCCCCCCCCCCACCCCCCCCCCCCCCCACCCCCCCCCCCCCCCACCCCCCCCCCCCCCCACCCCCCCCCCCCCCCACCCCCCCCCCCCCCCACCCCCCCCCCCCCCCACCCCCCCCCCCCCCCACCCCCCCCCCCCCCCACCCCCCCCCCCCCCCACCCCCCCCCCCCCCCACCCCCCCCCCCCCCCACCCCCCCCCCCCCCCACCCCCCCCCCCCCCCACCCCCCCCCCCCCCCACCCCCCCCCCCCCCCACCCCCCCCCCCCCCCACCCCCCCCCCCCCCCACCCCCCCCCCCCCCCACCCCCCCCCCCCCCCACCCCCCCCCCCCCCCACCCCCCCCCCCCCCCACCCCCCCCCCCCCCCACCCCCCCCCCCCCCCACCCCCCCCCCCCCCCACCCCCCCCCCCCCCCACCCCCCCCCCCCCCCACCCCCCCCCCCCCCCACCCCCCCCCCCCCCCACCCCCCCCCCCCCCCACCCCCCCCCCCCCCCACCCCCCCCCCCCCCCACCCCCCCCCCCCCCCACCCCCCCCCCCCCCCACCCCCCCCCCCCCCCACCCCCCCCCCCCCCCACCCCCCCCCCCCCCCACCCCCCCCCCCCCCCACCCCCCCCCCCCCCCACCCCCCCCCCCCCCCACCCCCCCCCCCCCCCACCCCCCCCCCCCCCCACCCCCCCCCCCCCCCACCCCCCCCCCCCCCCACCCCCCCCCCCCCCCACCCCCCCCCCCCCCCACCCCCCCCCCCCCCCACCCCCCCCCCCCCCCACCCCCCCCCCCCCCCACCCCCCCCCCCCCCCACCCCCCCCCCCCCCCACCCCCCCCCCCCCCCACCCCCCCCCCCCCCCACCCCCCCCCCCCCCCACCCCCCCCCCCCCCCACCCCCCCCCCCCCCCACCCCCCCCCCCCCCCACCCCCCCCCCCCCCCACCCCCCCCCCCCCCCACCCCCCCCCCCCCCCACCCCCCCCCCCCCCCACCCCCCCCCCCCCCCACCCCCCCCCCCCCCCACCCCCCCCCCCCCCCACCCCCCCCCCCCCCCACCCCCCCCCCCCCCCACCCCCCCCCCCCCCCACCCCCCCCCCCCCCCACCCCCCCCCCCCCCCACCCCCCCCCCCCCCCACCCCCCCCCCCCCCCACCCCCCCCCCCCCCCACCCCCCCCCCCCCCCACCCCCCCCCCCCCCCACCCCCCCCCCCCCCCACCCCCCCCCCCCCCCACCCCCCCCCCCCCCCACCCCCCCCCCCCCCCACCCCCCCCCCCCCCCACCCCCCCCCCCCCCCACCCCCCCCCCCCCCCACCCCCCCCCCCCCCCACCCCCCCCCCCCCCCACCCCCCCCCCCCCCCACCCCCCCCCCCCCCCACCCCCCCCCCCCCCCACCCCCCCCCCCCCCCACCCCCCCCCCCCCCCACCCCCCCCCCCCCCCACCCCCCCCCCCCCCCACCCCCCCCCCCCCCCACCCCCCCCCCCCCCCACCCCCCCCCCCCCCCACCCCCCCCCCCCCCCACCCCCCCCCCCCCCCACCCCCCCCCCCCCCCACCCCCCCCCCCCCCCACCCCCCCCCCCCCCCACCCCCCCCCCCCCCCACCCCCCCCCCCCCCCACCCCCCCCCCCCCCCACCCCCCCCCCCCCCCACCCCCCCCCCCCCCCACCCCCCCCCCCCCCCACCCCCCCCCCCCCCCACCCCCCCCCCCCCCCACCCCCCCCCCCCCCCACCCCCCCCCCCCCCCACCCCCCCCCCCCCCCACCCCCCCCCCCCCCCACCCCCCCCCCCCCCCACCCCCCCCCCCCCCCACCCCCCCCCCCCCCCACCCCCCCCCCCCCCCACCCCCCCCCCCCCCCACCCCCCCCCCCCCCCACCCCCCCCCCCCCCCACCCCCCCCCCCCCCCACCCCCCCCCCCCCCCACCCCCCCCCCCCCCCACCCCCCCCCCCCCCCACCCCCCCCCCCCCCCACCCCCCCCCCCCCCCACCCCCCCCCCCCCCCACCCCCCCCCCCCCCCACCCCCCCCCCCCCCCACCCCCCCCCCCCCCCACCCCCCCCCCCCCCCACCCCCCCCCCCCCCCACCCCCCCCCCCCCCCACCCCCCCCCCCCCCCACCCCCCCCCCCCCCCACCCCCCCCCCCCCCCACCCCCCCCCCCCCCCACCCCCCCCCCCCCCCACCCCCCCCCCCCCCCACCCCCCCCCCCCCCCACCCCCCCCCCCCCCCACCCCCCCCCCCCCCCACCCCCCCCCCCCCCCACCCCCCCCCCCCCCCACCCCCCCCCCCCCCCACCCCCCCCCCCCCCCACCCCCCCCCCCCCCCACCCCCCCCCCCCCCCACCCCCCCCCCCCCCCACCCCCCCCCCCCCCCACCCCCCCCCCCCCCCACCCCCCCCCCCCCCCACCCCCCCCCCCCCCCACCCCCCCCCCCCCCCACCCCCCCCCCCCCCCACCCCCCCCCCCCCCCACCCCCCCCCCCCCCCACCCCCCCCCCCCCCCACCCCCCCCCCCCCCCACCCCCCCCCCCCCCCACCCCCCCCCCCCCCCACCCCCCCCCCCCCCCACCCCCCCCCCCCCCCACCCCCCCCCCCCCCCACCCCCCCCCCCCCCCACCCCCCCCCCCCCCCACCCCCCCCCCCCCCCACCCCCCCCCCCCCCCACCCCCCCCCCCCCCCACCCCCCCCCCCCCCCACCCCCCCCCCCCCCCACCCCCCCCCCCCCCCACCCCCCCCCCCCCCCACCCCCCCCCCCCCCCACCCCCCCCCCCCCCCACCCCCCCCCCCCCCCACCCCCCCCCCCCCCCACCCCCCCCCCCCCCCACCCCCCCCCCCCCCCACCCCCCCCCCCCCCCACCCCCCCCCCCCCCCACCCCACCTGCGGCTCTCCAGATGTTCAGGAACTACAATTCCCATCAGCCTCTGTCAGCATGGCCAATTGGCCATGCTGGTAGGGGCTGATGGGAATTGTAGTTCCTGAACATCTGGAGAGCCGCAGGTTCCCTACCCCTGTCCTAAGCCAATCCCTTCTCCCATTTCCCCAAAGCATGTGAGAAAGAGTTACATTGGAGCCTAAATGGGCCCCAAGGTCAGTGACAGGAACAGATAAAGCCACCTGGCCTCCTGTCCCCACTGAGCAATGGAAATATCCCTCTTCCCGTGGGAGTACAGGAGTGTCAAGGACAAGACTAATTATCTACCAAGTGTGTGAAACAGATCAAAGAAAGAATGTTCCATTAACACAGTGGTTACATTTAGCAGGCAGAGTACATACATCTAAAAGCAGTGACAGTGACAGGGATACATTCCAATCAACTAGATGCAATCATTGTCTCCAATTTATATGGCCCTAACCAGTGATGGGATCCAAAAAATTTAGTAACAGGTTCCCATGGTGGTGGGATTCAAACTGTGGCATAGCACCAATGGGGCTGGGCGGGGCACAGCAGGGTGTGGCCAGGAATTCTGGGGGCAAGGCATTCCTGGGCTGGGCTGTGGCAAGGACGCAGCCTTGGCGGGAAACGAATGCACGCAGGCGCAGGCTGCCACGCACGCCGGTGCACCTCCTGCTAGACTGCTTCAAGTTCTGCGCGCTACTGCTGAGAGGAGGGGCATAACTAAGGCAAAAATCATGTGGCAGAATCACCAATTAGTAACCCCCTCTCAGCACGAATAATTAGTCACCTACTCTCGGGAACCTGTGAGAACCTGCTGGATCCCACCTCTGGCCCTAACCAGGGGTTAGGAATGTACCTTAATCAACCAGGTGCCAGCCCTGAACACACACCCCATTTCTTCTGATAGAACTATGGAAATTAGGACATGCAGTCCGAGTCCAGCTCTTCTTGGTGCAGGAAGGGGGCTATCTTAGAACATAACTACATAGTATTCTATGTGGACAGGTGCGTCTGGACGGGCAGTTAGTCCTACATTGAGGGAACTCACCTTAAAAAGCACTTATTCACTTGCTGCTACAGGGGGACACTGCAAGGTGGGAAAAGGTGTTTGGTATCCCTCCCACCCCACTTTCACCAGTGGAAAGGGTAGTGTCTTGCAGCCCTTTCCACTGGTAAAAGTAGAGTGGAAAGGAAACAGGAAGTTCCTTCTTCCCCCTTTGCAGTGCTGAGTGAGTGAGGGTTTTTAAAGGTGAGGTCTCCCAATGTTCATGTGAGGGAGAGTCCGGTTGCTCACCTGTGTCCTGACGCATAGCAGTGGCATAGTGGTTAAGAGCAGGTGCACTCTAATCTGGAGGAACTGGGTTTGATTCCCCGCTCTGCTGCTTGAGCTGTGGAGGTTTATTCTGGGGAATTCAGATTAGCCTGCGCACTCCCACACACGCCAGCTGGGTGACCTTGGGCTAGTCACAGTTCTTCTGAGCTCTCTCAGCCCCACCTACCTCACAAGGTGTTTGTTGTGAGGGGTGGGGAAGGGCAAGGAGATTGTCAGCCCCTTTGAGTCTCCTACAGGAGAGAAAGGGGGGATGTAAATCCAAACTCTTCTTCTTTGGCCCTTGGACAGTGCATGGGCAGATTAGAGTCTACTTCTCTTCAGGAGAAAGCTGGAGAAAGCTGCCAGCTGTGTTTATGATTTGTGCTTTTTTCACCACCAGTGATTTTGAGCATACAGAGCAATTTCCTCCGACATGAAGCAGACGGAGCTTCTTTTATGGGTCTGTAGCTTGTAATGAGTCATCCCTCCAAGCCACAATAAACTGCACCCTGCAGCCTCTTCTACTTCTCCTTCTCTCTCTGCTTGATTTAATGCTGCTAACTGGGGTGGAGATGGAGAAATAGGGTTTTAAAGGCCAGCAATGTTTATTCATCCTTCTTCCATGAAAGTCCCTGCCTATACCTGCTGCGTCCCTCCAGTTCTGACTCCTGGCCCCACGGGTCTTTTCCAGGCGATAAAACAT
This sequence comes from Sphaerodactylus townsendi, assembly GCF_021028975.2. Lineage (NCBI taxonomy): Eukaryota > Metazoa > Chordata > Lepidosauria > Squamata > Sphaerodactylidae > Sphaerodactylus > Sphaerodactylus townsendi. The sequence goes on along the minus strand of NC_059440.1, from coordinate 6,465,973 downwards.
TTTTAAAATCAAAATTTGCAGGCCACTAGACCCAAACCTGACATTACTAAAATGGCTTCCGCTGCATTTTGGCCAACTATTTATTTATTTAAAGCATTTCTACGTTACCTTTCCTCCCAAATAGGGTCACTAAGGCGGCAAGAACCAAACATTAAAACCTTTCAGGATTAAAGGCCTTTACGTTAATATTTATACATTATATAAAGTTTATCAAACTGTGTCCAACATCTCTATATATAAACATCTAACAGTGTGTTTGTCCCTGATGGTCTCCCTCAGAAGCTGCTGGACGGATCGCCCCCAAATTTTCTCAGGACATCCCTCCCTGTTGCGGGCCGGTAATCGGACCTTCAAACCACTGAAAGTCCATACCTGAGCCAGGTAAAACGTCTTTTTCCTGGCGCACCAGGCCATGAAGCTGCCTCTGTTTAACTGTCACCCTTAGAATGTTCATGCAGCCTGTCTGTCTGTGGCCTGAGGGCTTAGGATGTTCATGCAGATGGGCAGAGATGAGTAGTGAAAACAGTAAATAGGTAATACTGTTTGGTAATACGAGTGGAAGTGAAACACATACAAACTTTGCCATGTGAGATGTCAGGTGGGGTTCCCCCCCCACACACACATGCAGGTAACTTTCACTCTCTGTGCCTCACCCACTGCTACCACACAACACACATACTCTCCTACACATCCAGCTCATCCTCACACACCTCATGGACATCGGGATTCACACTCTGGACAGTTCCGTTGTGAAATGGGAAGGGTTATACTAAAAAAACAAGACAGCACCATATAACGATGTGCATTGGAAAGGGAAAAAGGGATTCGATTTGACCACCCCAAAAGGCTATGCTGGGGATCATTGGACCTGCATGGACATCTGTGTGGGTTGCGGACTGTGATGAGGAGGACAATTGCCACAGCAACGCGTGGCCGGACCTGCTAGTAAGAATATAAGAAGAGCCCTGCTGAATGAGGCAGTTTTATCCTTCCAAGAACCCTGTGGAGGGATTGGTTGGCCCAAGATTATCCGGAGAATTTTGTACCAAAGAGCATATTTTTAACACAGATCTCCCAGATCCTAGTTTGACACTTTAGCTTGTATGTCATGGTGGTATTTGTGTGTGTTTTCTCTGAAGGTCTTATATGGATGGGCATACATTATGCCTCTGGCAGGGGGTGCATGTATGTCAAAGCCATAGTGTCATAACACACAGTGGCGTAGGAGGTTAAGAGCTCGTGTATCTAATCTGGAGGAACCGGGTTTGATTCCCAGCTCTGCCGCCTGAGCTGTGGAGGCTTATCTGGGGAATTCAGATTAGCCTGTACACTCCCACACATGCCAGCTGGGTGACCTTGGGCTAGTCACAGCTTCTCGGAGCTCTCTCAGCCCCACCTACCTGACAGGGTGTTTGTTGTGAGGGGGGAAGGGCAAGGAGATTGTAAGCCCCTTTGAGTCTCTTACAGGAGAGAAAGGGGGGATATAAATCCAAACTCCTCCTCCTCCTCCTCTTCTTCTTCTTCATCATCATCTTTTTGGGAGTCTGTGACCTTGTCACAAATACATTTAGCTCGAGATCCTTTATTCCTTCCCATTGTGGCTGTTGTAAGAAGAACCCCATCACGACCTACTGAACGCCTGAGCTCAGAACTTCACCGTGAAAATTAAAACACAGTTTTTGCACACTTTTATTTGGGTAAAAATGTTTCGGATCTGCTCTTCTTCCAGGTCGTTCAACTCCACCACCCTAATCCCAAAAGAAGAGGCGTGCTCAGGTTTTAAATTAAAAAAATTCTTTGGGATTTCTGCTTAAGAGTTGAGGCTGGTCAGGCTACCCTGTGTGTCCTTTGAGCCCACGGTGATCCCACAGTAAAAGTACATTTTGCAGAGGATGTTCATATCAAATTCCAACCCTGTCTTTCACCCGAACATCTTGCAACACAAACCAGGCTTAATAGCCTTAATGTCATCTCTGCGTGGATTGATTTGACATCTGTCTCCTGCGTCACATATCATTACATCCCGGGCGAATCTGCTAATCAGCACTTGCGGGTATCGGAAAGGGGGCGAGGAAGGAAGAGGTTTAATCGAGTGTGTCTGTGGGGGAGGGCGAATCTTACGGGTTTGGGGGAATTTAATGTGCGACTTCTCTTCGGATGGCAGCAAACGTTTTAATCGTGTCTGTGAATGTTCCCAGGGCTATTTCGGTTTGCCATGTAGGCTTCAAGGTATAAATAGCACACTGGGCTATTCTTTCCCCAGGCTGATGGGCAGAGCTAGATTAAATGCCTTGCAGAAAACAGCTGCAAGAGAGAGGTCACTCAAAGGGCACCCTGCCCTGCAAGGGAGATGCCAAAGGGGTGCCAATGAAATAGGGTCATAGAAGGGAATAGGTTGTCATAGAAGGGAATAGGTTGTCTTCCTCCTTTCTAGACCAAGGTCAATCTATGGCATGTTTTTTAATTCCGTCTTTCAGACTGGTTTAACTGTCATGGCTCTGTACTGAGGGCTTCTGGGTATTGTAGTTCTGTGGCGCAGGCAGGAAGCTGAAGCAATAAAATCCCACCCTATTTCTGTTAAAAGTTATCTTGTTACGTGTGTGCTAATGGATTGGGGGTAGGGGAGGAGGAGTTGAGAATTACGCACCTGTGATTCGTGTTTGTGTTCGTTTCCACTGTTTTGCAAAACTGAGCCCTTTTGTGGTAACTCCTTGGTTGCACACGCAGTTGGGATGGAGGTCTGAGAGACTGTACCCCTCACCAATGGGATCCCTCTGGCCTCTGGGAATCCCTGGAAATGTGGGGGACGTCTGTGGAGGGGGGGATTTGAGGAGGGACATGTCTGGAATCTATGGCAAACCATAGAGTTGGCCCAGTGGTGGGATCCAAAAATTTTAGTAACAGGTTCCCATGGTGGTGGGATTCAAACTGTGGCGTAGCGTCAGTGGGGCTGGGCGGGGCACGACGGGGGCGTGGTCGGGCATTCCAGGGGCGGGGCATTCCTGGGTGGGGCTGTGGCAAGGAGGCAGCCGCTGCGCCGGTCCTTGGGCGAAAAACGAATGCATGCAGGTGCAGGCTGCCACGCACGCCGGCGCACCTCCTGCTAGACTGCTTCAAGTTCTGCGCGCTACTGCTGAGAGGAGGGGCGTCACTAAGGCAAAGATCACGTGGCAAAATCACCCATTAGTCACCCCCTCTCGGCACACACAAATAATGAGTAACCTACTCTCGGGAACCTGCGAGAACCTGCTGGATCCCACCTCTGAATTGGCCTTTGAATAGGGCTACCAGATCCAGGTTGGGAAACACCTGAAGATTGTAGGGGTGGAGACTGATCAGGGTGACGTTTGTCAATATTTCTCAGTATTCACACTACAAACATTATAGAGTGACCCATGCTATCCTCCTCTTGACGTGACTGAGGAGGCTGCACGCAAATAAAAAAGCAGGCGATTCCCACTTTGAAACAGACGCCACAGGGACAACACTGGAACAACAGGTAGGTTTCTTATGTTCTTAAGTTGCGCAGCTCTTTGAGGTACCGGCCTCATCCCAGAGATGGAAGTAAATGTGGCTCTTTTGCTTGAAGGGAACTGTGAAAGTGCCTGTTTATGAAATGCGGTGCTTTTGCTGTTCTGGCTTACGCCCATCTGGCGTAAGCCAGAACAGTACGTGCATTAGTCATGCCGTGTTTTTGTTTGATGGGGATTGTGAAAATGGATTTCGGTGATGCGCAGCATGCTTTGGAACTGTTTTTCCCCTCACGCGAGGCCTCTTCCGCATGCACTGCTTACTATACATTTCCCCCCTGGTTGAACATTGTGTCTTGGACATGTTTCCCGTGAGTTCATTCCGCACACCTCTATTCCCCCTTTCGTTTCCCCCCTTGTCTCTTCAGTTGCATTCATTCCACACGCTGCTGCTGAAAACGTTATTCCTAATGGCAGTGGGACGGCATCCATGACCAGTGGTGGGATCCAAAAATTTTAGTAACAGGTTCCCATGGTGGTGGGATTCAAACTGTGGCATAGTGCCAATGGGGCTGGGCGGGGCACGACGGGGGCGTGGGCCGGCATTCTGGGGGCGGGGCATTCCTGGGCGGGGCTGTGGCAAGGACGCAGCCGCTGCGCCGGTTCTTGGGCGGGAAACGAATGCACGCAGGCGCAGGCTGCCACGCACGCCGGTGCGCCTCCTGCTAGACTGCTTCAAGTTCTGCGCGCTACTGCTGAGAGGAGGGGCATAACTCAGGCCAAAACCACGTGGCAAAATCACCCATTCGTAACCCCCTCTCGGCACACACAAATAATTAGTAACCTACTCTTGGGAACCTGTAAAACCTGCTGGATCCCACCTCTGTCCGTGATGCGGAAGAACAACCCTTCCCCTTGTTTTCTTCTGTGCAGGCGCTCTAGCATTACTGCGTAGTCACGTTGAAGCAGCAAGTCCAAAAAATGTCTCAGCCTCCACACAAAATGGAAGCCAAAAAAAACACCTACTGGAGCAGATGCAGCCCACACACGTACGCCCCCAAACCACATTTTTTTCGGCCAAATAAAAGCTGCAGCAAAGCACAGTTTACTGCGACAGTTTCTTGTCAATTTAACTGAATCCTAACTGGGAACAGAGTGCATCTTTCCCTTAAGCAGCAGTGGCGTAGTGGTTAAGAGCAGGTGTACTCTAATCTGGAGGAACCGGGTTTGATTCCCCACTCTGCTGCTTGAGCTTCAGAGGTTTATTCTGGGGAATTCAGATTAGCCTGTGCACTCCAACACATGCCAGCTGGGTGACCTTGGGCTAGTCACAGTTCTTCGGAGCTCTCTCAGCCCCACCTACCTCACAGGGTGTTTGTTGTGAGGGGGGAAGAGAAAGGAGATTGTCAGCCCCTTTGAGTCTCCTTACAGGAGAGAAAGGGGGGATATAAATCCAACTCTTCTTCTTCTTAACGTAACCTACATGACAAAGCTTATCCAATCTTTGTATTTGTACCTAAACGGTTAAATCAAAGCACTATGTGAAACTGATAGAACGGATCTCATTTCTCCTGCTTCTTATCTCTCTTTTTTAGTCCTTTCAAAAATGGAGGGGGAGGAAAAAATGGTTGAAGAGGAGGTTGGGCGCGGGTAAAGGCCAGCGGTTTGATGTAAAGACTGCTTCGACATGGTTGCACGCTCAAGGGAAGCTGGCTTGGTTTTTTTAAAATTGCAGTAAAAGTGCTCAGGGGGAAAAAAAGCACAGGAAAAATGAAGGGAAAATATTTCCTGAACCAAAGGGAGAAAAAAAACCCATGCAAAATTCAAAGAAAAAAATGTAGCATTTGGCGGAAGGATGTGTCGTAAACAACTCGTGTGGAAAAGGCCCAAGCTTCAGCAATTTAATCGCATCATCAGTTGACTAAACCTCATCTCATTAACAGCCGGCTGACTTCTTTAATTAGACAACAGACCAATTTGTTACATGATATTCATCTCGGTTTCTTTTAAGGAGGCATGTAGCCAAAGTGGAGGGGAGGATTATGGTGCTTTGATAGATGTAAAGAAAGGGGGAGTTCATTATTTTTTAAAACAAAAATATATAAATGTACCTGTTTTATTTGTTTGTTTGTTTGTTTGTTTATTATACTTGTATACCACCCTCCCCCGGAGGGCTCAGGGCGGTGAACAAACAAAATATACAAATAGAGCACGAAATAAAATCAATAAATACCAGAATTAATTAAATAAATAAATATGGCTCTATACACCTTAAAGCCAAACCCCATTAAAATGCAGCATCCGAATACCCAACCCAACAGATGGCAACCTACTATCAAATCCCCTAAAAAGGGGGGGGAGGGGACGGCAGGATCCACCGATGTAATGGGGGGGGGCTAAGTTGTTTTAATTGTTTTAATTTTGTTTGTTTGTTTGCCACTGTGGGGAGCCTAAGTTGCGTGAAAAGTTGGCATGAAATGATTTAAATTGATCGAAAAGAGGGACCTGTCTGGCATGAGACACACAAACACCCCCCACAACTGAAAGGAAATATTTCTTCACACAGTGCACAGATGAACTGTGGAACTCACTGCCACCAGGTGTGCTGATGGCCATTAACTTGGAAGATTTTAAAAGGGGAATGGACATATTTGTGGAGGATGGGACTATCAGTGACTATTAGTCAGACTGGCTTCTAGCCATGATGCATATCTACTCTTCTAGTACCAGAGGTGGTATGCCCCTTGTTGTGTGGATAATACTTACAAAGCAGAGTTAATGCAATAAGGAGACAGCGACAGTTGCTTTACTTAAATTTGGAGAGACAGTTGGAGAGACAGTTGCTTTACTTAAATTTACTTAAATTTACTTTAGTTTGGAGGGGAGACGTCTGAGGGGGGATATGATTGAAGTCTATAAAATTATGCATGGGGTAGAAAATGTTGACAAAGATAAATTTTTCTCTGTTTCTCACTATGCTAGAACCAGGGGGCATCCATTGAAAATGCTGGGGGGAAGAATTAGGACTAATAAAAGGAAACATTTCTTCACGCAACGTGTGATTGGTGTTTGGAATATGCTGCCACAGGAGGTGGTGATGGCCACTAACCTGGATAGCTTTAAAAGGGGCTTGGACAGATTTATGGAGGAGAAGTCGATCTATGGCAGGGGTCAGCAACCTTTACCACCCAAAGAGCCATTTGGACCCGTTTTACATAGCCCCAAAGATCTACTGGCCCCTCCACTCACCTTTCCTGGAGGGACATGTCCATGCTACCCTCCGACTTCCAGGCCACGCGGAGCCGCAGTATAAGGCTGAAAGAGCCACATGTGGCTCCGGAGCCACAGGTTGCAGACCCCTGATCTATGGCTACCAATCTTGATCCTCCTTGATCTCAGATTGCAAAGGCCTTAGCAGACCAGGTGCTCGGGAGCAGCAGCTGCAGAAGGTCATTGCTTTCACATCCTGCATGTGAGCTCCCAAGGTTTTTTTTATTATTATTAATTTTTTATTGTATCATTTGAATATTACATTTATATTAATGCTTTTCTTCATTTGTTTTCAAACAATACATTTTCCCCTTTTCCCCCTCCCCCCTATATTTATCATATTTTTGTCAAACAAACAGCAGTAAGTTCATTCTTTGTATTCTTTTCTCCCATTTCTCTTCATTGACTCCAGCTTCTTTCATCCAGTCCTCGTATATGGTCCATATCTTCAAGATTTCGCTCTGTTTATCTTGCCACAGTTTATTCTTCGTTATTATATAGAAAATGTCCAGTGTCACTTGTTCCCAGATGTAATCCAACCATTTCTGGATTGTCCATTTTTTCTTTTCTTTCCAGCCTAAAGCTATTGTTGCATGCGCTGCTTTGATCATTATTTTGTACATATAGCTATATTTTTTATCTACCCATCCTCCATTACACCCATGAACATTAAGTCATTGTTTATCTCAATATTCATCTTCACTAGTTTCTCGATATATAATATTACAGTTGTCCAAAATTTTTTCACTTCTATACATTCCATCCACATATGGCTATAATATGCCTGCTGATCTCCACAATGCCAGCATTTAGGGCTGAGTCCTTTAATCATATATGCTAGTTGTTTTGGTGTTCTATACCACTTCAATATAACTTTTCTTTCCAATTCCATATATTTCTCAATCTTTATATTTTTCCAACTATCAATTAGATTTTCAGTTTTCCCAGTATCTAGAGAACCTTCCTTCTCCCATTTTTGTTTCAATGTTCTTATCATAAAGTCTCTATCATCTACCATATACTTGTGAGCTCCCAAGGTCACCTTGTTTACTTACTAACAGGAAACTTACCTTGTTTACTTACTAACAGGAAAGGGTAACTTGGAAGAAAACAAGAAACATCTTTCTAACTAGCTAGCTCCAACAGCCAGCTTACTGACTATCACACGGCTAAGACTTAGCGACCGGACGCGTGCAGAGTGCAACAAAGGACATATATCTAAAAACTACTTGCAGAACTGCATGTAGCCCACCTCAGGCCTGCTCAACCAATCGGTATCAATTACCTGGTCACGGACTTCTGACCTCACTAACTAATTAGCATGCGACAATTAACTCCTTCATTACTGGATTGCGTGACTGGCACTTGCCTAATCCCAGCACCTCTTTATATCAGTTGCTGGTCGGGATGCCAGCCTCCAGGTGGGGCTGAGGCCCCGATCCTTCTAGGCTCCACCCCCAAATTTCCAATGGCCGAGGAGTCTGGCAGCTCTCGTTGCTGGGGAGCATGAACATGAGTGTGCTATCACCTGTCTTTCTGCTTGTGTGCTTCCTGGAGGCAGCTGGTCAGCCACTGTGTGAACAGGATGCTGGACTTGATGGTCCTTGGCGGGTCTGATCCAGGATGGCTCTTGTGCTCCGAGAGAAAGAAGGCACCTCGGCAGTGCAGTTGTCTTCCTTCAAAGAATTGAGTCTCACCCACGTCCTCAGAGCCCCCAGTCAGCTTCCTGCACCTGTTCCGATCACATGGCGCTATTTCGGATCCGGGGAGATCGTTTCCCATTCGGCTGCCCCGTTTCCCAAAAGGCTTTGCGCTGATCTTTGGCACAAGGTCAACCTGTCCGAGAGTTGTACATATTTCCAAGAGCAGTGATCTTGTTACAGGTCTTGGCGCTCAGGAAACTCGCCCGTCGCAGGGGCTAAATGTCAGAGTTGCCTGCCTAGATCTGGGGCCAATTAGGCCTGCTCTCCCCCTGCCCTCATCTGGGGTTGCCAATGTATTTTGTTGGACCAGAACTTCTGCATTTTAACAGATAGGTAGAAAATGGATGCTTTGGAGAGGTGGACTCTATGGGTCTGTGCCCCAGTGAACTTCCTGTTCTTCCCAGATTCCATCCACAAGTGTGCAGAGGTTTTCTGAATTTTGCAACCCTATCCCTCTGTTTCCCACCAATAGGTTCTCTAAATGGAACCTGCTGGCATAGAGAACAGCAGTAAGTCTGAGATGAAGAAGACTCTTCACTGTGAAACATTACTTTGTACCATAACCTGTACTGGCTTGAAAAAGAATAACAAAATAAAACCACATCCGAAGGTTTTATTGCCTCCATATTTAGCTCAAGGTGACCAGACGTCCCGCTTTTGGCGGGACAGTCCCGACTTAAACCAAGTTGTCTCGCGGCCCGTGGGTTTTTTGAACCGTCCCGATTTTTGGAAGGCTGCCGCACTGCCTTCCGGGGGCGCTCCCCTGTGACAGGGCGGGAAACTGGGGAGCGCCCCAAAAGGCAGTGCGCTCCTGCAGCTGCGTGCGCGCATGGTTTACAAAGGTGACAATCTGGTCACCTTAATTTAGCTTCACCTGTTGAATTTATGGAAATAATCCCTGATTACAAAAATTGAGACGTTGTTTGAATATGATTCGAAATTTACTCTCGTATAACTCATGGATTGAGCATTTGTACGCGAAGGTGTAGTTTCTGTTACAGTATCTTACAGACACCTACCTTGTAAATATGGCGAATCCTAGTGCAAAGGCACGGAGAGATCTGAAGCGAAGGAGCTGGAAACAGGCAGGAAGTCAAGGCAGGAATTTAAACAGAAACAGTGGTTTGAACTGAAGGCACCATTTATCGAAGGAGTTGCAGGGATGGCCCGGGGGAGGAGCCAGCATCATACACTGGCCCTAAGGAAGTCAAGAAGGTTCTCTCTGCAGCTTGCAGAAATGAGAACAGATGCGGGGGCATTTGCAATATTCTCTGCTTTTGGATCAGATGTCATTACTGAAGCCAGGAAATGGCTAGCAGGGTAGAGCTAAGATGGGTGCTTTTTTGTCTCCGCTAGGTCAGTGGTGGCGAACCTATGGCATGGGTGCCAGAGGTGGCACTCAGAACCCTCTCTGTGAGCACGTGCAAACAGAGTCGTGCCCCCCTCCCCATCTAGGCTGGCCTGAGCCACTGGGCTCGATTATTAGTATTAAACTTAAGACCTAGGCCCCTTCCGCACAAGCAAAATAATGCGTTTTCAAACCACTTTCACAACTGTTTGCAAGTGGATTTTGCCATTCCGCACAGCTTCAAAGAGCATTGAAAGCAGTTTGAAAGTGCATTATTCTGCATGTGCAGAATGAGCCCTAGTTTTGGGGAAGCAGTGTAGGTAACTGTGACAAATGCATTTATACTGCATTCAGGTTACAGGGTGGAGCCGCCCCTGAAAGAGTTAAGCCCTGGCCAGCCCTGATTGGCCAGAGGAAAATATGCAGGTAGTATAAATACAGTCAGCGGGAGTGCTGCATGGGTTCTTTCTGGGAGTCTTTTTGACTTTGTGGCTCTGTGTGAGCTTGTGTGCCCTCGGGTGCTTTTTGTGAACAGAGTGAGGCGAATCCGCCCAGATCTCTCACTGCTGTTATTTAGTAATAGCTGAGGAAGCTATTAAAACATCTGAAACCCTGAGTTGGAGGAGAGAGACCGCCCTCAGGTGTTTGTGAGGGAAACCTCTTAAAAGTCTAACAGTCTGTGAACACCAGTCTTGGGAGGCCCAGTCCTGAGGCAGAGAGGCCAAATTTTAGGATTGTGGGAGAGGGAGGCTGTTATGCCTGAATCCCACAGGGCGTAGATTGGGTGTTTTATTTTTGTGGTGAGGTACAGTGGACTGAAGTCTTTTGTTAAGAGGGAGTGTGAAACCTCCAATGAAACATCTTTTGTGAAACATCTTTTATGAAGTGAAACCATAAGTAAAGTGACACCTGTGAGTGTACAAATACATTATTGTAACTTAAGTGAAGTGCCTGCAACCGTTAAGCCAGTAACATATCTGCAACCGTTAAGCTAAGACAATCTTTCTCTGAAACCAACACACTAATAACCTCTCAAAGTTACTTGAGAAGCCTCTGTTAAGCCAGCAATAAACGTTTTAAGTTTTGATCATCTTTAAAAACCGTTCCAGTTTTTATTTGTTTCGTCTGTGTCTGTGTTCCCCAAACAAAAAGGGTGGTGTCTGTCAACGTCAGGATTTGTGGACTATATAGGAAAATTTATTTTGGTGGAAGCGAGAAGAATATATAAGCCCCTTACGTTACAGTAACCCTATTAAGCGCTGTTAAACACCACTGATTTTCATACGAACTAAAGCGCAATCTGGGAGTAAGCTCGGTTGCTGGCAATGGGGCTTGCTTCTGAGTAAACCCTCCTAGGGTCGTGATTCACCAGTTGGAAGAGTTACACGGTTGCTTCAAAGCAAAGCCACTGACTACCACCAAGCTTACTCCCGAGTAACGCACGCCTCAGAGCCAACCATTTTTTCTAAACTAAAACCTCAGTATTCAGGTTAAATTGCCGTGTTGGTACTTTGTGATAAATAAGTGGGTTTTGGGTTGCAATTTGGGCACTCGGTCTTGAAAAGGTTCGCCATCACTGCGCTAGGTTATGGATGCACAGAGTAACTCAGGAGGAAAGTTCCCATCTGAATGTACAGCAAATGAAACCAGAATTGGCCTCTCCACATGTCCCAAGCACATCCAGGGCCTTTGGGGCCTGCAGCATTAAGTCTGTGCAAAAAGGTGACATGCACTCATTCCAAGGGGATACGGTATTGATTTATTTAAAGAGTTGACTTGCTGCCTTTCCAGAGACTTGCTCAAGGCAATTTACCACTAAAATAGAACAATACAATCCCGAAACCACAGGGTGAAAACCGGCCAAGGCTTCGAAACCAAGGTACAAACTGGGATCTGGTAGCACTTAGTTAACAACATTTTAAAGAATTCTGCTGTAACTGTTTGTGGACTGCAACCTCCTCCTTCAGAGGCAGATGAACAGATCTGTCCTACACAGCCCTTTTATGTATGTATGTATGTATGTATGTATTTGTTTGTTTGTTTATTTCATTCATACCACACCTTATTTCCCAATAGAGACCCTGAACAGTTTACATTGTTCTTCCCGCCTCCATTTTATCTTCACACCAACCCTGTGAGGTAGGTTAGGCTCAGTGTGTGTTACTGACCCAAAGCCACTAAGCAAGAGTAGGGATTTGAACGTGGATCTCCAGTTGGCCATGCTGGCAGGGGCTGATGGGATTTGTAGTCCATGAACATCTGGAGAGCCGCAGGTTGCAGACCCCCTGATCCAGGGGGTCTGGAGATCTCCTAGATTTACAACTCATCTCTAGAACTACAATTCCCATCAGCCCCTGCCAGCATGAGGTAGGTTAGGCTCAGCGTCTGTTACTGACCCAAAGTCACTAAGCAAGAGTAGGGATTTGAATGTGGATCTCCAATTGGCCGTGCTGGCAGAGGCTGATGGGAATTGTAGTTCATGAACATCTGGAGAGCCGCAGGTCGCAGACCCCTGCTTGACTAGTCTGATCCAGTAGGACTCTTCTTATCTCCCTGATTTTCTGTGGGGTGGGATGTACATGCCTTTGAACAGCTGCATGGCAGAGATGGGGGGGGGAGGGAGAGCACCTTTGAATGATGCGGCCCTCTCCTTTGCTCCTGTCGAATCCTTGGCTGTTTGCAGCCAATAAAAGGCACGGTGGTGGCTCTCAGGAGCACCTTCCCATCATGGCTACCTTCTATTGTCCAGCTTTATTGTGTTGGGACAGGATCAAGTGTTGTGAATCCTTTGCGCTGTCTCGTTGAATAAGTTTTCAGTGGTGGCGAACCTTTGGCACTCCAGATGTCATGGACTGCAATTCCCATCAGCCCGTGCCAGCATGGTCAATTGGCCATGCTGGCAGGGGCTGATGGGAAATGTAGTCCATAACATCTGGAGTGCCAAAGGTTCGCCACCACGGAGCTAGATGCAGAGAGGTTTTATTTCTTTTAGTCCCCTCCCCTTAAAAGAAAAGTTTGCTTTTTGGTCGAAAGGAAACCTGGGGCAAATTCCACGAGGAATCCTGTTTCAATGGTTTTACAAGCCCCACTGGGAAGTGCAGCTACCCTTTTGCGAAGCGTTTTTCCATCTGAAGTCTGGAACCTTTTTTTCCAAAAATAACAGCCTAATGTAGACGGAGGGGACGTCTCTCTCTCTCACACACACCCTCTGTACATTTTAAATAGCATTCTGTGTTTCCCTGTGAAAGCCAAGCTGATGTTTTCTTTTCCATTTGGGGCGAGGGGTGGCGGGGGGGGGGGGGGATTTTCTTATTGTGTTGTTTTGATTAGAGCTTTTGGAAGCAAAAAAAAAAGGCAAATGCTTATAGCCCGGGGAGCAGATTCTTGGATTTATAGAGTGCAAAGCTGGGGATGAGATGGATTTGCAGGTTCTCATTTGAACTCCGTCATTGCCTGGAGCGGAGCCAGACTTCTCTCAGTTCACAGACAGACGTGTCAGCGCTGATATAGGGACATTTTCACAGGCTCAGAACCAGGGGGCCCACTAGGATAGGCAGCCTCTAGGACAGGGGTCTGCAACCTGCGGCTCTCTAGATGTTCATGTACTACAATTCCCATCAGCCCCTGCCAGCACGGCCAATTGGCCGTGAACATCTGGAGAGCCGCAGGTTGCAGACCCCTGAGCTAGTCTGAGCTAGGGCTGGTGGGATTTGTAGTCCATGAACATCTGGAGAGCCGCAGGTGCACCCAGCAACTGACTCCAAACAATGCTACAGAGCCGCAAGCAGAGGCCTCTCTCCATCAACAGAACCGAGCTGCTGGGTGTGTCATCCGGTGATATTGGTGACAGACCAGCCCAAAACTCCGCAGACTAGCTGAGCGAGGGTCGCATGTAGATAATAAATAAAAGCGGGAGAGCAAGGTCCCCTGAGGAACAATATGCAATTGTTTAGCATATATTAGCATATTTCTAGGCATGCCTTTTGACCAAATGCCAATATGCCCGGAGCTTAAGCACTCCACCCACCATCGTCTCCTAGGAAGTGTAGTTTTCCAGTTCAACCATTTGGGATCCCAGTAACTAGGGTTTGATTTGGAACATGGCAGGGCCACTATTGCAGCCACCATGGATGAGGGTGTAGCCTTGGGAGAAGGCTGGAATGAGCAGTTACGGTTGAGATATTGTGTGGCTTGACCTTCCACCTCGGCCCCATCCCAAGGTAATGACGGGTGGTGGGTCTAGGAAGTTGTATCCTTCTGAGACTGGTGTTGTGAAATGCCAGGTCCATAAATAAGATCAAAAGACTACTTTGTAGCAAAAAAATGTGGTCCTGGCATGTGTGACCAGATTTGGGATTTGGGGAGGGCAAAGCACTCGCCTTGAAGGAGCTTATCCTACCAGGAGCCGTGTGGCGTAATGGTTAAGTGCTTGCACTGCCACTCACACGGGTCAGGAGTTTGAGCCCCTCTGTGGGTCAGATATCCTGGCAGTTGGCTCATGGTCAACCCCAGCCATCCATCCATTTCCTTCGCTAGTAAATGAGTACCTAGCTCATAGCTAGGGGATAAAGAATAGCCAGGTGCTAAATGGCAAACTACCCCACAAAAGAGGCTTGCCTGCGAAATCACTGCTCGCAGAGTTACCTCAGGGTCCCATTACTAACCTGAAGGGAAACTTTACTTCTTTTTTACCCCTGCCAGGTGTCTCAGTCCCCCACCAGTCTCAGATGAAGGACTGGAAGAGGAGGGGTGGGGGCAATTTTCTGCCCCTCCCAGGCATGCTCCCGGTGCAGTGTGCACCCCTTTCCTGTAGCTCCAACTCCGTTTTTTCTCTCTGCTTGTCACAACATCCAAAACCTCCTTTGAGGGGCAGCACAGCTGCATGGTGGCGACTCCCTCCAACTGGGTTGCTAACTACCCCCCAGCCCCATGGGCCTGCAAGGTGGTGGGATCCAAAATTTTAGTAACAGGTTCCCACGGTGGTGGGATTCAAACTGTGGTGGAGCCACTGGGCTGGGCGGTACCCATGGGGGGGGTGTGGCCGGCATTCCGGGCGGGAATTCCAAGGGTTGTGGCAAGGACTCCAGCCGCCACGCCGGGTCCTTGGGCGGGAACCACGCACACAGGCTTAGGCTGCCACGACCGGAGCACCTCCCCAAGCAGGACTGCTTCAAGTTCTGCGCGCTACTGCTGAGAGGAGGGGCGTAACTAAGGCAAAAATCACGTGGCAAAATCACCCATTAGTAACCCCCTCTTGGCACACACAAATAATTAGTCACCTACTCTTGGGAACCTGTGAGAACCTGCTGGATCCCCACCTCTGGCTGTAAGGTTAGGATTGTACCATTAACAACCCACTTTTTTGAAGCCCACAATTCATGTGATTCCAGGAAATATGCTAGACAAATCAGGCTGCAAGAGGGGGCTATTCATCCAAGTGGGCCGGCCTCAAGGAAAGGGATTGCAATTCAGGGGGTTATTTTATGTTTATTTTCAGTAAAATAGTCCAGAAGGCAAAATGGCTTGTTGGACTTACTCAAGCTGGGCCTAATTCCACATTCAGTGGAATATAATAAATAGATGGATACATTTCAAATGCAATAGATTTCACCATAAAAGGATGGCACTAATACATTTTGAGCGTTAAATAAAATATTCATAAGCCCAGTATCAAAATTAGATCAGTCCAGCAAACCCACTCGGGATAGTCTAAAGACTTCGTCACGATATTTTAGTGCCCACGAGATGAATTTTGCCCCCATTTCTGTGGAAGCAAGTCTTGTCAGACCCAGATAGAAATTTAATAGATGATAATCCACAGAATGCCTTGGATAGGTAGCTATGAATGGAGCTACCATAATTGCTTTTTGCTTGGGAGGCATCTTGCAATAACAACAACAACAACAACAGTCAGAAATGAAAACTATGCAACAGTCAACATCAATCGAGGAATTATTCAAGGTTCTTCTCTTTTGTCCTTACTGTTTAGCATTGCCAGGATGCCACTAACAGAGATTTTAAAGAAAATAATGTTGGGATATCAAAACAACCAAAGACTCAGAAAAAAAATTCTCTAATTTGATAATTTGAAGGTCTATGGGAAATCAGACGAGAAATCCAGTCATGAACAAACCGAATATTCAGAACAGACATTGTGATGGAGTTTGGCCTGAAAAGTACTTACCGTGGCAATAAAGAGAGGCAAGATCACCGAGAGTGATGGATTGAAATGCCTGGTGGCCAACCCATCAAGTGCAACAAAAAAGAACCCTAACAATGCCTGAGCATTTCCAGCTGATAACATCAAGCAATTTGACAAGTGAAGCAGAGGTGGGATCCAGCAGGTTCCTCGCAGGTTCCCCGAGAGTAGGTTACTAATTATTTGTGTGTGCCCAGAGGTTACTAATTGGTGATTTTGCCACTGATTTTTGCCTTTAGTTACGCCCTCCCAGCAGAAGGCAGAACTTTGAAGCAGTCTAGTAGGAGGCACCGGGCGCATGGATGAGCCCGCGCCTGTGTGCATTTGTTTCCCATCCAAGGACCAGCACAGTGGCTGCGTCCTTGCCACAGCCCCGCCCAGGAATGCCCCACCTCTCGAATGCCTGGCCATGCCCCCCGTCAGTCTCCTCGCTTCCAGCCCCATTGGCTTACCACAGTTTGAATCCCACCACCGTGGGAACCTGTTACTAAAATTTTTGGATCCCACCACTGAAGTGAAGACTATGGTCAGCAGAGAGTACACCCAGAGGGTCAGGAAATTTTTGAAATCCAAATTAAATGACAGGAAAACC
The DNA here is from genome assembly GCF_021028975.2 of Sphaerodactylus townsendi. NCBI lineage: Eukaryota > Metazoa > Chordata > Lepidosauria > Squamata > Sphaerodactylidae > Sphaerodactylus > Sphaerodactylus townsendi. The sequence continues at coordinate 6,449,391 of NC_059440.1, read as the reverse complement.
ATCAAGACTATCAACACTTGGGCCATACCCATCAACAGGTACACTGCCGGAATTGAAAACTGGACACAGTCTGATTTGATGCATTGATGAAAGTAACCAGAAGCTTAATCACAATGCACTATGCCTTTATACCCACATACCGATACCAGAGGATCTGGTGGCAGAGGGTTACTGTAAGGAAACCAAACTGGGTGGGAGGAGAAGAAACATGTGCTGGCTGATTAAGTGAATGAAAGTCAAGAGTGTCAGGACCAAGCCTGTCAGTGCCCAGATGTCTTGCTGTGTAAGGATTGCAAATGTTTTCCTGTAGATGCTTCCTGCTCTCCTTCCTGGGCAATTCCTGATGCCAGCTCTCCCAAGAAGGTGTGAACGTAATTCCCAGGTTCTTTAGCCTGTAGTGCAAATGTTGCAGAATTTGCAAAGCACATTTGGTGTGGGTCAAATGGGGTGGGTGTGGGTTGATTATACCCCTGATCTAAGCTGAGAGTTTAGATTCAGCTTTGTTACTTCACGATTGTAGAAATAAACTGCTTTAGGATCTCTTCTAATGGCCCTGTTATTTCCCATGTTCGAGCCTGACAAAGAGTAGGTATTGATTGAAGTGAAGAACAGAAATTTACTGAAACCCCAGCGAATTAAACAGAGTACAGGAAAAATGTGATTAAATGAGAATTGAAACTGCAACAACAAAATATTGCATGGCCAATTTCTGAGAAGATCAAGAACAAGGTGGACAATGAAAAGACCTGGCTGTGGGCTAAATTAAATCCGAACTCTGGAAAGGAAAGAATTACTGATTTTAAGCTGCTCAAGAGCAGGCGATTAAGATACATATGATCAAGGCCAGAATCAAAAAAATCCTCAGATGATGCAGATTATGCAACAAAGGCCAACAAAACTGTAGATCATGTGCTCAGCTGCTGCAAAAAGATCACCCAGACTGAGTACAAAGGCACAATTCAGTGGCCAAGATGATCCACTGAAATGTATGCAAGAATTACAACATTAGTAAAAACACGGTCCAGTGAAAGTCTCGGAAAACAAGAAGGCCAAGATCTTATGGGACTTTCCAGTTCAAATGGACAGCGTTGGCACCCAACACTGGACATCACAGGATTGAGGGTAAGAAAGTGATCATCGTCGACATAGCAATACCTGGTGACAACAGGGTCGATGAAAATGAACATGAGAAGGTCACTCAATATTATGTATTGAAGATCGAGATTCAAAGGACTATGGCAATAAACTAAAGTGAGGTCATTTCAGTGGTAATCCGCACTCCAGGGCTTTCATTCCAACAACACCAGATCTGCACTTGAGCACCTTCAAATTGACAAGATCAACATCTGTCAGAGTCAAAAGGGAGTCTTGCTGGGATCCACACGAATAACACACCGATACATTACAACATCCTAGTCTTCTGGGTGGGGCTTGAATTGTAATGAAAGGCCAACAACCAGCTTAAGAACTGCCAGCTGCACATAAACAATACACCAGTAACCTGAGCTCCACAGCGATAGAACCTCTGTTCAAGTGGTATTCCCCTAAATCAACCAATCTGCTTTACTAAAAGGAGTGCGTTAAAATGGGTTAAGGAGAACAACCTATAATAACCAGGAAACATAAGACAGGTCAAAAAGTCTGTTGCAGGGAAAGCGAATTGAAGGCACAACACCCAGATGAGTAGGTGAACCAGCTTGCTGGACATCAATTATGAGCATTTGCCAGCATCTCATCAAGCCTTTCTGTTACTACTTCACAGGCCTTGTGTAACACAGCTCCGATAAATAGGTCACAGAGAACCCCAAATCAGCACGTTTCTTGTCTATACAACTTCAACAAGAAAGAAGAGACTCTGAGAATTAACAAAGCTTGGCTACCAGTACTTTAAAACACCAGAATCAAAGGCCAAGGGCATGCTAAGTTCATGGACAATGGACTCCACCCAGACACAGGATTTGCATTCACCAATACTGCTGCTGCTGCAGGGAATGCAAATGTGACTTCAAATGTAAATGGGCTGATAACCCCACCCACAATAAAATGCACTCAACCACACTTTACATAGCAAGTTCCACCCAAACACTTACTGATTGGTTCCCCACCCTGGGACATGGACAATATATACACCACTAAACATTCCCTTCTCACTAGACACAGTATATAACAGACTTTGCTGTGATACACCCTCTGAAGATGTCAGCTGCAGATGCAGGTGAAATGTTAGGTTCAAAGAGCTCACCAGTCAACCAGGGTCATCAAAGTCCAAAACACACCCCAGAGAGCAGGTCCAAGGGTAGAGTCCAGGGGTCATTCCAAAGAAGCAAGCTTTCCAAAGCAATCCACAGGTCTGAGCAGAGCAGCCATCACAGACGTGATTGTTTCTGCAGAGAGCTCACAGCTGTGGAACTCTTTATCAGTGTGGGACAGGGCAGGAACCACTAGCAATCTTGTTTCTGAAGCTGGCTTTGGCCGGGATTACTCATAGATGGAGAAATTACCAATCTAGCTGATCTTCTGCACTCAGCTCGATCCAGGCATACTCCTTGGTGACAATGTTCTAAAGGGGAAGGTGAGCTGGGGGGACTGCTTGCTTGGGGGACTGGGGGTGGACTCTGAGAATTTCCTGGATCATCAGAAAGCCCAGCAGATGGTTCTGGCCCAGTCCAGTGTGGAGTGATGCTTCTGGGTTGAACAGCTTTGCTTCTTCCGCCTCCTCCTCTGAGTAACAGCTGCTGTCATCTCCTCAACCCACTCTGCACATTCCTTCATTGCTGGGTGGAGAGACTGGAGAGGAGGGTGCAGGAGGAATGCTTTCATCACACTTCCAACAAGGACGGAGGACTGGTCACTTCTACAATATAGGTTTCTTTTGAAATTGTTGGACGAGCTGTCTCGGTCACATAGAGACATGATATAAAAAATGGGCGTGGATTCTGAATCGTTTTCGTATTCCCACATTGTGCCTAATGGCAACAAAAAATAATAAAAGGAAAAATTATATACTGCCAGAATTGGCAGGATGAGCTGAGTATAACCATGTACTTTTCAGGCTGAAAAGGCACCCAACAGCAAAGCCTGCAGAGCAAACGTCTCGAGGAAACTTTCAGGAAATAGCTGCAGGCATGGAGAATCACTGCAGCAGCATACAATGTTAGACATGAGCAGTGGAGGAAACTGTTAAGAGAGCTTTAATGGTCGGGTGGGGAAAAATAAGACGTCTCCTCATCTCCTGAGCTCCGCACAGCAAGCAGGAGACAGCTAGCATATGACTTCAGGAAAAAAAGGTTCACAGTTTAGCAACTTCAAAAAATAAAGAAGCCTTGATCTGAAATAATTCCATACTAAAGATTATAGGACTATTAATGATGATATATAGTATTAAATTAGTTGGAAGACTAAAAAATCACAAGGAATTTTATAGCATCATGGCAGTGTTGAGAAATAATTTCAAAGCAATGTTGTACAATACAGGTACATAGGAACACAGTAATTATTATTTTTTCTTTTTTAACACAATAACAGCAACAGCATTTTTTCTCAATGCTCTAACGTATAATCTACAGAGAATGATAAGAGATTATTAACAATATGAACAGCGTTCAACTAGTGTTTCTGTTAACAAAAAAACCCAACTATTGAACCCAAATTTACCACGTTAGGGTCGCGCTCTGTAAAATTGTTTTTTCTTATGCCTCTCGCCTCACCCTTGAAACCAAGTGCAATAGTTGGTTGTTTTTTTGTTAACAAAAACACTGGTTGAACGCTGTTCATATTGTTAATAATGTCTTATTCTCTGTAGATTATATGTTAGAGCATTGAGAAAAAAATGGTGTTGCTGTTATTCTGTTTTAAAAAAATAATAATTACTGTGTTCCTATGTATTGTACAAAATTGCTTTGAAATAATTTTTCAACACTGCTATGATGCTATAAAATTCCTTGTGATTTTTTAGTCTTCAGCCTGGTAGCTAAATTCTCTTATCATCATTGAGCTGAAATAAGGCATTTTGAGGACATCTTGGGGAACAAGGTGTGTGAAGTTCCTCCCCAAGATGCCTTTTTTTTTGCATCCTCAGGACAGCTTATTTGTGCTGTAGAGACCACACATTGCTCTTTCTATGTCATCTCCTAATGTGACCAAAGTACGATAGCCACAGTTTGATTTATTTTATTTTAGGGAGTTCAGTTTGTTTGATCTAGAATTCCAGTGACTTTTCCAGATGTCTGACTGTAGTTCCCACTAGCCCCTGATGGGCTGATGGGATTTGTAGTCCATGAACATCTGGAGAGTCGCAGGTTGCAGACCCTTGATCTAGAACTCACTGAGTTGTCTTTTGAGCAGTCCACGGTATCTGTAAAACTCTCTCCCACGTTGCAAATGAATCAACTTTCATCCAGCCAGCTTTATTTATTTATTGTTCAGTTTATAGCCCAATTTATTATTCATAGTGCAATTCTCACACCTGTACACTGTAATGGGAAATACTTTGGTATGGAATAACTTGATCCAGGTTGCCAGTGACAAATCCTTACACTTAAGAATCTTTTCTAGCTTCTTCATGGCTGCCCTTCCTTCACAGTCCGAATCTCCTTCAGATTTCTTGGTTACACTCTTCCTTTTGGTTAATGATGCAACTGAGGAATAGAAAATCTTGAACAATTTCAATTTCTTTATCGTCAGTCTTAAAGCTGTGTAGTTCTTCAGTAGTCGTTACTTTTGTCTTCTTAATGTTCATCTACATTTGTGCTTGGGTGCTTTTTGCTTTTACCTTCATCAGTAGTAACTTCACTATTTTCCAACAGTAATGTGGTATCATCATCATCACATCTCAAATTATTAATGTTCCCCCAATTTTTCCTCTATTTTTATCTAAATATAATCCAGCTTTTCTTTTTGATACGTTCTACATATAGATTGAAGAGCTGGGGAGAGAAAATGCATCCTTTGTCTGACACTCTTGCTCATTGAAAACCATTTGGTTTCTCCATATTAATCCTAACAAGATTTTCCGGATATGGGATGATCAGGTTTACCATTCTTCTGTGCATTACTAACCAGGGTTAACTGATGTCCCACTGCTGTTGTTGTTGCTGTTGCTGTTGCTGTTGCTGTTGCTGTTGCTGTTGTTGTTGTTGGTGGTGGTGGTGGTGGTGGTGATTGATTGTGTTTGTGATTGTGATTGTGATTGTGATTGTGATTGTGATTGTGATTGTGATTGTTTGTGATTGTTTGTTATTGTTTGTTATTGTTATTATTTACTGGATTTAATATACCGCCCTATCCCCGAAGGGCTCAGGGCGGTGTACAGCATAAAAACAGCATATATAAAAACATCACAGTGCCAATATCATAATACAATTTAAAACAGCAGTTATTGCCTGACACAGTTGTGATTGTTGTGATTAAATAAAAATTAGGAACAGAGATTTGCCTATTTATGAGGGAAAACCTATTTATGAGGGGAAACAAACAAAACAAGCTGCAATTTCCTTAATTATTTCAACTGCATAAGGAAAAAAGATGAGATGGTACAAACTCTGTGTGGGTGTGTTTGTGTGTGGGTGTGTACAGAAAATACTGTGCTATCTAGGAAACCAATTTTGATCAGAAAGAAAGAAAGAAATTGCAGCCAGGAATTTATTTAGCATTTTGTTTCCTCCTTAAGTTCAGCATCTCATTTCTTGACTGTGATCAGACTGCGCTAGCACAGGGCCGATAACAACATTAAGTCCATGTCAAGTGTCAGGACTCTGGAGTTCCGATGGAACTGAACTTTACCTTTTTTCAATTAAGGAGTGAAAAGCTGTTTTCTCCTTGCTCTTGGCAAGATTCCCAGACTGCAGAAAAGGGGGAGAGTGATATTTGAAAGTAGACAGGCTGGATGAAACCGTTCCAAAGTTCAGATTCATATATGGTGGTCAGAAAAGTGTATATGATATTGTCCATATCGCCACTTCAAAGTTCAAGTTATACTTGGCTCGGACTGCAGTTTTTCAAAAGAATAATTGTAAATCAATCAGGTCGATGGGTAAGATTTGCCAGAAGTCGTCTCGCCATGTGATATACAGGCGAGGATCACCCCTTTAATTTGACTTAGTTACACGTGGGCAGGTGCCCTGAAAGTCACCGAAAAGGTAAGTAATTCAGGCAGTGGTGGGATCCAAAAATTTTAGTAACAGGTTCCCATGGTGGTGGGATTCAAACTGTGGCGTAGCGCCAATGGGGCTGGGCGGGCAATCATGGGAGGCGGGCATCCCTAAGGGCTGTGGTAAGGATTACGCCACGGTGCCGGTCCTTGGTGGAAACGAATTTAACGCGAGGGCTAGGTTGCCAAGCACGCCGGGTGCACCTCCTGCTAGACTGCCTCAAGTTCTGGCGCTGGCTACTGCTGAGAGGAGGGGTATGACTAAGGCAAAATCACGGGCAAAATCACCACTGTAACCCTCTCGCACAATACAAATAATTAGTAATCTACTCTCGGGAACCTGTGAGAACCTGCTGGATCCCACCTCTGAATCCAGGCTTCCATGAACACACATAAACACACACGAAACTGGGTAATACTGGATCAGACTCTTGATCCATCAAGGTCAGTGTTGTCTACTAAGACTGGCAGTGGCTTTCCAGGGCCTCAAGTAAGGTCTTCCACATCACCAACCACTGTTACCCAGCACCCCAGCATGAGGAAGATAGTTTTCACTGTTCACACTACTTGATTCTTTGAATCAAAGATGCCAGAGATTGAACAGGGGAACAGGAGCAGCAGTGCATGTGAGGTGCGGCTAAGAGCAGGTGCACTCATCTGAGGAACCGGTTTGATTCCCAGCTCCACTTGAACTGTGGAGGCTTATCTGGGGAATTCAGATTGGCTCCACACTCCCACACGCCAGCTGGGCTAGTCACAGCTGGAGCTCTCTCTGCCCCCCACCCACCTCACAGGGTGTTTGTTTGTGAGGAGGGAAGGGCTAGGGAGACTGTTAGCCCTTTGAGTCTCCCACAGGAGAGAAAGGGGTGGATATAAACCAAACTCTTCTTCTTTCAGGCATGTCCTGTCTTCTGTCTACCTTCTCTCCCCGCGCAGCTCATGGCAGGATGAGGAGACACACCCAAGCTGCCCCTCCAACCCCGACATGCCTTTCATGGACACACAGGGGTCATGGTCTCCCTCATCCCCATGGAACTGCTCAGGGAAAGAAGGCAAGTTTTAAAAAAAAACAGGACATGCCTATTATGGAGGCGCTGGGCTGTGGCAGCTCCAGGGCTGCCTGTACAGAAGGTGCTAATGGTCCCAGGGCTTCAGCGGGGGCGTTTACCCCAGAGTGCAGCTGCTCCCTGGCCCATGTGGAAAGGGCCTTAGAGTTGGTAGGTTGGCCCTAGGCACCCAAGGACAAGGGGAGGCAGGATTGCCAGATCTAGGCTGAGAAAGGCCTGAGATTTGGGGGGGGTAGAACCTGAGAGACACCAGAGGTGATCCAGCACGCCTCCTCACAGGCTCCCTAGGAGAGTAGGTTTTCACTGATTACCGTGTGTGTGCTGAGAGGGGTTACCACCAGTGATTTTGCCACGTGATTTTTTGCCTTTAGCTACGCCTCCCTCTCTGTGCAGTGGCACGAACTCTTGAAGCAGTCTAGCAGGAGGTGCAATCAAGGCAAGGGCAGCCTGTGCTCAAGTGCACTGCCTCAAGCCAAGGATTCCATGAAAGGCCCCTTGCCACAGCCCCACCCCCGGAATGCCTGGCCATGCCCCATTGTGCCCCGCCCAGCCCCATTGGTGCTACGCCACAATTTGAATCCCACCACCATGGGAACCTGTTACTAAAAATTTTGGATCCCACCACTGACAGAGACCATAGAGTCCACCTTCCAGAGCATCCATTTCCGCCAGGGAAACGGATCTTTATAGTCTGGAGATGAGCTGTAATTCCAGGGGATCACCAGGTCCCATCTGGAGGCTGACAACCCTGAGGTGATTGTAGCATCTGTTCAGACAAACAGCCACTACTGTCAACGAGAGTCTTCTCGCCACTAGATGACCTGGTTCATGAGCCCTGGTCAGAACTGGGGCACAGAACTGCAGGTGCTCCTTGGAGTTTTGGACACTGATGTAAATTTCATCAGCTGAGGTCTATGGTTGGATGCTTCCATCTAGCCCCCCAGCAGCCCACCTTTGTATTTTCTGTGAATGCTGAAGACCTCTCGACAAAGAAATGTACTCAGTGTGTCCGCCTAGAAAGAAGGACTGACAGTAATTAGGAATCCAGCCCTGTGTGTGGAACAAGAGAACTGTAATTGGGATTTCAAACTTCTGTTCCTGCCTCACATTTCTTTGTGTGGAACAGAAGGCTCCGGGAGCCCTGCCCACAAAGCCCGCTGAAGTCTTTCCAACCACTTCAAAAAGAAGTGCTCTCGATGAGCGCTTTTTCTCAGAGCCCCGGTTTATTTTGGAACCGAGTAACATTTTCCAGACTGTAGAAGGACCACCTGTTCAATTGAGAGGGTTTTAAAGACGGGGCTACATCCTGAAACGCCCCTGAGTTCTGTTAAAAACAGACCTAGGGCATCGTGAGATTGTTATGGTCAGGAATAATCCAGCTACAAAACAGAAGAAGGCTGATGTTCGGCAACCCCAGACTGAAAAATCAGTTAGCAGTTTAATATTTCTAAGCTCCACTTTAAGAAGAGGCAGAGAAAAGGAACGCAAGTCTACCCTCTTTATGGTCACCAAATATTATCCTGTCCTAGTACTGCTTTCTTCAGTATGAGTAAAAAATACTCATGCATGGTTGACCGATACATTTTCTTATGAGCAGAAAATGCAGTCTGTGAAGGGGCCAAACCTTACCTTCCAGAATTTCATTGATTGTTACGCAATAAAATGCAATTTCCATAAATTGTCTTATGCACAAATCTCCACAAAGTCTCGGAATTAAGAATGGGATTATGATTCATTGAACCATCACTGGTTGGTCTGGAAAGGCGGTCAAGCAAACTCAGGCCCCAGCATTTCTGGAGGAAATTTGGATGAAGGGAATTCTGTGCCTGTTAATACATTGGGGAGATAACAAGATCGCTGCCTTCAGTTTCACTCTGGCGAAAAGACCCCTGTTATTTATTTAACTCGGTGACCTTCGAAAACTGAGGTGATAAAGGGCAGTGGGAAGCAAAATTCCAAGTGATTAATCATGTTAGAAATTGCATCAGATAGATGAAGGCTCATCTGCAAGGTGACCCAGTGATTATTTCCCCCCCCCCCAAAAAAAACTCAATGGGAAGAAATGGATGTAAACTAGAAAATCTCATTTGTTTTACAATAAATCATATTTTATGGGATGTTACAATTTCTCTCTAAGATCAATGGCAACTGGGGAAAGTGGAGGCTATCTTCTAAATGTGACCTCACAGGATGGGTTGGGTCTAAGACCCTCTTAGAGTCAAGCTTAGAATAGGAGTCGGAGTCGGAGCAATTTAAACAAGCTTTAAAGAAATGTTTGAGATTAAAATGAGAATGGCGTCATTAAATCTGGTTCACAATCAGGAAAAGCATGAAATGTTCGTAACCTGCAGGTTTGGATATACTTAAATTCAAATAGTGAAAGACAGAGAATAATTTATTCATTGATGTGTGACCTATTAAACTGGGCTGTAAATTTGAAAATCTGAATTGAGACCCATTCATTCCATGCTTCTTTCTCCTGACAGCTATGTTCCCCAGTTCCCCCCCTTATATGAGGTGTCAAGGCCTCATGGTATGGGAGGGGGGGCAGTCTCTATCAGTTGAGCCTGATGACCTTTACCCGCGCTAGCCCCAGGAGTGGTCATGGCTACACCCGCAGAACGTCAGCTCAATAGGGCTGTGGCACCAATACCTGCCACAGGACTCCCAGATGTCCTCCCGTGACCATGTACCAGAACCCCCCTTTCTGGATGATCCAGGGAGCCTGAGCAGCTCTCCACCCATCAACCACCCAGACCTCACTCACAACCACCAACTGTTGGAGTCCCTCCAGTGACTCTTCCTGGGCCTGGGCTTGTTGGAATTCCAGGTCTCCTGGCAACCGGATGTGGGACCTTTCCAGACCATCACCCCTGCACTTGCCTCCCAACGGCTCACGTTGTTCACCACTTGGTCCCAGTGCATCCTTATTACTTTGGGCCACCATGACACTGGTTGGTTCAGTTGCTCCCATGATCAGCTGTCCAAAAGCCAGGATGTTGCATCCAAGAAGCATTGGGTATGGCAGGTGGGGCACCTTGGCACCTCAGTTGCCCAGGATTACTCCCCCATTCTGCAATGAAGGGCACCATGGACTATGTTTCCACATGTTGATGGAAGCATGCAACCATCACCCAGATCTGGGAGCCGCTTCAGTAGGAGGTCAGCCCAAACCATCAACACAGAGCTGCTATTGTTCAGGAGCAGAGGCGGACCGCCCATTGGGCAGAATGGGCAGCTGCCTTGGGCGACAGAATTGCAGGTCACGTGAGGGGCAACAAAATGTCTGACTGGCCCCGCCCATTTTGGACAGTGGCTGCCTGGTTGGTTACCTGAGCAGCTCTAGGCTGCAGGTCACTCACTGATGACGTTGTGAGTGAGTGAGTCACATGGGGAAGAGAGCTCCACCTCCTCCAACCTGAGGTACAAGCAGCAGGGCACCCCATGATGCTTCTCCTGGACTGCCCCAGGATTTATGACTTGGTGGACAGTGTTGGGAGATCTTCCCAGCACAGCTGATTGGAGCAATGGTAGTTCTCCTGGGTTTTCAATGTCATTTTAATTATCCACACCAAACTTTCAGGTTGGGGTTTTCTCTTAAGGACAGAACTGCATGTTATCCTCAAAATAGGTAACTATCCAAAGCAAGACCCCTCATTGCACATTTCCTCACCGGCCAATCAGTGACATTGAAAAAATCAGTGCATAAGAAGATATATCTACCTTACAGGAAACTAAATCTCTGCATAGAGAAACCATTTTGAGTATAAATTACTACAAATTGATTGGGATTTTAAAATCAGATCTACCCCTGTCCCATTGAAGGCTTGAAAAACTCACCCGATGGTATCTTACATCAGGAGGCATCGTCTCTTTGGGTCCCCCCCCCCCCATTTTTTAATGTTAACTTATTTTAGCACCACCACCACCCTCGAGAAACTTCAAGATCACAGGAGAGTACAACAGATAATTAAAATTAAATTCTCTCACTGCAAAACAATGCCACAGTGTATACTTCTACCAGAAAAGCGTTCCAAGAAATTGAATGAACTGTGCTGGTATTTACTAACGGCTGCACAAGTAACAACTGCAACCAGTTGGAAATCAGATAAAGGTCTCTCGCATGTTGGGAAGACAGAGGTCGATTCCCCACTGAGGATTAGATGCTCACACAAAATATCCAGGTTTCCAGAACTCCCCACTGCATCAGCGCTAACACGCCATATAGTTTCTGTGCTCCCACCCCCCACCCCAGCACGTGCTATTTTAGAACCTTCAAGAAAGTAGACCTTTTCAAAAAAACACGGGCAATCTGGAGTGGTGGGGACGTTGAGGGGGTGAATCGGGATTCAGTTTTCCCGCCACTGATAGTGACATGGAGCTCTGTGCATCCACGATAATCAAAGAGAGTGGGCTGTGCTGCGGATGCACAGCCTTTTTTTTTTTTTTAATTTCGCTGACCAGAGATCCACGTGGGATGGCAACATGGGGCTGGGTTTTGACTGATTGACTGAGTAGAAGTAATACAAAGCAGTGCTGGCTACATCGTATCCACTTGGATTCGACTACATGGAGTATGCCATTAGAAACAGCTTTATCAGCCTCGCTTTGTTTCCACATAGGGTCGCTTCATGCATGCTTGCAGAGATGTGATCTGAAGTTTGAAAATTAAAAAAATTCTGCCCCAACACAACGCAACAGCCAATCAGGATAGTCCCTGAGCGGATCGCTTGTTCAATCTGCCTCAGTGGGGAATCCTTTGTTGCTGCTGCATTTCTGGGAACAAGGATCGCTTAGCAGAAGCTGCAGTGGGACGCTGACACTATGTTGAAAGTGGTCCCGTTTTTCCTAACCGTTTGTATCCACATTCTTTTGGTGGGAATTCAAAGTTAGAGAATATGCTACTATGGCCAAATTAACCAATACCAAATTGACACCAAAAAAACATGAATTGATGAGAAATGGAGTCTCTCTTATTTTGCATATACAAATCTTAATCGATCGTGAAAAGACAAGATAACTTGATGACTGAAAATTAATAACTAAGATACAATAACTGGACTAGTAAAAATACTTTGGAATAAGTAAATAATAAAGATTTAAAGACCTTATAAGTCTCTCTACTAATCAGAAAATGTTATATTGAGACCCATAATGCAATACATACTTACATAATGATGGGTAGATATCATTAGTGTTGGAGTCTCAACTATTTTCTACTATTCCTTTTGTCTTTTTTCTGATTGTTTAATATACGTTGAAAAAAATTTAATATAATTTTTAAAAGGTCACAGGAGAGAATCTTGCTGAAGCTTTCTTGGGTTGGTTGCATACTTAATATGGGCTTGAATCCACTTGTGTAAACAAATGCGAGAACCACCCTGAAGGCAGGTGTAAAAAGATCCCATATTCAGAGAGACTTTGCCTGTGTGCAAAGTCTGGTGGAAACAATGGCACATTTTTTTTCTGTTGTTCTCATTATAGTGGATTAAGGGATCAGATTTTTCTCCCTTACTAGTCAAATTACCAGATGCTCAGGGAATGCATGTTCAGAACTGTTATTATCAGGTGAAAACTTCTTCTTCTTCTTCTTCTTCTTCTTCTTCTTCTTCTTCTTCTTCTTCTTCTTCTTCTTCTTCTTCTTCTTGGCAAGTGCCTAATCTTTGCCCCTTTGCATTTAAAGTCCAAAAGCATTGTGGGTCCTTGATAATGACAATGAAACCTTTTTAAATGTTATGAGTTAGTTAAGCTCAGCCATGATTGGATCCTCCCGTACCTCCTACAGGAAACTCTCGAAGTCCTGGTGATATTCTGCATCCTTTTGCTTTTGCTGGCAAGATGACCAAAGAGCACATCTGGATTTGCAAATTCATTTTCACCCTGCACATTTTTTTGTATTACTATGCTGTCATGCTTAATATATACTGGAAATTACTGAGTCCCATAGCATTTAATTTGCAGGAAAAAAGACCAACCATGAGATTCTTTGAGTCCATAAACAGCAAGTAAGAATCATTTGTAGAGCTAAATAAAATGTTCCATGTACATTGCAGCTGTTGATAGATTTTATTACATTTTTCCCAGTTAAGGACCTTATTGCATCTGCAGGCAAGTTTTATTATATTTGGTTTTACTCCTTCTTGAGTTCAGTATATTTTCGCATTTGTCGCTGGCTTATTTAATCAGCGATCATCAAATCTGTGTCGCAAGCTGGCTTGCAAGGGATAATTATGAATAATTTCAACCTGTTGCTAACTGCCTTGGCAGTCATTTAAGTTATGACTGTTCTTCATGCTTCCTTAAATGTTCTGCAGATGATTCTTATTAAATTTGTAGAAGTCTTAAGGAGGAAATGCACTGAAATGTAATGGTGAGGCTAGCCACAAACAGCTGGTTCCAGAAAGCAAATCAAGGAACTAATTTCTACTGTAACAGGGCCCTGTAAGCCGCTTTCTGAAGTACAGCAAGACTGAAGTAGCAAGTACATTCCATTCACGCCTTCTCTCTTTGGCAATCATTGTTCTACAGTAGCAGTCACAAGTGAATGAAATCTTTGTCCCAGTACTTCATTACGACAAAGTACAGCACCAACCACTTGATTGTTCCCTTTAAAATGTATTCATTTATACAGAATCATTGGTATGTGAAGCACAGGGACCACAAAAGGGAAGTTTATTGGTCTCAAAGAGCTTACAATGCAGTGTAGTCAGTGGAAGATAAAATGGTCCCCACTGTTTGGGCGCCTGAGGCTCGGCTGTAGTTCCATTCTTTTAGATGCCTCCTCCATTCACCCCATGGACCTGGCGAAGTTCCCAGAGGGCCTGTAAGAAAGAGCTATCTGACTGGCTGGAGGGGCTGGCCACGGTTTTACTGCCCCTCACTGAAACTGGAAATTGAAACTGAGGCTGCCTTGTTTCCCATCTTTTCTCCATCTCGGGTTGGGCCTGATTTTCTGATCCCATCACAGGCCCTGCCACTCCTCCCTTCTTCTTGGCCTTAGATCGGGCGCCTGTTTTAACTGTTTTAACTAACTTTTGTTAAACAACTTTTGTTGTTTGATTTATATTATTTGTGCGTAACTGCTGCTTAAGTTTTAATTGGTTAATGGGTTTAAGTTTTATGTTGTTTTGATTTAAGGTCTTGAAGAACAAAGCCAGAATAGGAGTCACTCGAGTTCTTCTCGGGATGAGGCGGCCTATAAGTTGAATAAATAAATAAATATAAATAAATAAATAAATAAATAAATAAATAAATAAATAAATAAATAAATAAGTGTCTTGTGCTTGACATTGGCCCTTTGTGTACAAACCTTTAAAACATTTTGAGGGGCAGGACATAAAACATTTCTTCCCTGGAATTCCAAATTGTTTTTACCTCTCTGTTTTGTTCCCAGCCTCAAACATTTTGTAAATGAATCCTCTTTAAAACAATTCCTCCAGTTGAAACATTTGGAAAACATCTTCAGTTGCTGTGAAATGTAATGACAATTTTTCCATCATTTCGATTCCCCTGAGCTTCCTCCTTGGCCCCATTTTTTGAGCCCCCTCAGTTCCCCCTGTTTATTTGTAGCCTTTCTGTTTGTTTTTTAATCTTTTGAGGGTACAGTCTTCAAAGCACTGAGTATACAAGGAATAGTGAATCACAGCACAAGGCTTTGAAGCACTGAAGCATCAATTCAACACAAAATTCAAAAAAAGGAAAAAAATCATGTAATGGCCCCCTTGAATTATTTTGAGGGGGTGAGTGTGGACATGCATCAATGTAAAGGAGGGTCTGATTTCACCCCACTTTTCTTTCAACCATATGAGTCTCAAAATGGCTTACAACTCCTTTCCCTTCTTCTCTCCACAACAGACACCTCATGAGATAAGTTGAGAGAGTTCTGAAGAACTGAAACGGGCCCAAGATCACCCAGCAGACTTCATGTGGAAGTGTGGGGAATCAAACCTGGTTCTCCAGATTAGAGTCCATGGCTCCTAACCACTACGCTTCATGCCATTATTTTGAAATGTTTGTTAAATTCAATAAGATTATGCATATATCTTCTATATTTATTTTTACCCAATAGATTATTGAGACAAAGCAGATGCTGGAGCCACTGAGCCACATCCTCCACCCCCAGTTATTACGGAAGTGAACAGATACTTCTGTGGAGAAGAACATGCGCAGGTAAGTTAAGTGTGATGTGTGTGGTGGGGGAAATCAACCAGCTGTCAGTGGCTGGCTGGATACCAGCCCTAAAGAAAGAAGGATGAGGCAGGGCAGACATTCATCGACAAAATACGTTGATGTTCAAAACCGTCTTTGAAAACGTATGCAAATAAACATCTGATAACGCTCTCTTTCCCGGTTGAAAGTTGCAATTTGAAAACCAAAGTAATAACATACGACAAAATCCAAAGTGTATGTGATGTCTGTTCAGTCTGTGTGATATGGATGTGAGGTCACATGGCATACAACATAACTCGTGTTGGATAAGAAGAAGGGAGTGAGAGAGGGGAAAGTAATTGTCTGTTCTTGGACTTTTTTCAAGGAGGGTTTTGAACATCAATTTTTTTTGTTAGCCAACACTAGAGCTGCAATGTTAAATACTGGTTTGATTTATAGAGAAGGACTGCAGCATTTTCAGGTGATGGGAAGTATCAAAACAATAGTTCAAGGGTAGAAATCACTGCCTCTAATTTTCCATTCGTAGATCGTATTTCAAGCTTTAATATAACTGTTTTGCACATCTGCTACCGATTCAAAGCTCTAGAGAGCCTTGAAAACATAGGCCTTGAAACAACGGAAACCCTTTCCTACTGAAGACTTGTGTAACTTGCAACCAGGTAATGCACCTCCCACCCCAAAAAAAAAACCCATATTCCTCTGGCTCTGAATATGAATTTCTTCTTGACTTAGAGCACCTTCGCACATTCAGAATAATGCATTTTCAATCCACTTTCACAATTTATTGTCGAAGGCTTTCTAATGGCCGGAATCATTGTGGTTTCCGGCTATGGGACAGAAGCCTTCCCTGACGCTTCGCCTGCATCTGTGGCTGGTATTCGTGGCTGGTATCTGTATTGATTCTGAAGATGCCAGCCACAGATGCAGGCTAAACGTCAGAAGAGAATGTTGCCAGAACACGGCCATACAGCACCGAAACTACACAGCACCCACTTTCACAATTGTTTGGTAAGTGGATTTTAAGCATGTCGCAAAAGGAGATGGGGCTACCCTTTTGAGGGTCCATAACTCTGAACTCCCTAAACCAACCTGCACCAAACTTGGGGGTCCCATCAGACACCCAGGATGATATCCTGAAATTTTGGTGCTGATATGTCCAAAAATGGACTTCCGCAGAACATCCCCTGAAATTTGCCCAAGAATCTTTGTTCTGCATTGAGTTTTCTGCATTGCTGTCAATGGGGGTTGCAGGCTGGGGGGGGGCACATTTCTGAAGGCACAGTCTCAAAACTGCAGGCCAAAAATTGAAAATGCGCCCCCTGCAGGCCAAAAATGGAAAACCACTAAAAATACCCAAAAACGAACCCTGCATTTTGATGCCCCCCCACAAGGTGGTGCCCTGGGCAGCTGCCCACCTCGCCCAATGGGCATTACGCCTCTGCTAACAGTAGTTCTGCTAGGCAGCTATATATATCACAGGATTCCATGCACCAGGAAACTGCTTTGAATGTGGCCACTGCAGAGAACCCCCAGGGTTGTTTACAGCAGTGGCACACCACCCACGGGGACAGGTGGGATCAAGAACATAGGTGCTGGGGTTCCTGAGCTTAAGCAACTCCATTACATGCCCAAAGCTCCTCCCCCTTTTGTGTTTTTTTTGTATTTTTAAAGTGGTTTTTTCAGTTTTTGGCCTGCAGGGGGCGTGGTTTTTAGGCTAGCAGCACCAAAATTTCAGGGTGATATATGATGCTGTTTTGAGGTGATGATGTTTTGATGCTGTTTTGAGTGATGCTGTTTTGAGATGGATTATCCCGCACCCTGAAACAGCATCACTTTCAATATTTAATGCAGCACCAAACAATGCAGCACCAAATTTTCAGGGTATCTGTAGGGGGCTCTGCTGATGATAAATATTCTTGATAGTTTAGGAAGTTTGTTTGGAGTCCAAAGCGCGGACTTCCAAAGTGGGCGCTCCCATCCCCCATTGTTTCCAATGGGAGCTAATAGAAGATGGTGGCTACACCTTTGAGGGTCCATAACTTTGGACCCCTGAACCAAACTTCACCAAACCCAGAAAATTTGGTGCTGCTAGCTTAACAATTGCACCCATGACAGCAGGCACCCCTGGGGTTTCTCTCTAGATTCTCCTTTAAATCCACCCCCTCTCGGCATAGATTTAAAGAGATGAACTGAGGTCCCCAGTTTAAACATTGAAAGTGATGTTGTTCTCTCAGGGTTGGAGAATCCAATTCTAAAACAGCATCACTTTCAATGATGTTTAACTGGGGACCCCAGATCTGCCCTTTAAGATGGATTTAAAGAAAATCTAGTCTCCTAAGTTTAAGCACTGTCGATGTAGTTTGAGGGTGGATTCCAGCATCAGCTGCTGCCCGCGGGTGCAAACTCCAGATTGTGCATCAGGCTTCATTTTCCCTAGCTACCCCTCTGCCTGGAGGGGAGCGAGAAGGGACTGCCAGCTGCTGACTGGGAGCACAGCCGGTGGAGGGGGAGGCGGGGCAGAGAAGTCTGCTATCTGTGGCCTTGGAGCACTGCTTTTATAAGCACTGAGGCCGTGGGTGGGGCTTGAGTAGGTGTGGCTACACACCCCATGGTGGCTGGGGTGGCTTGGGTGGGCACCACGATGACAGGCTGTCTACTGGGCTACCCACTGTGATGTCCTGCCCTCTCCCCTGAAGCTGTGGCCACCGCCCCCCGTAAAAAAAAAACACCCAAAAATTAAAAACGTAACTGGACCATCCTAATCTCCAACTCCAGCCAATTACTGGGCCCTATAAGCCACTTTGCGTGTTTTCGACGTTTTACCTGCAGGGCCAAGATTAATATTATCGGCATCTATAAAATTTCAGGGTATCATCAGGAGACTGTCCTGATGATACCTCCCAAGTTTGGTGAAGTGTTCACGGGGGCCAAAGTTATAGACCCTCAAAAGGGGTAGCCCCCATCTGCTTAGCTCCCATTGGAAACAATGGGGGATAGGAGCACCCACTTTGCGGATCCATAACCTTGGCCCCCCTAAACCAAACCTCACCAAACTTGGGGAGTATCATCAGGAGAGTCTTCTTAAGATACCCTGAAATTCTCAAAAGCCGACATTCTAAAGGTGCGCCCACTGTACAGCAAAACACAAAAAAATAAAAACTGCTGTAATTTTGGGTGGATCCGAGCCTGGTAGGCTTGGATCTCGGGAGATCAGACCTCATTAATAATTCGAACTGGGAGCCCAAACATGAACTGGGGCAAATTTTCCAATCTACCAACCCTAGCATGCATCTTGGATATACTTTGTTCAATGCCACTGACAGCTGCTGATTGCCTTCACACGCCTCTCTGGGGAGCTTGTCTATGAAGCCTCCCCCAGGAGTGGACAACTGACACTTGTGCTTGAGAAAGAAGTTTTACAGCCAAATGGCTTGAGCTAATGGAATGTTGGCCCTTTTCCCTGTCATGAGGATATTCCTCTAGCTGTCAGGCCTCTGGCAAACCTGAATAACTTGTGATCTATGACGCTGAATGCAGACTTCTAGCATGCCTGGTGTCCGCCAGTGTCTTTTTTTGGACGTCTCATGCAGGAAGCAAAATACAGGAGTTGAATGGAACCCCTGGTGAACTGTCATACCTGTGTTAGTCTTGGTGGATTACAACTTGTGAGATCTTGTGCTGGAGTCCTAAATCTCCCCCTTCCTTCACTTCTTGCTCAACCCTAATGATCAGACCAGAAAATTGGACCTGGAGCGCTCCCATGGAGACGTGTCCTTAAATTACAGTGAGAGATGAGTTCTGAAGCCAAAGGGGTTGATGAATATCGCTTGGGATAATTAAATGCTTGCTGAAACAACGATTCTTTCAGCACGGTGCGGCTTCCAGGCGGCTTGTTTCTCCTGGCATGAGCTTATGTTTTCCAGTTACATGTTCCTCAACAATGCACAACACAATTTACATCTGAAAAGGTCACAAAGCTCAGTGTGGCAGAGTGAATTAATCCTGCCAGCAATGTGTGCGGGTTCGATAGTGTACAAAGCTTTTATTGGGGATAGAAAGGGGCAATAAATTGCAAGAATTTAGGGCTGGGAGCAGCTCTTGTTTTAAATTTCTTCAAAGCGCACTCATTCCCATCTGGCTTCAGCCAGTCACCCATTTTGCCAGCTATATTCCACTGATACGGCTGTCTCCTTGGGACCCACCGTAGGCTGATCTACTCAGATATAAATCCCATATTATTCAATGGGGCTTGTTCCTAGGAATGTGTCCTTATAATTTCCTGGGAGTCAGCCCCACTCATTCAAGCATCCAGGAAGAAACTGGTTGCACATATTAAAAATATGTGTTGATCATCATAGGTAATAGGGATACAAAAGTAGAAAAACAGCAATCAGAGGTCAAGCTCAAGACGGAAACACGATGGGGTTGGGTCGGCGCATAATGCCGACCTAACTCGGGACCATTCTCCTCGTGATGAACGTCCCGTTGTGACAGGAGGGACGGCACAGCATCCACACAGGTTGTACTGTCTCTCAGTCGTGCCAGACAGACCGCCTTCCGCGCATTGCAATTGCCAGGGGACACTTCTGCCCCCCAAGCAACAGCCCGAAGTCACAGGGCAGGGGCATGTCCCCTGGCCTGTGTGGACGCTACCGGGAGGCCGGAGGACATGGTATCACGCATTGTAGCGGGAGGGGAATGGCCTTCCAGCCACTGCCATTCAAGCATGGTGGCTGGAAGCCACAGCCTCAAAAACCTCGCTGGGGAAGCTTTAGGTCGGAAACAGCGAGCCAAGAGCAGCTGCGCCTCTGCAGTGAACAGCCCCTGGGGACAGCTGCTTTGCCATCCCCAGGGCTGTTTTATGGCCCATGCAGAAAGGGCCAGATAATGTTGGAAGACTTTGGCTAGGAGCCTGAAATGAAGCAGGGGAGCAATTCCTAGAATTCTGTGATGATGCACCTTGTTCATTATAAACACGTTTCAGCAACCAGACGATTGTATACATGGACATCAATGGATGGTCAATATAGAAATCAAAGCCACCATTTGCCTTCTTGTGCTGAATACGTCTTTATTTTTCTGAAACTTACCTTGTTATTACATTTGCTATTGTGTGACCAAGCTGTATTTGAGAGAATGTCTACCTCTCTCTACCCACCTTCATGGAAAGCCAAACGCCCACTCGGCTTTTGTATTTTCTCCTGCCTGTCATGAAGTTCCAAACTCCTCCGTTGCTCATTGTTAAAGCAAAAAGTTAAATTCTCCACAGAACAGGAGGGCTTTCTCACGTTTGCCTAAGGTAGAACAGGGAAGAGTTCCGAGCAGAATACAGTCTCTGAGGCCCCTTCCGCAAATGCAGAATAATGCACTTTCACAATTGTTTGCAAGTGGATTTTGCTATTCCGCACAGTAAAATCCAGTGGGTACTTACTTGCACCCATGGTGGAGTTGCCCAAAGGTTAAAAAATTCTGGAAACAAATTAACAAAAAAACCCCAAAAGATTATAAACCAAAAATTCAAAATGATGCCAGAAAACTACCTGTTGGGTATTTTCCAAGATAATCCACCGGTCAATAACACCACACCTGTTTTATATCTCTACTCATGTAAGCACCACAGATAGCCAGGAAGTGGAAAGATGAAAAGACACCGAACTGCAGAGACTGGCTAGAATCTCCAACTGAATTTAGGAACATCGACAAGCTTTCTACCTATTTGAAAGACCTACCTTCAAGGAGATTTGCGCCATCTGCTGGCCGTCAAACCAACCAACACCCTCTGATACAAGGGAAGCAACCATGCCTTCCTTGAAAACCGCTGCCATCTGGAGTGAAAAAGATGGGGCTCGCCATCTGGACATGGCCCACCCACTCTAGCGAAGGAAGAGGAAGGTGAGGGACGGTTTGGGGGTTTGCTGGACCAAACGCTCTGAAATTTGAACACAACGTAGCTCATACCTCCCAGCTAGGTAATTCGCCTGCAAGGGAAGCTAGGTAATTCGCCTGCAAGGGAAGGGAGTGAAAGAGACAGGACCCGCCACCTGGACATGGCCCACCCACCCTAGCAGAGGAAGGGGAACGTTAGGAGGCACGGGTTAGTACCACATGGAACGAGAGAGGGAGGGATAACTCTTGCCCCTCCCTCCCCTTGCAAGCATTGTGCAATGACACATGTTCTAAACATTTGCTTCCCCCCTTTCTTTCTTTCCACTTCACCAGACTGGAGCTGACAGCAACGTGGGTGGTCAGCTCCACTAGTAGAATCTAAAATATTTCAAATGAACAGAATGAGCCAAAAAGTCAAACCAAACAAAATTCTATTAACAACCTCTGCATCTTCTTTTCTCTTGTGTTGGATATCCTAAAAAAAACTTACACTGTATGTCCAACTTCAGCTAGATGTTCTGGATTCACAAATCCCATCAGCCCCTGCTGGCATGGCCAATGGGAATTGTAGTCCATGAACATCGGATGGGAATTGTAGTCCATGGAACACCACAAGCAGCAGGAGCTGATTGGAATTGTATCCACAAAACATCTTAAAGCACCAGAATTGGAACCCCTGATCTATACCATGTTCCCTTCAGTGACTACTTTTTTACCTTTGCAGAACCGAAAGCAGTCAAATATATTAGAGGAGATGGTGCACTTTTCTGGGTTTTATATAACAGCAATTTAATTCAAGGTTAAATTCAGCTACACACCTTCCAGTGGTTTTTCATTGCCATACAATGGAAACAATTACATTTCTTATTGCAACTTACGATAGTGTTGTAGTCAGACAATAAACACAGGTTTCCTTTTTTTTAATTAGTGGTCCAGAGATAAAGGCATAAAAATAGATAAGGGGCTAATAGATGTGGAAAGGCATCAGATAAACAATGCTAGCATAATGGACAGATAATAGTTTCAAAATAGAATCAAAAGGAGTGTCATTTGATTCTTCGGGACTACAGCAATGAATGCTGGGGAAGCACAAACAGTCTGAGGATTTCCCTCGCCCAGCCACCCAAAGCAACCTTGGAGGCTGTATTCGAGAGTGAAAATCTGTTGGGGGGGAAGAAGAAGAAGAAGAAGAAGAAGAAGAAGAAGAAGAAGAAGAAGAAGAAGAAGAAGAAGAAGAAGAAGAAGAAGAAGAAGAAGAAGAAGAAGAAGAAGAAGAAGGAGGAGGAGGAGGGGAAGGAGGAGGGGAGGAAGAGGAGGAGGAGGAGGACGAGGAGGAGGAGGAGGAGGAGGAGCAGGAGGGAGAGCAGGATATATGTGAGCAGGAGCAGGAGCAGAGCAGGAGCAGGAACAGCAGGAGAGTGGAGCAGGAGCAGGAGAGAGCCGGAGGCTTATCTGGGGAATTCTAGATTCTGCATGCACCCCACATGCTGCCAGCGCTGGGTGACCTTTGGGGTCACAGCTCTCGGGAGCTCTCTCAGCCCCACCTACCTCTCAGGGTGTTTGCTGTGAGGGGGAAGGGCAAGAGATTGTAAGCCCCTTTGAGTCTCAAGTGCAGGAGAGAAAGGGGGATATAAATCCAAACTCTTTCCCCTCCCTCCTCCTCCTCCTCCTCCCTCCCTTCTCTTTCACACGTGGTAAGATTTTCAAATATCCCTATTTGAGGGGGTTAAAGCGGGATTGACCTGGTTTAGGGGCAGGAACCACGCAAAGTTCCTGTCCAAACTGGGTTTAATCCCGCCCACACACCAGGATAACTGGCCCATGCAGAAAGGGCCTTAGCCGGACTAAAACATTTCTTTTGGCTCAGGCTTTTAATAAGGAATCCTTCCAATCAGCTTTTTATGGGCTACTTCTGTTTTAGGGATAGTTATTGTGCTACTTAAGGTCCAACGGCTATTTACCACTTGTACATTGCCTCGAAGAGGTGGCATAGAAATATACTGAATAATTAAATATGTGGAGGGGGTTTAGGAAGCCCTTTAGAGAATCACTCCTTTGGTTACAATCACTATGAAGTCAGGGTTGCCATTTGCCCAATTATACCACGTTGCATTGCTGTAGGGCAATTGTCCTTTTCCTGTAAAGGATACTGAAGGAATGAACACATACAAGTATGAGTAAAATAGGTTTTACGGCAGTCAAATAAGCTGGAAGAAATCATATTTATGGAAGAACTAATGCAAGAAAATAACAGCCCATCCTGAAGATTCCAATCTCAAGGCATTATATAATGTTTGTATCACACTTCAACAGGGCTCATACAGCCATAACTGACCTACATGATCGACCTAAGTCAGATTCTCTCTCTCCGCCAAACCATTAGTAGTGGATGTAGTGCTATATAGACAACTGTTATTTTCCTTCCTCTGACTCCCAACCAGGCGCATAAATTTAAACATGCACCCTGGTTCAGCATGAGCTAGACATGCTGTCAGGGCTAAGCCTGTTTGTCAGATGTCTTGCTGTGTACCATAAATGTTTTCTGTAACTGCTTTCCTGTTTCCCTCTCTTCCCTTCCTGGCAACCCCTGCGCCAGCCTCCCAAGTGTTAGCAAGGTGAACGGTTCCAGGTTCTTGAAGCCTGGGTGGCAACAAGCAGAAATTCGTAAGGCACATTTGGTGTGGGACAAATGGGTTGAAGGATAATTCTGATCTAAGCTGGAGAGCTTAGATTCAGCTGCATTGTTACTCTAATGCTGTTGTTAGAAATAAACTGCTTTAGGACTTTCCTGCTGTCTCTGTTATTTCCACGCTCGAGCCTGACAATGTTCACTGTGATATTAAATGTGGTAAATCAAGGCTTCAGGTCTTCAAGAAAGCTCAGGTACAAATGGACATGTCGCCTCACTGTATTTGGCAATTTCACTTCACGGCAAACCCTCACTGGCCCTCCCCATCTCTTCTCATACTCTGTGATAAGGAGAAAATGGCAGAGGAAAGTACATTAATGTTACCCGGCGGCATCCTGGATGACTGTTGGTGCAACATGGTGACGGTCTAGGATAATGAGATTATTTTGGTTCCTCGCTTCATGATCGCCTCTGAGGCCCCTTTTGCACATGCAGAATAATCCACTTTCAATCAACTGTTTACAGACTTTTTACAGTTTTAACAAATTCATTAATGTTTTCTCCCCCTCGAACTGGTACTAGTGGTGCCGAGATGTTAACTGGAAGTTATTGTTACTGATTTTATTGTTTTATTGGAATTTATTGTTGTAAGCCTTTCTGAACCTATGAGGGGAAGAATGGCGTATAAGTAAAATAAATCAGATCACATCCAATTAAAGCAATGGAGGTCACAGTCCCCAGATCTTGCAAAGTGTTGCAATCACAAGAGAAGCAAACTAGGGATTCTTTAGAGGTGAAACAGGATGCTTACATCCTTGAGAAACAGGGCTAGAGGTGCCTTTGGTGTTGCTGTGTGTAACGGGGTGCTTATACTCAAGGCGAGGGAGAGATATTATTCCACCTCTAGCCACCAACTGTAACGGGACGCAGGTGGCTCACAACTGGTTCCCTACCAACTGAATGCCAGTGGGGGGTTTCCTTTACACCTAAAAATATCCCAGGCTAGTGTCAGGATCTTCTTTTACTCTGGTTGCCACCATTAAAGAGAAGGAACTAGGAACTCCAAACTACATTACGCTAAATATACAAAGGATCCCACTCACATCTTCAATTTGGTCTGAGGGAATGGGTCCCTTCAGAGTCCCATGTACAAAAAATGGAGGGAACTCCAAATTGGTTGGGATTCTAGTCTCAATAGGACAGGTGCACTCTTCCACCTCTCACACAAACGAGGGCTGGCACGAGGGTAACTTGAACACAACCAATTAAATTTAATAAAAAACAAAAAAGGAAGGCTGGGCTTCTTTAACCAGCTCCAGAGGTACCTAATGCTTGATGGTTTCAGAGAGTTTCTTTTCACTAAAAGCATGAGCTCAGATGTTACTTAGGTTTCATACACAATGGCTGCATACTTTAAGGTGTCTCTTCAGGAACGATTTGGTTTTTTAGATCTACTAAATTTCCTTCTCACAGACAGACACTCAGTCCTTCTCATCCACAACCCACTGAATACACACACCCACACAGTTCATGCCTAGTGAGATTCAGGCACACGTAGCCTCCCTCCCCATACTAATCCCAATGACCACTGCCCTTTGATTGGCTTTTCCTAGACTGGTGTTAGCAAGGGGTAGGGCAGATCAGGGTCTGACAGTAATCACTGTCAGTCACCATCATGCTGCTACTTCGTAACTCCAACTCCAGGGCCTCCCCTTTCTCTAATCAAGCCCACAGCTGTAGAGTAACTGACTTCTGTTAGCTTAACACCTGTTGAGACAGAATCCTTCAGTTCAGATCTACAGACCTTTCTCTGTCAACCTCTGACTCTCTTCCCGAATCTCTCCCAATCTTGGACATTAATAATAATTCTGATCTCTGTAATCAGAATCTCTTCAGAGAGAGGCAACCTGACAGGCTCTGCCTGGTTCATTTACACTGCCAGGGCACCTGGCTCCCTCTCTATCCCCTTCGGCCAGGCAACTGTGCCTCTTGCCCCGACCCTCAACTCAAACAAACCTAGTATAGTGGAGCCTGCTGCCTTACCTCTGGCTGTTACTAAGGCCTTTTCATTAGGCCTTTTACACACACCAGCCCTTCAGTGTGGGCCAAGTCCGTTACATTCTGCCTTACAGTTGAAAGAAAACCTGCTTTGAGAAAGGGGTAGTCTTAAATGCCTTGGTCCAAATTTGATATGTCTGAAGAAATGCTTGTATTGACCATGCAACAAATTATGCAGTTCCCTCTTCCATATACACAAGCAAAAAATATTATAGCAACACAACTCTGGGCATAGAGCAGGGGTCACTGGGGGAGTGTAGGGGAAGGTAGTTGTGAATTTCCTGCATTAAGTAGAGGGTGTAGGTGTCAGGAATCCAAAACCAAACAAACTCATGTAAAGAACAGTAGTTTATTCAGAGATGTGGATCTTCCCTGACAAAGCCAGAACTGATTTTGCCCACGCAAAATCCAGTAATTAAAACAGCCTCGTATCTCCCATCCCAAGTGCTCTAAAAGTAACTGTAAGACAGGATAATAGTGAAGATGCCTCCCAGCCACTGACCCTTTGTCAGCACCTTGAAATAAAAAAAATCACACACAGGAAACAGTTGAAAGGCAGACAGTAATGCATTAACCCACTCCACCACCACCCATCATACAGAAAGCAGCATAAGCAATTCCCCAGTTCTAACAGGCCTCCTGACAGTAGGTCTAGATGACCTGGAGGTACCTTCTAGCTCTATAGTCCAATGTTTCAAACTGTGCTTATTAGAGATTTGGAAAGTATCATTGGGATGGTCCTTATTCCACAGGAGAAAATTTACTTCTTTGAAAAAATGTATAGCACACATTGGCTTGGCTCAAGGTTGAAGCCTTCCTCCAGTCTAAAGAGACTTCCCTCAGATTAAGTGACTGTTCCCTTGGAGGAGGAGTCACAAATTGGTGGATGGCTCCTAATGCTAGAAGGAAGGTGACTGGGCAGGATGGCTGGATCCATTGCTCTGACTCCATTCACTTACCTGTTTCAGTTCCATGGTCAGAAATACTATGAGAAAACCCTGGTGAGTTTCAAAAGCCACTTTCCCCTCCCTCCTGTCCCCTCCCCACCTCGGTGGACCATGACCAGATGATGGACCCCCCTGTCCCTCCCTCCTCCTCTTCCTCCCCAGGCTGTGTGGATCACAGCCAGATGATGGACCCCTCCCCCTTACTACCCCCCCCCCCCCCCAGGGTGGGTGGGCCATGGCCTGATGATGGGCTCCCTCCCTTTCCTCCCTAACCCCAGGATTATGCCTTTGATTTAAAGATCTCGGAGCCATTGGTCTTGACAGTAAACTATTATTGAATTTAAGCAAGTCCAGGTTTTCAATGTTAGAAGAAACCAGGGCCGGAGCGAGGGAAAACTGTGCCTCTGGCACGCATGTGCCCTGTGCCCCTGCCACTCCCCACCTGCTCCAGAATGCCCCCGCCACACCACCGCCACGCCCCTGCACCAGCGCATGCCTGGTGCATTGCACACACACACATCCCCTTCGTGCTACGCCACTGGGAGAAACAACTATATTCTGTAATGTTTATTCCAATTTGAGACAATTATGCCATCTTGAGTTCTGATGGCCAAAGTTTTCAAGTCACAGTCATGCCAACCCATCCAGTGTGTTTGTTCCTTAGAAGTCAACGGCACCAAGTTCCATCGGTGTTCCCAAATATGAGTACATGAGATTGTAACGCCAAGCTGATTATAACCATGGGCAGGAATCCTGCAATGTCCCCCCACACCCACCCCAGTGTGCTTAAGCCTATTAATTAATTACCAAACTGCAACCATAGTTGCATACTCAAAAATTTAATTAAAGCAGATTAGTAATTGTGAATTCAAATGTTTTAAATAATACACCAAGGTGCCAAGGCTAGGCACCGGGCTGGATTAGCCAATAAACTAATTATGCAAATACTTTTCATTCCAGTTGTGTTGCTGTTGATCTCCCCTTTGGCTATTTTGTTTCTTTATGAGTTTGTCTCTGCCCCCCCCCCCTTCCCAGGAACAGAAGCGGCTTCGCAAGGCTGCTTAATAAAAATTGTGAACTCTTTTCATAGGCTAAAAGATTGTGCCCGTGTAACGATGGCTCAGTTGAATCTCTGGCCCACCAATTACTTCACTGTCTCAGATTCAAGGAAATCAGATCCAAGTATGTGAATCTCACTCCGTTACATTTACCCCATCTCCCCGATTGAATTAGATTACACTACTTGTTGGACAACCCTGATCCTTCTCTCTGTATGATAGTGGCAGACTTTCTCCTGGAAATTACCAAACGCCAGTAGATTTCCTTCGACCTAACATGTATATCCTGTATTGTATATGCTTTTTAATCCGTTTTTATTATTGTTGTACTGCTGTCTATGCCAATAAAGGCTTGCTTCAAAACTCTTTTCATGATGCTGAAAGGGAAAGGACTGGTTTGCCCAGAACAGTCGCGATACTGTCATTGATTCAAATCGAGGGTTGATTCAAATCGAGGGCTGCCAGCTGGGGGTTGGGAAACACCTGGAGATTTTGGGGGCACAGCCTGAGGAAGGGGAGGTTTGGGAAGGGAAGGGACTTCAAGGGGGTGTGATGTCATAGAGTCTACCTTCCAAAGCAGCCATTTTCTTCAGGTGAACTGATCTCTGTCACATAGAGATCAGTCATAATCCTATGAGATGCTCGGCAGCAGCTGCACAGGAGGAGCAGCAGCAGCAGCAGCAGAAGGCCCTTGCTTTCACATCCTGCCTGTGAGCTCCTGTGCTGGCACTCCAGGGCTACTGCGCAGTAGCAGAGGTTGACTAGATGGACTCTGGTCTGATCCAGCAGGCTAGTTCTTATGTTCTTATGAGATCACCAGGCAGTATGGCTGGAGTATGGCGACCAGTGGCGGAGCTACCATGGAGCAGGAGGGTACGCGTCGCACCGGGCACGCACCTGGGGGGCAGCAAAAATTTATTTTTGAAATCTTTAGTGTTTTTATTTTGTCAGCTGGCAGGGGTGTTTTAGGATAGTGGCACCAAAAAATTTCAGGATATTGTCCGGTGACACGCCTGCTGAAACCAGCCCAGTTTGGTGAAGTTTGGTTCAGGGGGTCCAAAGTTATGGACCCCCAAAGAAGGTGCCCCATCCCCCATTGTTTCTAGTGGGAGCTAATCTTGAGGTTCGCAAACCTACTCAGATATCAGCATGTGCTGGTAATGCCATATACAGAAAACAAGATTGTGTGGTGTAGTGGTTAGAGCATTGGACTAGGACCGTGGTGGCGAACCTTTGGCACTCCAGATGTGATGGACTACAATACCCATCAGCCCCTGCCAGCATGCCCAATTGGCCATGCTAACAGGGGCTGATGGGAATTGTAGTCCATCATATATGGAGTGCCAAAGTTCCGCCACCACTGGACTAGGATGTGGGAGACTTAGGCTCAGGCTACTTTGCCATGGAAGTTCTCTGGATGACCTAGAACCAGTCATTGTTACTTTGCTTAACCTACCTCACAAAGTTGTTGTGAGGAAAAAAGGAGGGGTGAACAATGTAGAGTATTATGGGTCCCCAAAGGGGAGAAAGGCAGGGTATAAATGAAGGGGAAAAACATGAAGGGACCTTTCGTGATGCTGCCTAAGTTTGTAATTACCTGGCTCCTTTCCACCCAAACGTTTTAAAACGTTTTGAGGCAGGAAATAAAACATTTCTTCCATGGAGTTCCACATTGTTTTGATCCCCCCCCCCAAAAAAAAAGTTTTCTTTGCAGCTTCAAAATGTTTTAAATAAATGCCCGTTTAAAATGATTCTTCGGTTGAAACTTTTAAAAAATGGCTTTATTAGCCCGTGAAATTTGTGGTGCCTGCACATGGCGCTTTTCTGCCTAAAAACCAAGGTTTCTCCCTCCATGTTTTTTTTCCACTGCAAGGGGGGGGGCGCCAGCACCTGTCCATTGGTGGGGTGGCCCAGAGTTGCAAGGTGGGGAAAATGCCCCCTGGTTCTGCTGCCAGGGAGTTTTTCACAGCAGCGGAAGCCACCGGAGCAGCAAAGGGGCATTTCAAAAGAACCTCAACCTTTGCGATTCTGGAAATTTGTGGAGCAAAGTCAATGCTGCGGGTCAGCACCGGGGCAACAACATGGCAGACACACTGCGGCACCGAGCCAGCGAAGAACTCCCCCGCTGACTCCAGACCATTCTCCGTATAACAACAACGCATTTTACCGTGAAAATTGGCCTAGGTGTACCAGTGCGCTTCATTCCCACCCAAAGCTAACTCTCTATGTCAGTAGGGCTGCTCTCATACGCGGCGGCATCCCTGGCGCCTGGGCGTTCCCTACCGACTCTGCAACGGGTCATCAAAGGCTTGCTAAGAAGAACGCCAGGATGCTGGGGCGCGCTGAGGGGCATTGCCAGTGGCAGAGGCGCTGGCCGGGTTGGCGCTTGTCACTCTGTCAGGAGTGCCGGGGGACCCTGCGCTATTCTCCTCAAGTAGCGCGGGCTTAAGGTAAGTGGGGAAAGGCCCAGTGAGGGAGGTTTCAGTGGGCAGCTTTACAATGCAGAATAAAAACCTCTCAATGTCTATTTTGTGCAGGCTCCTGAACTGTTGGACCCAAAGAGCACAGTCTGTGAGAAACTCCTGAGTCTTGGGACCTAAGGAAATGTGCAACGCCCCAGCTCTCTGGTCCAGCCTCCTGTGAGCTTCAAGCTGAAATTACTCCTTTTATGTATTCATTGTGTGCTATTTTCTTCATGGCAGTCCACAGAAATGTAGCTCTGGCTCTTACCAGTTGCAAGCTCGCATTCTCTGTGGGCTGCGTAGAAATGTGTCTCGAACATTTACAAGATAATCTGAGGCCGATAATGGCTAAATCTAAATGAGAATTTATGGCACTTTGTCAACTGAATAGACAAATTGCTGAATCGGACTCCTTGTTTTACAGACAAAAGATTGAAGGAAGAAGAGGTTGTTCATCTATCTCTGTTTCAGCTTTCTACATTTATTAATATTGTAATTAATTCTGGTAGCTTTAGATTTTTTTTTAAAAAAAAGGGATTATTTCAGACTGAAGAAAAATGGATTTTGTTTGGAAAATACTGGCTGTCATCTTCCTTGGAATTAACCTCAGTTAAATGGAGATGATGAAGTGTTTCTTCTAACATACTAACTGCTCATTCATATCAGGGCATCAGAAATGCAAATAGTGGATAGTACAATCCTCAAATACCTCTGTTTTCTGGAATGGATGTGCAATACAAAACAATGAACCACTTTATCAGAAGACTAATTGTTTTAATTGAGATGATTATTATTATGGTAGATTTCACAGCTGCCAGATCTTTAGCTGGTTGTTGGCCTTCATTACAATCCAAGCCTCACTCAGAGGCCTAGGAAGTTGTAATGTATCAGCATAGTATTCATGCGAATCCCAGCAGGGCTGCCTTCTGAATTTATTATTATTATTATTATTATTTTTTCCACTGCAAGGGAAAAAATTACTATTACTATTGTGTTGTTGTTGTATTGATACAAAAACAGTAATACACCGCAAACAAAATCACTATGTTTACTACTATTGTTGTTGTTGTTGTATTGATACAAAAACAGCAATACACCGCAAACAAAATCACTATGTTCGATTTTGTATTAAATCACACATCGGACACTTCCCAAGCATCTAGGACTGTGTGATGTATCAACAAATAATGCATGAAGAGCCGAGCAGGGTGTATTCCTTTGCAGCCGACATATGGCATTCTTGTCAGCTGCTAATTGTTTTAAGCTAATATCAACAATCATCATCATCATCAATAAATAATAATAATAATATTAATAATATTAATAATATTAATAATAATAATATTAATAATAATAATAATAATAATAAAAAAATAACCCCCTGCGTGGCTTGAATTGTAATGAAGGCCAACAACCAGCTAAAGATCTGGCAGCTGTTAATCTACAATAACAATAATAACACTATTATTATTATTATTATTATTATTATTATTATTATTGTTATTATTATTATTGTTATTATTATTATTATTATTATTATTATTATTATTATTATTATTATTATTATTATTAATAGACTGCCCAATTGTCAAAGGGCTCTGGGTGGTGTACAATAACAAACAGTACAATAAATATCAAATACAAATTATAAACATTTAAAATCCCTGCTTGGGACATATGGGGTAAGATGGTCATCAAGATAAGGAGGGCCCTAGGACCCAAGAAGGGCCTAGTCAATACCAACACCTTGAAGATGATCCACCACAGGGAGCCAGTGCAGGAAGAACACGGGGGTGATGTGATCTCTAAAGGAGTCACCAGTAAGAAGATGAGCTGCCGCATGCTGAACCAGCTTCAGATTTCAGATCAGCCGCAAGGGAAGGCCCGCGTAGAGCAAGTTTCAATAGTCTAGCCTGGAGGTGATCGTGGCATGGATCACCATGGCCAGGTCAGCCTGGGAGAGGTAGGGGACCAGCTGCCGGGCCTGGCGAAGATGGAAAAAGGCAACCTGGGTAACATGAGCCACCTGGATCTCCATAGAGAGAGAACAATCCAGGTGGACCCCCAGGCTGCAGGCCAAAGAGGACAGGGCCAAAGAAACCCCTCCCAATGTCAGCGGCTGAAAATCCCTAAACCTCTCACCATGACCTTGCCAAAGGACCTCCATCTTCAATGAATTAAGTTTTAACCAGCTCTGCTTCAACCAACCAGCAACCGCCTCCAAACAATGCTTTAGAGCCTCAGGGGCAGTGCCCCCCCCATCAACAGAGTGGGGCAGTTCCTGCCATCACTTCTTGCACTGGATCCTGCAGTATGCTCATCTCTTAGATGGCAGGAAGACAGGCAGGCACACCGCACCAATAGGGTGCCATAACTAAATAATTGAAACCAGGGAAGTGTCCCATCACTATTGGTAGGGTGTCGGCCAGCCACAGAAGCAACTTGTGGCCCAATCCCCCAGCATCTCCAGTTAGGAAGAATTAGTATGTAAAAGACCTCTGCCTAAGTCAGTAGGACCAATGAGCCATTTCCAATAAGGGGTTGACAGTGCTGGCCTTTGATAGGATCAACGATCTACTCTCAGTATAAGGTATCCCTAGCGTGGCCATAGAATCATAGAGCTGAAGAGACCAAGAAAATAATTACGCCCAACCCCTGCCATTCAGGAATACACAATCAAAGCATCCTTAACAGATAAGAACATAAGAACTAGCCTGCTGGATCAGACCAGAGTCCATCTAGTCCAGCTCTCTGCTACTTGCAGTGGCCCACCAGGTGCCTTTGGGAGCTCACATGCAGGAGGTGAAAGCATGACCATCCAGCCTCTGTTTAAAAATCTCCAAAGAAGGAGACTCCACCAACCTCTGAGGCAATGGATTCCACATGAGCTGAGTGTCATCTGCATATTGATGACAGATCAGCCCAAAGTTCCACACTAACTGAGCAAGATCTAAACTAATGGGGAAATACCAGTTGGGCCTGGGTTGGATTAAAGTACAGGGAAGAGACCACATTTACAATCATGTCCAAGCAAGGCCATCCAGTGAATCACACACACACAAATGAGGAGGGTTTAGGCTTGCTATTCTGAAATAGCATCTGCTGCCGTTAGAATTGCCAGGTGCCACTGGCCAGGTTGCTTCCAGTGTGACTAACGGGATTTTTTTCTGCACAAATCACTGAAAACGTTTGCAAAACGAAAATTGTGGCATATGTCTGAGCCCTGCTTCACCGGGGGCTAAACTGGCAGTGGGAATGCCCCCACCATACCAATGCAGCTTTGGGCAGCGAGGAAGCACCAGTGGAGAGCAGGGCACCACTACTGGGCATCCCAGGGGTCCACAGCAGCTAGGCACTGGCATAAGTGCCTCAAGAGGGCATTTATGCAGGCGTAAACCTATGCTACATCCAGAGGGGGATTGGCCTCCCCTCTGGATTAGGCTATAAGTATTATATAACCAGAGGTGGGATCCAGCAGGTTCTCACCAGTTCCTGAGAGTGGGTTACTAATGATTTGTGTGCCGAGAGGGGGTTACTAATTGGGTCCGCTTTTCCATTAGAAATTCCATTAGGTCCCAAAATCATCAAGTCCTGTTGTTTCCTATGTGGCTGGTTAGCGAAGGTAGAAAACGGGATAATTCTCCCTGTTGGGCTGTTTTAAAAACATGTTTTAGAAATATGGTAAAGTTCCTGGTTTAAGGAAAGTAGCCTTCTTTTGATTTCTAGAAACAAAATTAAGTATTTGAAAGTATTAAGTATTTGACAGGCAGTCAATTAGAGGAGAAGTAGTTGTTTCTGTTGGCAGTAGACGATAGGACTTGCTACATTGAGTTTAAATTATGGACAGAAAGATACCAGCTGGAAATTAGGTACTTTTTTTTTACAGTTACAGATAAATTATTAATGCCCTCACTTCGAATGCCCGCCCGCTGGCCACTTCATCGCGTCTCCGCCCAGCCCCATTGGCGCTACGCCACTGTTTGAATCCCACCACCATGGGAACCTGTTACTAAAATTTTTGGATCCCACCACTGTATATAACATAAAGATTTAGGCATATATGCTGTCATTTATGATGCTACAATCTATGTACTTAAGAATAATGCATACTTTTTGCATAGATGGCTGGCTGGCTGGCTTGGACCCAAGTGTCTGGTTATTTCAGGGACGTCAACAGAATCTGACAACTCAGTGTCCTCTTGGCCTCGTCTGCATTCATACATTGGGAAGTTTTAACTATACCCACCAAAAGAAGGCACTTCGTAATAAACACCCTTTGAAAAAAAAAAAAAATAAAGGACACAGCCACACCATCTATCCATTCCTTCCCCGCCCTACCATTGATGTTTTTAATATTAAAAAGTAACCCTTTGTAGTAGTGGATTCCCTTTAGAGAGTGAGCTATCATTTCAGATTTCCTTTTGGGTTCTTGAATCCTTAATTAAACAACAAACCTCCGGACAAGACATGACTGGATATTCCATGACATAACTGACACGAAGAAGAAGAAGAAGAAGAAGAAGAAGAAGAAGAGGAAGAGGAGGAGGAGGAGGAGGAGGAGGAGGAGTTTGGATTTATATCCCCCCTTTCTCTCCAATAGGAGACTCATGGACAGCTTAAGGTCAGCAACAGCTCTGCTGGTTTCAGACATAGACAGCTGAGTTGACTTCTAAAAAACATCCCACATAATATTTTGAACTCTTTGTTGCCCTTTTTTAGAATACAGGTGGCAGTTTCAACGATGTCATTAGATGGGTTCCCAGCCTCCAAAATCAGCTCCTCTGTGAGGTTGTCAGGACTAAGTTTCATTTCCCCTGAACCCTCTGGTTCCCGCCACTGCAACCGCCCACACCCACACCCTATATATACTGGGACTGAGGGCAAGAACCCTCAGTTCCAGCACCCTGTAGCTAGGCAGTGGTGGCTAACTCTTATGGCACGGGTGCTGAGGTGGCACTCCCCAGAGCCCTCTCTGTGGGTACACGCAAGAGTCGCCCCTATTAATAATAATAATAAACATCTAGGTTGGTCTGGGCCACCAATTATTAGCATTAAACCTAAGACCTTGTTTGGGGAAGCAGTGTAGTGTCAAACCCTACTATCAAACCAGCCAATCCTTTTACCTGGGAGAGTAAGCTCGTTGCTGGGTAATGGGTTTGTCTTGAGTAAACCCTCCTAGGGTCGTGGATTCACCCATTGGAAGAGTTAAAATGGCTATTCAAAGCACAGCTACCGACTACCACCCAAGCTTACTCCTGAGTAACATTGACCTCTGTAGAGCCAACCCCATTCAGGGTTACAAATTCTCCTTGTCGGTTGGCACTTCTATGAGCAAATAAGGGTTTTGGGTTGCAATTTACACTCGGTCTCAAAAGGTTCATCACTGAGCTAGGGCTACACAAATCAATAAAGTTTGCCTTTTATAAAGCTCTAATTCGCTGGAGTGTGTCTAGCCTGGACAGAGATGAAGAAACCTATCTAGAAGGGCACCCCTGGGTCTGTCTTGCACCCCTCTGAGGTGGAAGGCGGCTGCATCTCATATTCCACGGCAGCAGGCCCTGCCTGCCACACAACCCGTAAAATTTCACTTGATAAATTAACTTAGTGAGAGGCCCAGAATTTGGACTAAGTGGATTATTTCTGCTTGTTCCAAAAATGGGGAAAAAGGGAAGGCGGGAGGAAGAAAGAGAAGTAATCCTCTTTACACTTCAAGGTGGCTGATCTTCTAATTCCCCCAAGTAAATGTAGGGTCGGGACACTGACTTCAACAATCTTAGCGGTTGCTAAAGGAAAACACAGCTGCAAAACATCAGATTCTGGTTCCGCCTGGAAAATGATGCTCGCTCTCCTTTGGCTTCCCTTTGGAGAAAAAAAATACCCATGGATCTGGGGTGCATCTGAGAGCTGGCCAAGGATGGTTTTTGGTGACTGAGCTAGTTGCCAATCCCCATGGCTCTCACTCAGCCAAGGGCTTGAACCCAAATGAGGGATAAGAGGCAGTTGATCAGGAGAGAATTATGTTCAGTTGCTGAGCCTTCCTCTCAAGACAAGCCTTTCTGTTCCCTTTGGGCAAAAGGCCATCACAGGCACATGGGAAAGAAAAAATATTCATAAATATTTATGTTTCGGGAACAACATACCAAACCGCAGTTTGTATATGATTTGTCCTGAATAGAAGCTTTATAATTAAAGTCACAAGATTCAACAAGGCCAAAGTGGAGTTGGCTCATAAGTCAGCATTATACATCGAATAGTAGCCCTGCTAGCTCCAATCTCTGGCTTCGGCCGGAAAGGCCCTGTGTCAATACAGAGGATGAGCCAGCAAAGTCAGGCTTCTAAAGCCCACTTGGCTTCGCTATTGTGGGACTCTATGTCTGTGGAAATAAGCTGGCCTTTTGGCACACCAGCAGCCCAGCTCCCCAAAGTCTTATTTGCCATTTTCAAGCCTTTAAAAGGCACAGTGGAGCTCCCAAAAAGGAAAGCAAAAACTGAAAAGCTAACCTTTGACTCCTCTAACCAGAGGTGGATCCAGCAGGCCCGTTGTGTCTCATGAGCTAGGGCTGATGGGATTTGTAGTCCAGGAACATCTGGAGAGCCGCAGGTTGCAGGCCCTATGAGCTAATAGTCTGAGCCACAGCTAGGAGGCCACGATGGGATTTGTAGTCCAGGAACATCTGGAGAGCCACAGGTTGCAGGCCCCTAAGGCTACCAAGTCTGAGCTAGGGCTGATGGGATTTGTAGTCCATGAACATCTGGAGAGCCGCAGGTTGCAGGCCCCTGAGCTAGTCTGAGCTAGGGCTGATGGGATTTGTAGTCCATGAACATCTGGAGAGCCGCAGGTTGCAGGCCCCTGAGCTAGTCTGAGCTAGGGCTGATGGGATTTGTAGTCCAGGAACATCTGGAGAGCCGCAGGTGGCAGAGCCCTGCTGCAGGGGGTCTGGAGACCTCCCCGATTTACAACTCGTCTCTAGATGAGTTAGGTCCGTTCCCCTGAAGAAAATGGCCGCTTTGGAGGGTGGACGGAACGGCATTCTATCCAGTTCTCAGCATGAAACTCCCAGGCGACATTTGAATCCTGGGACAGAGCTGGGGGATGCAAAGTTGGCAGTGAGGCCCTTTTGGCTGAGTTCAAACCGAAAACCTATTTTCAACCCAGCGACGTTGACACTCATCCAGTTCAGTCCATCGCGCGTCTTTGCTGTTTCTGCAGTACGTGCGCTTTGTTAGCGTGCCTTGAAACAATTCATTTCCCCCAGGGACGTGGCTTTAACTGTTCGTTTCCCCCAGGCCGTAGCTGCATCCCACCCCTACAGCTGTGGCCCGACAAAACTCCCCGCACAATTCCCCCTGCAAAAAATCCACGTGGTGCCTTTAAAATGCACCTAAGTTTCCTTCTTGGGTGCAGCAGTGGCGTAGGAGGTGTTTTTTTTTTTTTTTTTTAGTTTAGTCACAAGCCTTTATTGGCATAAAATAAACATACAAAATCAGCATACAAAATTTGCCCATTATTGCTCACAATTATAGACACTGGTACTAAAATACTAAATACTAAAATATATACATGGTCCTTCTGTAACTATAGGACATTCCTTCAGCTAAGTTAACTCACTTAAACGTCATCGGATACTGACAGAAGCTAGAAAAATTACTGCTGGCTATATGTGGTCATAATACATAGACATTAGTTGGTATTCATCTAGACTTACGTCTATTATTGTTAGCAGAAATTTTGCTACATTCTCACACACTGTGGGATCCATGTTGTTCAAAAGCATAGGTATCTTAAGAGCATCAGTTAGATTGTTATACAGAAATGGGATAAGTGCAGATTATGGTCTGATTTTTGCAAACTACCACACAATGAAAGAGGGTACTGATCGAGTGTCTCCACCTGACCCATTATTGCATGGACACCAGCTATCCTCTGTTTATCAATTTGTTGATATCATAGCCATAGAGCAGCATAGAAGGCATTAAGGTTGAATCTGACGTAATTGTTAAAAAACTCTTCTTAATTTAGGGTTGGTGATCCACTGTAAAATAGTGGCCATGTGTCCTTGTTCCAGTGAATTGGAATAAGCAGGGTCAGGGGGGAACACGTTTTCATCGCAGCTATTTATCATATCCCGATACTCTTGTTCCTAACTTAAGCTTGGATTTTCAAGCAGCTATATGCTTCCTGATGAAGGAAAAGAGGGACCGCGGCTCTAATAGAAAAGCCAAAGAGTGTTGATTTTTCCCTCAACTAGTTTTCAACCACCCAGAATTTGCATAGTCGGAAAGCATGAGGTGTAGCAACAAACTGGAGTGATCCACGAAATGGTGGATGCAGTAACCAGTATCTGACAGTTCTCAATGAGGCCATCGTGGCATATGATATTTGCCCGAGTTCTAAACATAGGGCTGCATATGAAGCACAATTTAGTAAGCCCATGGTACATGTGGAAGAAACGGGACTGGGCTGTGTTTGTATTTTTGTTATATAGCTCCGATCCAAATAAGGTGCTCCATAGAGGAGCTTCGAGCAGCATTTGCTTGAGTACTGAACACACAGCCTAATGCTTGGATGGTATCTCACCTAATTTGGCCCACAGTGAAAAAGAAGCGGCTGAATTACTAGGAGCACTGTTTATTTAGCTGCAGCGATTACTAATTTCCTATACTGCTGCCCAATTAAGGTTACTTCTAGTAAGAGTTATACCCAAATATTTGAACTGGATTAGCTTGTTCTATGGGTCTGTTATTGAAGTAGTCCATGTGTATATGACTAGGGGGTCTTCTAGCAAAGAGACCATTGGCCACTGAATTTTCATAGTTAATTACCAGTTAGTTTCCTCTTACAATATTCATCCCAGCAATTTAAAGAGGCGAGTGAGACCAGCTTTAGTGTGGGAAAGAAGAACGGTGTAAATCCCAATACAGTATAGCCGGGCACGTGTTTAGTGCTTAGTTTAGGGAACATGCCCATTGGCCTTCTGGAGGGTTGGCACTAAGATCACTAAGGAATTATATTAGACAAAGTGGGGAGACCCAATGTACAGTATGTTTTGATATCCCTCTGGTTGTGATGACCTTTTCTGTGAAGTCCTTTTGTTAAATCTCTTATTCTGCAGCAGCTAGTGCAAGTGTGTAGCTGTTTTATAAGAAACAGTAGTCTGGGGTCCATGTGTAGCGCCGTCAATTTTTTCTCCACAGTAGGGCTCTAGATATGGAGTCAAATGCCCCTTTTAAATCCAGGAAGGCTGCAAGAGCAGTTTACTGATTTATTATGAGTTATACTTTTGTTAGCTAAATTATTGCTAAAACTGTTACATGATCCAGTGTTGATTTATTTTTAGTGAATCCAAGTGCTCCGGTCCTGTACTTCTGCTTGCCGACCCAATCTTCCACTCTCCTGGGAAGTAATTTTGCATATAGTTTGCCAATTTCACAGATAATAGGCTTATAGGACGATAGTTTGAAGGATTAGTAATATCACCCTTTTTTGTAGATTCCAGGACAACTATAGGCGCCATACATCTTTGGGATGCTGGCCGTGTTATTCACATGGAGTAAATAAGGAAGCCAGAGTTAGCAACCCACCACTCGGTTGAGGATTTAAGTATTTCTGGTATTATTGCAGCATCAGGACCTGGGGCCTTACCGCTTTTCAAACCACTGATTAGTTTACTCACTTCTTGAGGATTAAGGCGTAGGAGGTTAAGAGCTCGTGTATCTAATCTGGAGGAACCGGGTTTGAATCCCAGCTCTGCCGCCTGAGCTGTGGAGGCTTATCTGGGGAATTCAGATTAGCCTGTACACACGCCAGCTGGGTGACCTTGGGCTAGTCACAGCTTCTCGGAGCTCTCTCAGCCCCACCCACCTCACAGGGTGTTTGTTGTGAGGGGGGAAGGGCAAGGAGATTGTAAGCCCCTTTGAGTCTCCTGCAGGAGGGAAAGGGGGGATATAAATCCAAAACTACTACTCCTCCTCCTCCTCCTCCTCCTCCTCCTCCTCCTCCTCCTCCTCCTCCTCTTCTTCTTCTTCTTCTTCTTCTTCGGCAAGACAGTGGGGGCAAAAGCAGGGCCAGGCAGAGTGCCCTGGTGTCTTTCCAGCCTTGGCACACTTGGATAGAAGTTAGGCGCATTTTAAAGGCACCATGGGGTTTTTGTGCAGGGATGGGGATGGCGGCCAGGCCCCGCTCAGACACCTGGTGCCTGGGGCAAGAGCTCCCCTTGTCCCTCTCACGATGCCCCTGATTTCCCCAGCACTTTTCTGCTGAACATAGGTTTGTGGGACCCCCAATCAAGGCAGAGGATTCCCCACTTTGGGTCGCTTCTCCCTGGTGATGTTCAACCAGCCCATGGGGGTCTCACGAGATTTAAAGAGTAGATCTAGGCCTAGATATACTGCAAGCAGTGAATTATACTTCTAGGCAGAGTAATTACATCATGTTGTGTAATGTAGACAGTGATGCTCTGGTATATGGGCAAAAATCTATGGTAAGGATATATGCAGTTTATGTATGTATGGATTAAGGTGACCAGATGGTCACCTTTGTGAATTTCAGAGACCCGAGGCGGGTAGAAGTGAGGGCCCTGTCAGGTGGCAAACGGGAAGCAGGGCTTAGAAGGCCGATGCGCTCCTGTGGCCGTCTTGCGGAGGAGGCTGCTGCACTGCCACCCTTCCCCTAGCATGCATTAGAGAGCAGTCTGCGTGCCTTCCAAAAATCGGGACACTTGAAAAAACCTGCGGGATGTGGGACAAATTGTTTTAAGGCGGGACTGTCCCGCCAAAAGCGGGACGTCTGGTCAGCCTAGTATAGATATGCATAATTTATGTTTCCTGCTACCCTGGCCAGCCGCCTTACAGCACTGTCTAACTGGGAGCACCTGCAAACTATGTGGTTTTCTTTTTCTCTCCCCCCCCCCCGCCTCTTCTAAATTTAGATCCCAGACTTCAGCTAGGAAAAAATGAAAGCCACACCAGTTCCTTAGCAGCCAGCCTGTCCTGGGAATATAGCAGAGTTTATTTAAGACCTTCTGGAAAAAGAAACAAAAATTGGAATCGCTTGCACACAAGGGCTATTGGGTAATGTTTTTGTAATAATTCTCAGGGGAGACCAAAGCTTTTCCGTTCCTCTCAGGTCATGGAAATTGTAACAGGTTTAATTTGCATCCAGGTTTATAATCCTTAGGAAAAAGAAGTCTGTATTCTTTCTTTCAAATCTAATTTCGGCCAAAAGGGATACTTTCAGCAGCAGAGTGGCTAAATGGGAGTTTGTGTTGGCAAACAGTGTGTTATGTCAGGATACTGGAAAGAGGAAGCTTGTTCGTACTTGACCGTGGAGAATAGTGTTGGTAGAATTACGACCTGTGTGCTCTTGTTAGAATGTTGAATAAGACAAGCTTTCTTGAACAAACATAAGGGTGTGTTGACATTGGCCGTTTGCCACAGGCTCGCTGCCAAATCTCCATCAGAATACGTCCCGGACTGATGTAGGATTCCAATTATTATTTTTCCGATTTTCACCAATTGTTCAGTGCCAACAAAATACACAGCAGGTATTAAGAGGAGGAACATGGCGGATCCTTCCCTAAGGTAGCCAATTTCCAGGTGAAGTCTGGAGATGTCCTGGAATTACAACTAATCTCTATTTAGATTATTTGGCCTGGATCAGGGGTCTGCTATCTGTGGCTCTCCAGATGTTCATGGACTACAATTCTCATCAGCCCCAATTGGCCATGTGGCAGGAGCTGATGGGAATTGTAGTCCAAGAACATCTGGAGAGCCACTGGTTGCAGACCCCTGGCCTGGATGAAACGGCTGCTTTGGAGGGTAGACTCTATGGGCTTGCACCATGCCAGGTTCTAGGGTTGCCAAGACATGCCAGGAAACTGGCAGTAAGATCAGAGGTAAGGGCATGTGGTGGGCCACAATGTTTATCACAGAGTTGCTGGCGATTCCTAGAGCTACCGCACATCACTTCTGGGTTTTCCCTGGAAATGACATAAACGGCATAGATGGTAATAGCCATTTTAAAAAATAGATGTGTCCAGAGGTGGGATCCAGCAGGTTCTCACAGGTTCCCGAGAGTAGGTTACTAATTATTTGTGTGTGCCTAGAGGGTGTTACTGATTGGTGATTTTGCCACGTGGTTTTTGCCTTAGTTACGCCCCTCCTCTCAGCAGTAGCGCGCAGAACTTGAAGCAGTCTAGCAGGAGGTGCACCGGCGTGCGTGGCAGCCTGCGTGCATTCGTTTCCCGCCCAAGGACCGGCGCAGCGGCTGCGTCCTTGCCACAGCCCCACCCAGGAATGCCCCGCCCCTGCGGTCACCCGGCCATGCCCCGTTTATTGTCCCGTGGCCCCATTGGCGCTACGCATACAGTTTGAATCCCACCACCATGCAGGGACTTCAGTACTGGGGTATGGATCCCACCACTGCCTTAACCACTAATTAATCACAGATAGGTTCCACTAGACTTCTGTTCCAATTTTCTTCAACCAACTGTCCCTCAGGAATTAATACAATATGAAATGCAAGTTGGATCTTGCAAGCAGAGAACAGTCCAGTAAGGTAGCCAAGGAAAATATCTGCCTCTCCCACCTTGGGAATTTGTGTCTTGTCGAATTTGTGTCTTTGTGTCTCGTCGAATTTCCAGACCTTCGTTCCTGGTTGCCACTGCTAATCTGGACTGCTTCTACAGCCAGAGTTCTTTCTATACAACCAATTCTCAACTTAGTCTCATTGTGTACATTAAGTAATGTCAAGGCACTACTGACTTCTGACAACTCTACGAATTAATGGCTTCCAAAATGTTTAATCCTCTCAGCTTCTAGGGAGAGTCCAGGTTTGATTTGGTTTATAACCCATTTATTTGCCTTTTTGACTGTCCGTGGTATCTGCAAAGCTCTCCTCCAACACACCATTTCAAATTTATCAACTTTCTTGCTGTCAGCTTTCTTCACTGTCCAACTTTCATACCCATACAAAGTAATGAGGAATATTATTCCATGAATTAACTTGACAGCAACATTTTGGATTTAGATAGGCTGACCTGCCGTCCCGCTTTTGGCGGGACCGTCACGCCTTTGGACAATTTGTCCCGCATCCTGCGGGTTCTACAAATTGTCCCGATTTTTGGGAGGCTGCTGCACTGCAGCAGCGCATGAACAGTCGCGGCAGCCTCCCATTGTCACCTAATACCAAAGGAGCGCATGGACTTCTGACCGTTTACGCTCTCTTCTGTCACAGGGCGAAGCGAAACGGCCAGTCCCTACATGAGCGCATGGGCCCCAGAAACCCGTCGCAGCTCCTGCGTACGCTTGTGGCGCTGCGGCCACTTCCCCGTCCCGGATCACAAAGGTGACCATCTGGTCACCTTATATTTAGAAGAGTTTGGATTTATATCCCCCCTTTCTCTCCTGTAGGAGACTCAAAGGGGCTTACAATCTCCTTGACCTTCCCCCCTCACAACAAACACCCTGTGAGGTAGGTGGGGCTGACAGAGCTCTGAAGAGCTGTGACTAGCCCAAGGTCACCCAGCTAGCATGTGTGGGAGTGCACAGGCTAATCTGAATTCCCCAGATAAGCCTCCACAGCTCAGGCGGCAGAGCTGGGAATCAAACCCGGTTCCTCCAGATTAGATACACGAGCTCTTAACCTCCTACGCCACTGCTGCTCCCACCTTTCTTTACCTTTCATTAAGTTTTCTTTACATTTCTTTACATTAGCTCTTTCATGGCTGCCCTTCCCAGACGTCCCAGACTTTTTCTGATTTTATTTTGTTTTGTTTTATTATTAGATTTAATATACCGCCCTATCCCCGAAGGGCTCAGTTGCTGCCTCCCTTTTGGTTGATAGAACCAAGGAATAGAAAGTTTTTTTCTGCTTTAACTTTCATCAGTAGTTGTTTGCTGTTTACTGCCAGTAATGTGGCAGTATTATCATCTGCGTATCACAAACTGTTAATTCTCCTTCCATCAATTTTCACTCCACCTTCATCTAAATTTAATCCACTTCTCCAGTTGATCCAGTTCTCCCTATCAGATGTTCTGCATGTAGA
Source organism: Sphaerodactylus townsendi (assembly GCF_021028975.2). Taxonomy (NCBI): domain Eukaryota; kingdom Metazoa; phylum Chordata; class Lepidosauria; order Squamata; family Sphaerodactylidae; genus Sphaerodactylus; species Sphaerodactylus townsendi. Next base: position 6,404,922 of record NC_059440.1, on the reverse strand, counting down.
TTGAAGAGATACGAAAATAAAATACATCCTTGTCTGACATCCTTGCCCAATGGAAACCATTCAGCTTCTCTATATACTGTCTTAACAGTAGCCTCTTGACCAGGCTCATCAGATAAGCCTCCACAGCTCAAGTGGTAGACAATTGTCTCAGTGGTGGGATCCAAAAATTTTAGTAACAGATTCCCATGGTGGTGGGATTCAAACTGTGGCGTAGCGCCAATGGGGCTGGGCGGGGCATGACTGGGGCGTGGCCAGGCATTCCGGGGGCGGGGCTGTGGCAAGGATGCAGCTGTTGCGCAGTCCTTGCGCGGGAAACGAATGCACGCAGGCGCAGGCTGCCATGCACGCCGGTGCACCTCCTGCTAGACTGCTTCAAGTTCTGCGCGCTGCTGCTGAGAGGAGGGGCGTAACTAAGGCAAAAATCACATGGCAAAATCACCCATTAGTAACCCCCTCTCGGCACACATAAATAATTAGTAACCTACTCTCGAGAACCTGTGAGAACCTGCTGGATCCCACCTCTGAACTGTCTTCCAGACTGCAGAACTCAGTTGCTCTGGAGGGAAATGGCAGCTCCCCTCTCCAAACTCTGTCCTCCTCAGGCTCCACCACCAAACCACCAGGAGCCAGCAACCTTACATAACCATACAATAGGAGGAAGAAACGGTCAGTGAGGGGACAAGAGTTCCCTTCTCCTGCCTGTTTCCTTCTTGCCAGTGTGGTGTAGAGTAGGCTGACCAGCCGTCCCGCTTTTGGCGGGACCGTCACGCCTTTAAACAATTTGTCCCACGTCCTGCGGGTTCTGCAAATTGTCCCGATTTTTTGGGAGGCTGCTGCACTGCCTTCTGGGGCGCAAGGCAGTGTGGCAGCCTCCCGTGCGCCCGGCCGTAGGAGCGCATGGCCTTCTGGGGCTTGCTGTTTGCCGCTCTGTCACAAGCTGACTGAAAGTTTGCCGCTCTGAAGAAAGCTGACAGCGTGCACGGCCTTCTGGGGGAGAAACTTTAACCCGTTTCCGCCCAGCTGACAGAGTGAGGGAAGCGGCTAAGCCCCAGAAAACTATCGCGCTTCTGTAGCTCGCGGCGTGCAGCGGCAATGTGCGGCAGTGGCCGCTTCCCGACCGGATCCCAAAGGTGACCATCTGGTCACCTTACTGTAGAGGTCACCAGCATCAGACTAGAGAATTGGATTTGATTCCCCATCAGGTTTGACCTCCTGCTCTTCCACATGAGCAGCAGACTCTGATCTGGTGAAACAGGTTTGTTTCCAACTCCTCCACATGAAGTCTACTGGGTGACCTTGGGCCAGTCACAGTTCTCTCAGAACTCTCTGAGCCCCACCTACCTCACAAGGTGTCTATTGTGGCGTGGCAATTGTAAGCCACGTTGAGACTCCTTAAAAGTCGAGAAAAGCAGGGTATCAAAACCAACTCTATTTTTCTTCTTATCTCTAATTTCAGTTTTTTCCTGTGTTGTGGAAGAACTTTTCACTATCTCTCTCAGTTAACGTAGCAAGCCTTTATTGGCATAGACAACAGTACAACAATAGTAAAAAACGGATTTAAAAGCATATACAATACAGGAAATAAATGTTAGGTCGAAGGAAATCTACTGGCGTTTAGTAATTTCCAGGAGAAAGTCTGCCACTATCATACAGAGAGAAGGATCAGGGTTGTCCAACAAGTAGTGTAATCTAATTAAATCGGGGAGATCGGGTAAATGTAAAGGAGTAAGATTCACATACTTGGATCTGATTTCCTTGAATCTGAGACAGTGTAGTAATTGCTGGGCCAGAGATTCAACTGAGCCATCGTTACATGGGCACAATCTTTTAGCCTTTTCTTGCTTATTAAATCTGCCATGTAACAAGGCAGAAGGCATAACATTAAACATAACAAGATCTCAGTTAATTAGTTAGGACTTTACAACACAGGTCTAGCCAAATCTAATTGTGAGATGAATCTTGCCAGAGGCCTATACTAATTCAAGCTACTACCATCTTCTGGATGTTTTCGAGTTAAGTTTCTTTAGCCTATGACTTGATATCTATTCCTGCCCATTTATACTTTTTAAGTCAAGAGGACCAGAGAGGTAAGTAAATATTATTTTTACCAAAACATAAATTTATGTTGTGTTTACATTGCGGCTGTTTGCTAAGAAACTAGGACCAAATTTCTTCCTGCCCAACTTAGAATTTATTCGGCTGGGGATCAAAATTGGGTTGCTGTTATCAGAGCCTGAATGTTACTGTTTCTAGAAACAGTAGGGTGAGGGAAAAGTTGAGACAAGATGAACAACGGGTTTGGCAACAAGATGGGCAAAGAGTTTGTAAGGTACGAAAGGCCAACTCTTGTATCCTTGATATGGGGGAATAGAACTATCCAAGCCTAAAATGGTCAAGCTGGCATTACCGAGCAACGAGGGATTTACAGGTAAGGATCATGTCTTTGGAAGCGTTACCAACTCCAGCCTATGAAATTCCTGGAGATTTGGGGGTAGTTGCAAGAGGCAACTTGTAGAATAATATTAGATTAATATTTCTGTGCAATACACCTCAAGATATTGTCGAAGGCTTTCACGGCCGGATTCAACTGGTTGTGGTGGGTTTTCCGGGCTGTGTGGCCGTGGTCTGGTAGATCTTGTTCCTAACGTTTCGCCTGCATCTGTGGCGGACATCCTCTGTGATACACCTCTGAAGATGTCAGCCACAGATGCAGGTGAAACATTAGGAACAAGATCTACCAGACCACGGCCACACAGCCCGGAAAACCCACAACAACCAGACTTCTCTCTGTGATACACCTCTGAAGATGTCAGCCATAGATGCAGGTGAATCATTAGGAACAAGATCTACCAGACCACGGCCACACAGCCCGGAAAACCCACAACAACCAGACTTCTCTCTGTGATACACCTCTGAAGATGTCAGCCATAGATGCAGGTGAATCATTAGGAACAAGATCTACCAGACCATGGCCACACAGCCCAGAAAACCCACAACAACCAGACTTCTCTCTGTGATACACCTCTGAAGATGTCAGCCATAGATGCAGGTGAATCATTAGGAACAAGATCTACCAGACCACGGCCACACAGCCTGAAAAACCCACCACAAACACATCAAGATGTTTTGCGTGTCTTTTCCTTACCAGATACATTTTTTCTTGAAGATAAATATCAAGTGGTCTAAGGGCCGGATCTGGCCTGCGGGCTGACATTCAGCCTGGATAATCCTAACTATCTGGGAAATCAGGACTTGGCTACAATGGTTATTAGGTGAGCCAGCTTGCTGAACTCCCCCCCCCCCCTTTTCCCGCTTTGCCAATCACAGATGGTTTGGCTGCTGGAATAAAAAAACATCCTTGGGAGCATATGGAATACTCACCACCGGTAAAAGATTTGTAAAAGATGAATAGACCTGAAGGGTGTGTTCTCTGGGTCTCTGGGGTCAATGCAGAGGTGGGATCCAGCAGGTTCTCACCAGTTCTCGAGAGTGGGTTACTAATTATTTGTGTGTGCCGAGAGGGGGTTGCTAATTGGGTCCGCTTTTCCGTCTCCACGCCCTCGCCTCCCCGAGTGGCATCCTGCCTTTGAACGTGAAGGTTCCATATAGCAATTGCGACTAATGTAACTCCCTGAACTGGGTTAATCCCTTTCAGGTACTGCAATTCATGGATTCTCAGCCTTTTGTGCCTTTTATCTCACCAGTCTCTATCAAAGAACCTGTGTGTTTCACCACTGCTGTGTTCAGATTTGTGAGTTGGGGCATTTTCTATTATGTGATGATGATTTAGAAATGACCTGGTGCAAAAAAAATGTGGTGGGATGGCTGCCCATGGGGGTGGGGGGGGGGATCCAACTCAGGTTTTGCCCAGGGCTCAGGTTTGCCGAGGTACGCCTCTGTCCCCTTTGCTGAGGGGGGGGGGGGCTGGCGAGGGAACCTGTTACTAAAATTTTTGGATCCCACCACTGGGTCAATGCCTAGGAACCAATGTTTGTAGAACATCTGGTAGTACTGCTTTGTGGAACGTATGAGAGTAGAAAGTGCCTTGCTCTTCCGGAGACCTCATCCTACCTGCCAATCACTGATACACGTAGATTTTTTAAATCCCCTGACAACTTCTTTCCCCCAAAAAACAGGGGGCGGGAAACCCATACCTTTCTCACCAGAGTACTTTGCTTAAAGTCCTTCTATAATGCTTGATCAGTCTTGCTTGCTAGTCTCCAAAGTACCTGCAGAAACATAAGAATAGGCGGCTATCCTTCAATCACACTGTAAGCAATCGCTTGATCAGTCTGGCTGGTCTCCAAGGCACCTGGAAAAACATAAGAATAGGTGGGTATTTTTCAAACACACAGTAAGGGCTTTCTAAAATCTCACGAGCAAGTTGGACAATAGACATACTCAGAGGTGGGATCCAGCAGGTTCTCACAGGTTCCCGAGAGTAGGTTACTAATTATTTGTGTGTGCCGAGAGGGGGTTACTAATGGGTGATTTTGCCACGTGATTTTTGCCTTAGTTACTCCACTCCTCTCAGCAGTAGCGCGCAGAACTTGAAGCAGTCTAGCAGGAGGTGCACCGGCGTGCGTGGCAGCCTGCGCCTGCGTGCATTCGTTTCCCGCCCAAGGACCAGCGCAGCGGCTGCGTCCTTGCCACAGCCCTGCCCAGGAATGCCCTGCCCCAGGGATGCCCAGCCACGCCCCGTCGTGCCCCGCCCCGCCCCATTGGCCCAGCCACAGTTTGAATCCCACCACCATGGGAACCTGTTACTAAAATTTTTGGATCCCACCACTGGACATACCACCATCCCTTAGCAGGTCAAGAGAGGTGGAATAGAAGTTAATAGGTGAGGGGTGACGCCTGAAAGAATCTGACAGGTTAAAGGTACAGTCTGCGCCACGTCTGTTGAGGAACTGGCACAATGTGGAGTTTGTTGGCTTTGACAGGTTACCATGATGACATAATGCTTTGCTAGTCAGATCAGGAAAATATTGGCTGGTTGCAACCCCCAGCTGTGGCAGCAGCAGACCATTCCCCACCCCCACCCCCCAAGTGAAGAGATACTGATCTGTAGGCTTCTGCTGTAACAATAACAAAAGTTGTTTCTTTGGTGGCTGGTGGTTATTCAGTACTAGACACTCCACACTTGCCTGGATGCGGGGTGTGGGAAACAATCTGCCTATTGGAATGTAACCAGTAAAGAAATCTGAGTTTAATGTATTGTTGAAGGTTTTCATGGCTGGAACCACTACTAGAGTGTTGTGGGTTTTCCGGGTTGTATGGCCGTGTTCCAGTAGCATTTTCTCCTGACATTTCGCCTGCATCTGTGGCTGTCATCTTCAGAGGATCTGAGTTTGTTTTGCTGTTTTTGGTTTGTTGGTAGCTGTGCCCCTAGACTCTAGAGCATTAGATCTACCTTGCTTTTCTCTTTTATTTTAGTGCAAAAAATTCCACATGCTTGTGCCATACGGCATAGTTATGGTTTCTTCACAGCTTTTAAAAAAATTTCTTTTGTTGTCAATTACATTTGACTTATGGCAAACCCTGGTTGAGTTTTCAAGGTAAGAGACGTTTGGAGGTGGTTTGCCATCGCCTGCCTCTCCGGCACTGCCCTGGTATTCCTTGAAAGCCTTTCATCCAAGTACTAGCCAGGACCAGCCCTTCTTGGCTTCAGAGATGGCTGGGTATGGTGGGGGAGGGGGGTAATCAGGCTAACCTGAGGCTATTCAAGTGTAGGTGTTACCATAACGATGACAGTAAACAATCTTGCATCACAATACTTCTGTTGGGTCATCCTCACTGGCCATTTGGTCTGATTAGGACTGGTCTTGCTGTTCATTTGAGCTCATCATGGCAGGTAGGAAAGTCCTCAAAGATGGTGGCCAGGCCCGGCACAAACCCACTCCTGCCACATCCTTGGGGGGGGTGAATCACATTAATAAATCTGCTGTTGTGTAGCAGTGTGGAGGTCAAGGTGAAACCCTCCCAGCTACAAGGGGTCCAAATGGTCTTTATTTGTCAACCCGAGAGTGTTGCGCAGAGTCCCTTTGAAGGTTCACCCACCTCAATGTCCCACCCATCCATTTTTTCTTTTCCACACCATTCGGTGAAGCATCTTACAGACAGGACTTTCAAGACCACCCAGGAGGGACAAACCTCCAGCCTATCCAGGGTGGTAAAAAAACTGTCAACTGGCTTGGGAGGCTTGCACCCATTCCCCCGCCGAGAAACTGCACAATTTTAGCACCAGGCCGTCCATCCAAGTACTAGCCAGGACTGGCAGCTGACTCCGAGAGATCCAGAGGGAGATCAAGGCTAGCCTGGGGCTACTGAGAGAAGTCTGGTTTCCATAGCGATGGCAGTAAACAATCTTGCATCCTACAACACCACTGTTGGGTCATCTCCACTGGCCATTTGGTCTGGTTGGGACTTTCCATACTGTTTATTTGGGCTCGGCATCATGGCAGGTGAGGAAAGTCCTGGAAGATTTGTTGGTTCCTCTGACAATCCTGCAGAGGGGATCCCCTCTGCCTTTGGGGTGGAAGAGACAGAGGCCTAAATCCAGTATTGTCCTGTTTGTTATGCCTTGGTGCATTTTTATAGGGCCACAGGCGTGGGAAGTCTATGTTTGCCAGCTCAATCCCCATACAGTTTTGTTTTATAGCTGGTTGTTGATCCTTTCCTAGCCAATCCTTTTTTTATCAGTGGTGGGATCCAAAATTTTAGTAACAGGTTCCCATGGTGGTGGGATTCAAACAGTGGCGTAGCTAATGGGAGCTAGGCTGAGGGGCATGTGGTGGCCGTGCATTCCCAGGCCGGGGGGGCATTCCCTGGGCACTGCTGAGAGGCAAAGGTTGCTTGGGGCAGTCATCCCAGATGCAGTTAGCTTTTAAGGAGTCTCCAAACAGCTAACAAATGCCCCCCTCTTTTATTTTTGAATTGTTGCTAATAGCAAATCATCCCCTGCGGGCGAGACAGCCGAAAAGCGTTTAAAAAAATTTTAAAACCACAAGCGTCCCACAAGAATGTTATTGCGACCAGTGAGGAAGCCGGGGACTGGGGTAACCCTGTCCCTAGGCAGGAGCATGCCACTTGGTTGCGGCCTCCCAGGCCGGCTGACAGGTTTTTTGTGCCACCCTAGATAGAGTTGGAGGTGGGGCGGTGGACGCCGGCTTTACAAATACCGCCCAACCCCTTTAATCGGACCTGTGGCCCCAAACTAACATTTTATCCGAACAGGATGGACTGTTGGAGAGTCTTAGGCAGGTTGGTTCTGACCTTCCTAATACTTTGACACTGGTGCAGTTCCTCATGTTGTGGTGACCGCCCACCCTAACATTTATCCATTTTACTGATGCAGAGTCTTGGTGACCCCTTTGAAAGATGCGTTTGACCCCTAAAAGGGAGCTATTGCAGTTTGAGCCGCTGCGTTCAGGGCCTCAATATAGGTGAATCTTGTTACCAGATAGCAGGGTTAAGTGACCAAAGCAAGCCGATGAGGGTAGAATTAAAAGAAATTTTTTATTCCATCAACAAATGGGCAACTAAGGTTAGAGGGCACTAAGATAGCTACCCCGAGCTTTTACTTGTATGGGATAGAGGCAGGTTACAACAAAATGGAGGAAAAGTATACACCAAAGTACCCTCATCATCAATCAATCATTTTAGAAAGGAGGGAGATTTTCTCTTTCCCCAAAACATTTGGGGCAGGCTAAACCTTATTGGAAGATGTCAGTATTTAAGCCCTTTGACATCTCTTGTGAACTAAGACCCTGTCTCTATATCAGTATTGTTCTTTGTTTGCCCTATTTGGATAAAAGAGCTAAACATTTTATATGTTCTGAACTCTGTATCAGAGTTAGTAGATTCTAGGGCTTGAAAATTGCAGGTCACTGGAATGATTGCATTAAAGCTCTGTCTCAGAGGAAAGAAAGAAAAACTAATCGGACACCCCAGAGAAGAGACATGGACACACCCTAAATGAAAATTATCTTACCGTGTCACCACTATATGCATGCAAAATACCAGAAATTGCAACTGTGGGGCCAAAAAAAGCTAACACTTTTGGGAAATAAGGGCTAAACTCAAGAGTGCCAAGAAAACTCCATCCAGTATAAAAAGAAATCAGCAAAAAAAACACACACACATACAATTTAAAGCTAAACCTGACGTACAAATGAAAGATTAAAACCTTAAGAAGACATTTATTTTTTTGATATTGCGAATTATAACTTAGCCTTTATTCTCCTCAGTACCCATGATATTTTGCTAAAATGTTTTTTCCAAGATATATAAATTCGGATATGGGAATGCACAGGACAAGTACAAGGTGGAATGCCTCAATCCGATCTAAACTACTGCACTGATCTTTGGGGCTCTTCTTGTCCCTTCAAAGAGGTGGTTTCCAGTGGTGGGATTCAGCCGCTTAGCTGCTTCGGCAGGCTTAGGTTGTTAAAATGGTGCTTGTAACCAACCAGCCCGTTAAATTATTTGAATCCCACCACTGCCCCTTTCTCTCTCCTGCAAAGGAGGCTCCGGCGGCCCCGACCGTCTCCTTCCCTTCCTCCCCCCCACAACAAGCACCCTGCGGCAGTTGAACCGAATGGAACAGAATGTCGGGTGGGGGCCGTTGCCATGGCAGGCTCAGCTTTGTGGTGCTGTGGCCCCCTCCTCTCCGGGGAAGCTCTGTGGGCTGGGGACAGTTGGAGAAGGAGGTTTTCAAAAGGATCCAGGAGGTTTTCTTGTCCAAAGGAGGCCTGCATTAGTAACACCTACACCTGTTTGGGATGGCGGCCCAGCTGGAGCAACATGTAAAAGCAGGGATATTGCTCCCTCCCTCTTTGGCTCCGCCCTCTCCTCCCCTCCCACAACCTGAGGATCCCGGCTTTTCCAGCAGACCCGAACTCCCCTTGACCAGTTCTCCTTTAGTGAGGTGGGGGAGTGGGGACGTGGGGTCCCACAATCCCTCAGCTTCTCTCTCACTGCCTCCTCTCCTCTAGCTTTCAAGCGCCTACTTGGCAGACCCTCTTTGGTAGGCCGAGGAAAGTGACAGCACTGCATCTGTGGGGAAAGAGGCAGAGCAGCGTGACCTGCAGGTGAGGAGTACTGCCCCAGAGCCACCTGGGATGGCCAACAGGGAGGCCGGGGAACCACGGAGGGGCCCACAGCCTGACACTCCTGAGTGCTCCAGGTGCCCCACCCGAGAGCCTCTCTCTGAAGGGAGGAGAAACGCTTGCCCGGAGAACTGGGCTGCCGAGGGGCTCCAATAGCGAGGCGCCTTCCCAGCTAGGCTACTGATTTCAGTAGCTTACGCTGGCAGGCTCACTGCTCACTTTCTCAAGCGAGGAGTCCGCGAAAGGCGAGGAGGGGGGGATTGGCCTACCTCTGGCGGCTGAGTGAGCGAGGGATGTGTGTGTGGAAGCTATGGACCTTTTCGAGGGGCTGACTTTAAAGGAGGGGGGGGGAAAGGAGGCGCTCGTCTAGAGAAGGGCATTGTGGGTCCAACCTAGAACAACAGAAGGGCCAGCTGCAGACACCGCATGCCAAGGAACACCATCAGATGAGCCAGAACAGAGGATTGCCAAACAGCTGTTTCTGGGAGGAGGAGCTTTGAGCAGGAGGCTCCACCCACTCGGCCAGAGCGGGACTCTGACTCCTCCCCCTTTGCAGTGCCACCAGTTCCGGTGCACCTGTGTGGCCCCCCGGCCGACTGGGGGTGCTGGGGGACCACGGGGCTACCGCGGACCACAGGCACTGACCTTCTGTGCGGCTCCTGGCGGAGCTCCTCCCTCGGGCCGTCGAGCTGCCGGTGCTGCCCTGCAGGCCTCGTTGTGATTGGCCACCCAGCAGGCCTCGTTGTGATTGGCCACTGAAGATCCGGTCAGCTTTGCTCATTCAAAGATGTCTTTTCAGAGGCAACTGCCACTCATGTTTGTTTTATTCTCTCTCTCTCTCTCAATCCACTTCCCATTCTTTCCACCCTTCTTCTCCCTTCTGCTTCTGCTTCCTCTGTGTCTTTGGCTCCGCCTCCTGAAGGAGCCATTTTGGCTCAAGTGCAACACACTAGATCCAAACTCCAAATGGGCCCCCAGGCTCCAAAAGCAGGGCAGTCTTGCTCTAGCTGTTCAGACAATAGCAGAGAATACTTGAACTGAGGTGTGTAAGTCTTGGCACGGTTTCCTGTGGCTGCTGTAAAGCCCCCAAATGCCAACCAACCATTACAATTTCCAAATGCCAACTGGGCCCTAATGTTTTATTGGCAATGGCACTTGTACGTTTACCTATTAATCTTAGGAAATGAGAACTATTTAGAAATTACAAGTATTAGAAGAAAAAATCCAAGTACGACAACATTTTCTGTTTCCACACATTGTGAATGGCCTTGATTTGGGGGGGGGGGGGGGCAGGAAGCCCCTGGCTTCTTAACTTTTGGTGTGGGGCTGGTCTGTAACCTGGAGAGCTGAGTTTGCTTCCCCCCTTTCTCTGCCCCCCCGGCGGCCCCACAAGGTGTTTGTTGGGCAGAAGAACGTTGCTGTTTGGGGAACTCCTTAAGCGAACTGCACCCTCGTCCTTGCCTCAGCCCGTTGCCCAGGAGTGCCCAGCCACGGTGCACAGCCGCCCCATCATGCCCGCCCAGCCCCCCACTGGGGCCTCGCCACTATTTGAATCCCACCACCAGGAACCTGTTTGGATCCCACCACTGATAAAAGGATTGGCCAGGAAAGGATCAGCAACCAGCTATAAACAAAACTGAGTGAGAGTTGGGCAACATAGACTTCCCCTAATTGCCTTGTGTTCTATAAAAAAATACCGAAGGCATAATCACAAATGAGGGACAAATGCTGGATTTGTGTCTCTGTCTTCCACCCCAAAGGCAGAGGGACTCTCTGCAGGAATGTCAGAAATCCCGCAGAACCTTTCCCTGGGAGGACTTTCCTACCTGCCATGATGAGCTCAAATAAACAGTATGGAAAGTCCTAACCAGACCAAATGGCCAGTGAGGATGACCCAACGGTGGTGTTTGTGATGCAAGATTGTTTACTGCCATGCAGCTATGGAAGCTGAACTGGTAGCCCCAGGCTGGCCTACAGTCTCCTCTGATCTCTGGAGTCAAGCAGGGCAGTCCTGGCTAGTGCCCGGATGGACAATGTCAAGTGTGTGCTAAAGTTGTGCAGTTTCGGGGAATGGGTGCAAGCCTCCCACAAAGCCAGCTGACAGTTTTTTCGCCACCCTGGATAGGTTGAAGGGTTAGGCCCTCTTCCTGGGGTGGTCTTGAAAGTCCCTGTCTGTGAATAAGCTTCATCTATCAGGGGAAAGAAAATGGATGGGTGGGACATTGAGGTGTGAGGTGAACCTTCAAAGGACCCTCAGCAACACTCAACTGACAAATAGAACCGCAGTCTGGGAAACACCACCCTTGACCTCCCACACTTCACACAACAACAGATTTGGCAGCTGTGGTTTCACCCCATGATGGCCAACTCCAGGCTGGAGTCTTTGCTGCTAATATCATTTGAGGACTTTCCTACCACCATGATGACTCAAATGAACAGCAAGACCAGTCCTAATCAGACAAATGGCCAGTGAGGATGACCCAACAGAAGTGTGTGTGATGCAAGATTGTTTACTGTCATCGTTATGGTAATGCCTACACTTGAATAGCCTCAGGTTAGCCTGATTACCCCCTCCCCAACCATACCCAGCCATCTCTGAAGCCAAGCAGGGCTGGTCCTGGCTAGTACTTGGATGAAAGGCTTTCAAGGAATACCAGGGCAGTGCCGGAGAGGCAGGCGATGGCAAACCACCTCCAAACGTCTCTTACCTTGAAAACTCAACCAGGGTTTGCCATAAGTCAAATGTAATTGACAGCAAAAGAAAAATTTTAAAAGCTGTGAAGAAAACATAACTATGCCATATGGCACAATCATGTGGAATTTTTTGCACTAAAATAAAAGAGAAAAGCAAGGTAGATCTAATGCTCTAGAGTCTAGGGGCACATCATGGTATGCAGTGGCGTTCCTGCCTAGGGACATGGGGTACCTTATGTCCCCGGGCGCCCCTCATTTGGTCACGTGGGGGGGCGCCAACATTTCAGGGACGTTTGTGTTTTTTCATGTTCTGGCCTGCAGGGGGCGCATTTGTAAGGCTAGCAACACCAAAATTTCAGGGTACCATCCAGAGACTGTCCTGATGATACCACCCAAATTTGGTGATGTTTGGTTTAGGGGCAGCAAAGTTATGGACCCCCAAAGGGGGTGCCCCCAACCCCATTGTTTTCAATGGGAGCTAACCTGAGATGGGGGCTACCCATTTGAGGGACCATAACTTTGGTCCCCCTGAACATAACGTCACCAAACTTGGGTGGCATCATAAGAATAGTTAACAGATGATACCCTGAAATTTTGGTGTCACTAGCTTTAAAAATACACCCCTTCCAGGCACCCCAAGAAATGTGCCCAAGATTCTTTGTTTTGCAGGGACTTTGCTCCATTGTAGCCAATGGGGAATTTCTGAGTGTGTAGGCAGGCTGCACATTTTTTAAGACAGAGGCACCAGACTTTTAGGGTGGCTCCAGGAGGGCCTCCTGGTAATAGCATCCAGGTTTGGAGGCCTTTGCTTCTGGGGGTTCAATTTTATGGGCCCCCAAAAGGCTTATTTTGTTTCCCCGCTCCTGCACATGAAAGCCTGTGGGCTGAGTTCTCTCAGAACTCTCTCAACTCCCCCCCATTCCAGAAGCAAAGCTCACCAAGCTTGGATGCCAGTTTGCCTAGGTACGCCCCTGCTTGCACCCATTCCCCCTTGCAACTTTACACCTTTAGCACACTTGACATTGTCCATCCAAGTACTAGCCAGGACTGGCCCTGCTTGGCTCCAGAGATCAGAGGAGATCAGGCTAGCCCGGGGCTACTGAAGTCTGGGCGTTTCCATAGCGATGGCAGTAAACAATCTTGCATCACAACACCACTGTTGGGTCATCCTCACTGGCCATTTGGTCTGGTTAGGACTTTCCATACTGTTCATTTAAGCTCATCTTGGCAGGTAGGAAAGTCCTCCAAGGAAAGGCTTCAGTTGCCTTACCTTGTCCTATTTGTTTAACATGGGGATGGGATGGGACAGTTTAAAGCACAGGTGTCAAACTCGCAGCCCTGGAGGGCCGCGCGTTTGACACCTATGGTTTAAAGGATACAAGGCAAAGGTTTACGAAACCATGAAGGGCGTGAAAGGAAGTGGACAGAGAATGTTCATCCTCACCTGACAGTTGTATTTAGGATTATACAATCAAAACAAATTGATAGGCAGTTTGTTCCAGACCATTAAAGAAAGGGCTTTCGTTCATTTTCTTTCAAACCAAAACCAAACGACATTGATTTGTATCAAACATTTCAGGATGTACTTCCTATGTAGACAGAGAGCCAGTGTGGTGTAGTGGTTAGAGTTTCAAAGTAGGATCTGGGAGGTAGGGCCAGTTTCAAGATTCTCCATGGATCCAGGCTTCACCTACTCTGGACTTGTCTCTATCATGGGGGGGGGGAGGAGGAGGAGGAGGAGGAGGAGGAAGAGGAAGAGGAAGAGGAAGAGGAAGAAGAAGAAGAAGAAGAAGAAGAAGAAGAAGAAGAAGAAGAGGAGCAGCAGCTGGATTTATAGCCCCCCTTTCTCTCCTGTAGGAGACTCAAAGGGACTTACAATCTCCTTGCCCTTCCCCCCTCACAACAAACACCCTGTGAGGTAGGTAGGGCTAAGAGAGCTCCGGAAAGCTGCGACACTAGCCCAAGGTCACCCAGCTGGTGACTAAAATCTTGCAGATTGGTGATGTTTGCTAGCCAATATGAATTTTAAAAGAAGATTATACAAATTCATGGAGAAAGATATGTTAGTCATTATGGCTAAATGGAGTCTCTAGAGACAGTATACCTATAAATACAGGCATCTCTCAGAATTACTACAAAGCATACATTTGCCTTAATTATGGGAATGAGTTCTCCACTGTCATTCAAAGTTTTCGGGCAGTCGTAACCACCATTGCAAGTTTTTCACAATGTAGATATGAGGGGCCTATCTGGTGCCTGTAGCTCATGGCATGTAGTGCTGAACCCTGGACATATCCACGTGGGTTGTGGGGTCAACCTCTTCCAAATTCTTGACACCAAGTCCCTCCAAAAGCTCCATTGCCATGTGACAATAAGGACAGAAAGTTCCCCAAACACAGTCACTTTATCACAGTGGTTCCCAAGCTGGGGTACGTGTACCTCCTCCAAGGGTAGACACCGGAGCCTTTGGGGGCACATGAAAAAAATTACGTAATGGGTTTGCTAATATGGAGGTCCAGTTCTAGGGAAAAGGGGTTGCTAAGGGCTACATGAGTGGGGAAAGGTCGGGAACCACTGCTTTATCATGTTGGATTTTACTCAGAGGTGGGATCCAGCAGGTTCTCACCAGTTCCCGAGAGTGGGTTACTAATTATTTGTGTGTGCCAAGAGGGGGTTACTAATGGGGTCCGCTTTTCCATCTCCACGCCCTCGCCTCCCCGAGAGGCATCCTGCCTTTGAACGTGAAGGTTCCATATGGCAATTGCGACTAATAATGTAACTCCCTGAACTGGGTTAATCCCTTTCAGGTACCGCAATTCATGGATTCTCAGCCTTTCGTACCTTTTATCTCACCAGTCTCTATCAAAGAACCTGTGTGTTTCACCATTGCTGTGTTCAGATTTGTGAGTCGGGGCATTTTCTATAATGCGATGATGATTTAGAAATGACCTGGTGCAAAAAATTTGGGGGTCGCGGTCGTGGTGGGGGCATCCAACTCAGGTTTTGCCCAGGGCTCAAGTTTGACTAGGTACGCCTCTGCCCCCTTTGCTGAGGGGGGGGCTGGCGAGGGAACCTGTCACTAAAAATTTTGGATCCCACCACTGATTTTACTGTTCACAAAGTCCTAAGAGGCTTAAAGACAGCTTCTACTCTGGAGCTGTGGCTATGCTAAACTCCGCTGCTTCATACTGATGTGTTTGGGGCTGTGTAGGGATGGGTGGAGGAAGGGGAAAGTGAGGATGATGTGTGAGTCTGAAATGGTGTGCATCGAGGAATGCTGCTGTAAATTTCGTTGTGCGTGCACAATGACAATAAATGCTTATGCTTATGCTAAGCATGCTTCCCCCTCCCCAAACTGCAAGCTCTTGTTCAAAAGCCTTCTAGCAGAGACCTCCTCTGAATACTACATTGGTTTTTTTTGACAAACAGTGGCTAAGGGCTGTCACCTTCGTGCCCTGCTTGTGGGCTTCTCATAATCGTTTACCTGGCACCTGTCTGCAAGCAGACGTAGAGCTAGATAGACCTTTAGTCTGAACCAGAATGGGTTTTCCTAGGTCCCCACGCAGAAATGTACCCGAGAAGAAAGCAGGCATCACTGCGAAGATGGTACTCCAGGGGAAATATTGTGCTTTAACAGCCTTGTTGTTTAAAGGTTTCACACTAGCAAGGACAGCAAAATCCTTCACGTTGTCAGGACTTGCTCTTCTTTTCTCCATGTGCTTTCTGAGCCAGAGAACCAATGAATCACCGCAGACCTGCCAAGGAAGTCTACGCATTCAAAATAATTGCGCTACTGAGGGTTTCAACAACGATATAATCGCCACTACAAAGGAGATGCTTCACTTTCAACGTGCGCCCCGGGACAATTTCATCTGCTGCCTCTTTTGGGGGTATGGACCAGAAACAGCATCGTTGGGGGAAGGGGGATGCAGAGCCACGTTTCAGGGGCAAAAGGGTCCTCTTTGTAAGCGGCAATTCGTTTTATGGCTAAGCCAGGGGTAGGGAACCTGCGGCTCGAGAGCCACATGTGGCTCTTCTGCCCTTGCACTGCGGCTCCATGAGCCGAGCTACTGGCCCCATCCTTGCCCGCCCTGCAGGCAGCAGGGCGGGCGCACCAACTGCCCGCAGCCAGCTGGGCCGCGCTGCAGGCTTCCCCTCTCGCCTGCCCCATTGGAGCAGGGTGGGCGCTTTCCCAGCGGCCGGCAAGGCCGAGCCGCTGGCCCCATCCTTGCTCGCCCTGCAAGCAGCAGGGCGGACGCATCCATGCGCTTATCAGAATGAGCGGAGTTTAAGGTAAAAAAACCCAATATATACAGTGTTATCTTTATTTTAAATGTCAAAAATTATTTGCAGCTCCAAGTGTTTTCTTTTCCCATGGAAAACGTGTCCAATTGGCTCTTTGAGTGTTAAAGGTTCCCTACCCCTGGGCTAAGCAGACCCGCCTGGAAGCTGCAGCCAGATTTAGCCATTGCCTCACGGAGGTGGATTCCGCACAGCATCAATATAATGTTTTTAGGATGTCGTAAAAAGATGGGTTGTGGCATTTTGGGTTCCCACAGCATGGGAAGAATGCTAGCGTTGCCGGCCAAAATGGATCTTTTTCCCCTGCCTGCTGCAGGGAGCTCTTTCCTGCAGGAGCAGCAGTGGCATAAGAGGTTAAGAGCTCGTGTGTCTAATCTGGAGGAACCGGGTTTGATTCCCCGCTCTGCCACCTGAGCTGTGGAGGCTTCTCTGGGGGATTCAGATTAGCCTGGGCACTCCCACACACGCTAGCTGGGTGACCTTGGGCTAGTCACGGCTTCTCGGAGCTCTCTCAGCCCCACCCACCTGACAGGGTGTTTGTTGTGAGGGGGGAAGGGCCAGGAGATTGTCAGCCCCTTTGAGTCTCCTGCAGGAGAGAAAGGGGGGGATAAAAATCCAAACTCTTCTTCTTCTTCTTCTTTTCCGTTTCACAGATTCCTGGGGAATCTTCACGGAGAATCTGGCCCACCATTTTGTGCGGTGCACCGGATTCTCCGTGAAGATTCCCCCCAGGAAGGTTTCCTCTGCTTGCAGCTCGTCCATTTGCTATTTCGCTGCAAAAATTAGATAAATAAAGTTGCTAGTGCCTAGCAATCCCATGCATGTGTCGTTTTCTTTTCTTTTTTGGTTGTTTTGTTTTGAGGGGAATGTCTGCAAAGCTACAGCGACATGATTGGAGATGCTGCAAGACGCACATCCCCCTCAAAACGAACGGGAAAGGACTGGCTGATGACATTATCAGATTATATGGAGCTAGATAAATTTTCCATTATTGTGAAAGACACATATTGGAGTAAATTCCAAACTACTTGGAAAGCATATTTATTGTTTTTGGAAAAGAAAAGTTAAAATTTAACAATAAGTAAATTTGTGTTAATGCAAAATTAAGTTATATATATGTATTAAATTAAATATAAATATATATAAGTGAGATAATATAAGGAATATTATTAGAGAAGTATTATTAATTTAAAGACTCTTACTTGTTTTATATATGATTGTTTTTTTTTCTTAACTCTCCAGATTCAGCTAACTTGATGAGGAAGCTCGGTATTTGACTACTGTATTACTTGAAAAGGGAAACCTTAGTAAAATTTAAGTTTATTGAATAGTATTAGACCAAATAGATCAATGCAGATGTTAGTGAATTGGTCAAATGATACATGGAATGTTTATTTCACTAACAATTGTATTTTGTTTTTTAATATGTGTAATATAATAAACTAATAAACAAAAAAAACGGGAAAGGAAAAACGATACATGCACGGGATCACTAGGCAAAACAAACGCTATTCATCTACTTTTTACAGCAAAATCGCATGCAGATGAGGTTCAAGCATAGGAAACCTCTGTGAAGAATCCTCACGGAGAATCTGAGGCGGCAGATAAAATGGCAGGCATGAGCAGCAGAAATGAAAGTGAGAGGTTTGGGCTGGAGAAATTAAGTGTTTCCTGCCTGCCGGTTTTCGCTCAACAGGCAGGAATCGTCTTCAACCTGGTTGGGGGGGGGGGGGGCAGGAGATCTCTAGCAATATTTGAAAAACCCTGGTTGAGAGAAATGTAACAGGCTGAACTTGTTATGGACCCTCAAAGGGGGTGCCCCATCCCATTCTTTGCTAAGGAGATAGGGGCTACCCTTTTGAGGGTCCAATAACTTTGGACACCCTTAGCCAAACTGCACCAAGCTTGGGGGGTGCCATCATGACAGTCTCCAGATGATACCCTGAAATTTGGTGCTGATACATCCAAAAATGCACCTGCAGGAACATCCCAGAAATTTGCCCAAGAATCTTTGTTCTGCATTGAGTTTTCTGCATTGCTGTCAATGGGGGTTGCAGGCTGGGGGGGACACATTTCTGAAGGCACAGTCTCAAAACTTTCATGGTCTCATCAGGAGACTTCCCTAATGATACCCGCCAGGTTTGGTGCAGTTTGGTTCAGGGGGGCCAAAATTATGGACCCTCAAAACTGTAGCCCCCATCTCCTATTAGCTCCCATTGGAAACAATGGGGGATGGGGCACCCCCTTTGGGAGTCCATAACTTTGGAATCCCTGAACCAAACCTCACCAAACGTGGGGGGGTAGCATAAGGACAGTCTCCTGATTGATTACGCTGAAGAATTCAGTGCCATGCTAGCCCAGGGGTAGGGGAACCTCTGACTCTCAGATGTTCAGGAACTACAATTCCCATCAGCCTCTGTCAGCATGGCCCAGTGGCCCGTACTGGTAGGCTGATAGAGCTCTCAGACCCTGGTGGCCTCTGAGCTGGGATCCCAGCCTAAAAACTGCACCCCCTGCAGGCCAAAAATGGAAAACCACTAAAAATACCCAAGAACGAACCCAGCATTTTGATGCCCCCCACATGGTGGTGCCCTGGGCAGCTGCCCACCTTGCCCAATGGGCATTACGCCCCTGGATATCAGAACTGGATGTGAGTCGGGATGATGCTGGCAGCTCAATAGGAGAAAATAAGAGGAGAAAATAAATATTCCTTTTTTGTTTCCCGGGGCTTGGAAATAAACTGGGAAAGATGTGAAGAGGCCAGCATCCCAGCTGGTAAAGGGGGAAAGCAAGCAGGTGGCGTAACCGGAAGAGGCTTTCATGATAATTGGCTTTCCAACGAAGGTGGCGCGTTCTGAAAAGATCCGAGGCATCCTCTTTTTGGAGATTGCGGAGTTAAAGGCTGGTGTCAAACTAGTTGCCAATCTCCAGTAGGGGCCTGGAGAGCTCCCAGAATGATAACTGGTCTCCAAACTACATAGATCAGTTGCCCGAAAGAAACAGCCGCTTTGGAGAGCTGACTGTATGGCTTTATGTTCCACTGAGGTCTCTCTTATTCCCCAAGCCCCGCCCTCCGCAGGCTGCACCCCC
Organism: Sphaerodactylus townsendi; assembly: GCF_021028975.2. Taxonomy (NCBI): domain Eukaryota; kingdom Metazoa; phylum Chordata; class Lepidosauria; order Squamata; family Sphaerodactylidae; genus Sphaerodactylus; species Sphaerodactylus townsendi. Next base: position 6,385,726 of record NC_059440.1, on the reverse strand, counting down.
AAATCTCCAGGCGTTCCCCAAGCCGGAATTGCAGCCCTACATCAAACGTTGGGGTCCTGTCATGTGGAAGGGCTGAGGAACTGTGCCTGAAAGCTCCTTGATTGGATTGAAAAGCTTACTGTCGTAACCACAGAGTCACCTGTGCCAGGTAGGGCCAGTTTCAAGATCCTCCGTGGATCCAGGCTTCACCTACTCTGGACTTGTCTCTATCATGGGAGAGGAGGAGGAGGAAGAAGGAGGAGTAGAATGAGGTGGAGAAGGAGGAGGAGAAAGAGGAAGAGGAGGAGAAGGAGAAGGAGGAGGAGAAGGAGGAGGAGGACGAGAAGAAGAAGGAGAGGAGAAGGAGGAGGAGGAGGAGAGGAAGAAGGAGGAGGAGGAGAAGGAGGAGGAGGAGAAGAAGGAGGAGGAGAAGGAGAGGAAGAAGAAGGAGAAAGAGGAGGAGGAGGAGGAGGAGGAGAAGGAGGAGGTGGAGAAGGAGAAGAAGGAGGAGGAGAAGGAGGAGTAGAATGAGGTGGAGAAGGAGGAGGAGGAGGAGAAGGAGAAGGAGGAGGAGGAGGAGGAGGAGGAGGAGAAGGAGGAGGAGGAGGAGGAGGAGAAGGAGAAAGAGAAGAAGGAGGAGGAGGAGGAGGAGAAGGAGAAAGAGAAGAAGGAGGAGGAGGAGAAGGAGAAGAAGGTGAAGAAGGAGTAGTAGTAGTAGTAGTTTGGATTTATACCCCACTTTACTCAACCATAAGGGGTCTCAAAGCGGCTTTCAAACTCCTTCCCTTCCTCTCCCCACAACAGACACCTTGTGAGGTAGGTGGGGATGAGAGAGTTAGAAGAAAACTGTGACTGGTCCAAGGTCACCCATCAGGCTTCATGCGGAGGAGTGGGGAGACAAATACATAAGAGTCTGCCATTTATGTGGACTCCGTTCTCCTGGAGAAAATGGATGTTTTGGCAGGTGGACTCTATGGTATTGTGCCCTACTGAGGTCCTGCCCTCCCAGTCTCCATCCCCAAATGTTCAGGTGTTTCCAAGACTGAATCAGACAACCCTACCCCCCATCCCCAACCAGTGGCCGGTGAGACCTAGGAGTCCTATTGTGTTTCTAAATCACTGGTAATAATGCTGTTTGCATGTGACACTGATTTTAACCTACTGGCCAAATCCACATTTCTAGGCCTCATGGCAGGCATTGCTTTCTCAATTCTAGCATCCCATGCCTTCACCGATGAGAGCTATTCAGCTGTTCTGCCCAAGTGCACGGAAGTAAAAGCAATTCTTTCCCCTCCATTCACTGTATTATTACTATTTTTTTTGCATCAGCTCTGAGAAGGCTATTTTTGCTAGATCATAGCGATATGGCAATTAATCCCTAGGGTTTAAAAGCAAAGCCTGAGATTTACCAATTGGTGGCCGTGCCTTTCTGCTTAGCTTTATGTTTATTTTGCTTATTTTTAGCTGCTGGGATATTCAGGCAACTCCATCGCCTCTCCCTTTGCCCTGAGATCTCTCCCCTCTCTGGCTGTTGACATAACAGCCAACGGTACTGTCTTTCTGTATTTTTGCCTCTTCTGTTCCTCTTCCTCTCCCTGCTGCATGGCATTATCCATATACCATAGTCCTAAACTTTTAAAATACTAATTCCTTCTCTCCAAAGAACTTTGCTAAGTTTGATTCCCAGCTCTGGGAATCCCAGAGTTAAGCTAAGTTTGCTAAGTTGCTAAGTTTGATTCCCAGCTCTGGTTTGATTCCCAGCTCTGCCACCTGAGTTGTGCAGGCTTATCTGGGGAATTCAGATTAGCCTGTACACTCCCACATGCGCCAGCTGGGTGACCTTGGGCTAGTCACAGCTTCTCGGAGCTCTCTCAGCCCCACCTACCTCACAGGGTGTTTGTTGTGAGGGGGGAAGGGCAAGGAGATTGTAAGCCCCTTTGAGTCTTCTGCAGGAGAGAAAGGGGGGATATGAATCCAAACTCTTCTTCTCTTCTTCTAACTTGTTCTCCCAGGAGGGCTGCAAATCTGTAGCTGAAGACTTTGGACGTCGTCCTTCACACTTCTGATTCCTAAGATTCTCTGGGGGGAATCCAGGGCAGAATGGTAAAAAAAACCCAGTAAATGTTTACAGTAGATGATGTCCACACAGTGGCTAAACTACTGAGCTGTATAAATCAGGGAGCCTCTGGTTAAAATCACGCTCTACCACGTCCCCACCAGAGAGACATAAGATGCATTGCCTGAACGTCCAGTGAAAACTGGAAGTCTCTACCAGCTGTGATTCTCTGTAGGTATAAAACTGCTACAAATCTCAGCTGTGGCACCGTGATTTTAGAACAGGATTGGGAAGATCTGTGTTCAAGATCTGAATTCTCCCACAAAGCTGAGCTTGGGCCAGTTGCTCTCTGTCAGACTAGCCTACTTTTCAGGGCTGTTACGAGGACGAGAGAGGAGAAATTTTCTGCCAGCCCCATGCTGGCACGGGCTGATGGGATTTGTAGTCCATGAACATCTGGAGAGTCACAGGCTGCTGACCCCTGGAGAGTCACATTGCTTTGACCCCTCTAACTCTCTGAATCTCTAGTCAAGTCATCCTCCGGAGTCTGAGGTTAAGAAACAGCACAAAGTCCTTCGCATCGAACAAATACTTCTAATGCAGCAGACAAGTTTGAGGGTTAGAGTACCAGTTTCATCTGATGTACAACTGTCTTGTTTGTTCATTTATTTATTCAGCTCTTACCTCACCCTTTCCCAACAAGCTCTGGGCTCAGGTTAGTGTCCATTAAAAAGTCATAACAATGAAACATATAAACACATTTCCCAACAATTACCATTTCCGACGGTTAGGGTGTTTGCCTTGTTTGGGTCCGAGTTTTGCGCAGAAATGGCTTCAATTCTGCCTTCTGCTTTTCTTGGCCTTTTAACCCCACTGTTGAGAAATCCACTTCTCTTTTGTTCTCCTTGTACATACGTGATCTCTGCTGAGTAAAGATATACTTCTGACCTCGATGGCCCAGGCTAGCCTGATTCCACCAGAACTTGGAAACTAAGCACAGGGTCAGCCCCCGTTAATATTTGGATGGGAGCCCACCAAGGCAAACCACCTCCACATCTTGTCTTGAAAACCCTATGGCAGTGGTGGCGAACCTATGGCACGGGTGCCACTCATAGCCCTTTCTGTGGGCACGCACAAACAGAGTGCCCCCCCCCCCACAACACATCTAGGCTGGCCTGGGCCGCTGGGCTCGATTATAAGCATTAAACCTAAGACCTAGTTTTGGGGAAGCAGTATAGGTAACCCTGTTAAGCACTGTTAAACCCCACTGATTTTCATGCAAAGAACTAAAGCGCGACCCTTTACCTGGGAGTACGCTTGGTTGCTGGCAATGGGGCTTGCTTCTGAGTAAACCTTCCTAGGGTCGTGATTCACCCGTTGGAAGAGTTGCATGGTTGCTTCAAAGCAAAGCCACTGACTACCACCAAGCTTACTCCTGAGTAACGCACGCCTCGGAGCCAACCGTTTTTTCTAAACTAAAACCTTAGTATTCAGGTTAAATTGCCATGTTGGCACTTTGCAATAAATAAGTGGGTTTTGAGTTGCAATTTGGGCACTCAGGCTCAAAAAGGTTCGCCATCACTGCCCTATGGGGTCACCATAAGCCAACTGTAACTTGAGGGCCCTTTCCGCTAAGGGAATACTTTGTGCATCTGCGGAAGTGAACTCTACCCCAGGAAAGACTCCGCCTCACTAAATGTGTTCGTCTAAAAATGCTGGAAGAAGGAAAGTTGGATTTATACCCCTCCTTTCTCTCCTGTAAGGAGACTAAAACGGGCTGACAATCTCCTTTCCCTCCCCCCCCACAACAAACACCCTGTGAGGTAGGTGGTGTAAAGAGAGCTCAGAAGAACTGAGACTAGCCCAAGGTCACCCAGCTGGCATGTGTGGGAGTGCACAGGCTAATCTGAATTCCCCAGATAAGCCTCCACAGCTCAAGCGGCAGAGCGGGGAATCATCAAACCCGGTTCCTCCAGATTGGAGTGCACCTGCTCTTAACCACTACGCCACTGCTGCTCTTAACCACTACGCCACTGCTGGAAGGATTTACGTCCCCGCTTTTTACAACACGAACAGGTGTACCAAAAACATCGACGGTTCCCCGGGACCTTTTCCCAAGCCTCTGAGAAGCCACGTATATTTTGGAGCTGGCCTTTTCCTCTCGGCAAGAACAGGACAGGAAGCCTGATTTGGCCCACTGGAATGTACTTGGCATAATATGGATGAGGTGAATTCTGCCAACAGCTGCAGAAGATCGCAATCCAGCAACTAGGGTCTCTGTGCCAAGGATTCTTTTCTCACACAGTTGGCGTTAGGAGGGTAACAGATCATCTGCCAGGTACATTTTTGTACGAAGCTGGTTGTACAGCGAAACTCTACCAAGCCCCTGGCTAGAGCGATTTCCTGGAGCCAAGGCAAGTCTTGTTGGCAAGGAAGATTACAAGACAACAGGCCACTGTGAAGGTATACAAGGTTCTTCAGTAACCAGGGAATGACAGCCCATGGGAGTATTGTTCAGTGTTAATTTGCTGTTGTGAGACTATTTGTTGTTTGTAGAGGGACTCTTTGGTTTATGTTTCGTGGTGTAAATTAGCACGCAGTAATAAGCCTGTGTAGATATTGTTTATGTTATACAGTATAAAAGCTGATTGATTGATTGATTGATTGAACTTATCATACAATTGTAGAAGGAGGAGGAGGAGGAGGAGGAAGAGGAAGAGGAGGAGTTTGGATTTATATCCCCCCTTTCTCTCCTGTAGGAGACTCAAATGGGCTTACAATCTCCTTGCCCTTCCCCCCCCCACAACAAACACCCTGTGAGGTGGGTGGGGCTGAGAGAACTCCGAAAAGCTGCGAGTAGCCCAAGGTCACCCAGCTGGCGTGTGTGGGAGTGCCCAGGCTAATCTGAATTCCCCAGATAAGCCTCCACAGCTCAGGCGGCAGAGCTGGGAATCAAACCCGGTTCCTCCAGATCAGAGCGCACCTGCTCTTAGCTACTATGCCACTGCTGCTCCATCCATCCATCCGTCCGTCCGTCCATCAATCCATCCATCCGTCCATCCATCCATCCATCTATCCAACCATCTACCTTCTATCGTCCGTCCATCCGTCCGTCCGTCCGTCCGTCTGTCTATCTATCTATCTATTGAACTTATCATGCAATTGTTTAAGTGTATGCATATTGAATATTGGCCATGCTGGCAGGGGCTGATGGGATTTGTAGTCCGTGAACATCTGGAGAGCCGCAGGTTGCAGACCCCTGATCTAGAAGCTGACCACTCAGAGGACTCATGAACAGTGTGTAATTTTCCCTTTTGAAATATGGGAAGGAAACCCAGAACTGTCTGTGTGTTGGGGAGGAAGTTAGCAAAAGAGAGAAAGAGAGAAATCCATTTGGAGCAATCCTTGCACAAATAAATAAAATTGACTGTACCAGCTGGAAACTCAAAAAGGGTGGGGAAATGACTATTTCATGCTGGGCAAGATCAAAGGAGAGGGAAGCATTTTGCTTATTTATTTTAATTACACCACAAAAGAAGTCAAATGGTTGTGTGCCTGGGGCCGACCTAGTTTAGTCTCATCTAAGATAAATGCCCTTATATAAATTACCTGCAATCGAGGCTGGCAAGAGACGGGAAAGAGGGAGAGATTCCAACAGCCCTGAACAAAGAGAGTCTTACTGGGGGCGGGGTGGGGGGGATACTAAGGCCTTGCTGTCAAACTGCTTGCTCTACAGTGGGGTTTCCTCATGTTTTTCTGACTACGTGCACAGAAACCCCACTGCTTGCCCCGAATCCAGCCTCCATTTTGTCCACCTCTTCTTCTAGAGCAGTGGTTCTCAACCTGGGGGTCAGGACCCCTTTGGGGGTCGAACGACCCTTTCACAGGGGTCGCCTAAGACTCTCTGCATCAGTGTTCTCCATCTGTAAAATGGATCAATGTTAGGGTTGGGGGTCACCACAACATGAGGAACTGTATTAAAGGGTTGCGGCATTAGGAAGGTTGAGAACCACTGTTCTAGATCATCATCCTTGGTTGCCATGATCCGTGGCTATTTTTTGTCATTTGAAACTTTTTTTACATTGCTTTAGTCAATGGAATGCTGAAACAATGAACAAAAATTATGGGCGAAACTATCACTATGGCAATCTGGGACGACAGCCCAGAAGAGGTGCTCCTCCGTGGGCAGGCGAAAGCAGGCAAACGTGAAGGAAGCTTCGCTCTCCCTGCGCAGGCAGGAGAAAGGTCTGACTTTTCCCACTCTTTGACAACACAAGGAAAGTGTGATCCGCAGCAAAGTGAGCACGAGAGCAGAAAAAAAAACATGTCAAAAAGTGAAAGTCTGCCCCAAATATATTGTATAATTCCTGCAGGGCAGAGTTGTAACCAGTGGTGGGATCCAGCAGGTTCTCGTCAGTTCCCAAGAGTGGGTTACTAATTATTTGTGTGTGCCGAGAGGGGGTTACTAATTGGGTCCGCTTTTTCGTTAGAAATCCCATGAGGTCCAAAAATCCTAAAGTCCTGTTGTTTCCTATGTGGCTGGTTAGCGAAGGTAGAAAACGGGATGTTTTAAAAGCATGTGTTATAAATATGGTAGGACAAAATATGGTAGGACAAAGTAGGACAAAGAGGCTTAGAGACAGCTTCTACTCTAGAGCTGTGGCTATGCTAAACTCCGCGGCTTTGTGTTGATGTGTTTGGGGCTGTGTTGGGATGGGTGGAGGAAGGGGAAAGGGAGGATGGGGTATGAGTCTGAAATTGTGTGCATTGAGGAATGCTGCTGTAAATTTCGTTGTGCATGCACAATGACAATAAAATGCTTATGCTTATGGTAAAGTTCCTTGTTTAAGGAAAGTATCCTTCTTTTGATTGCTAGAAACAAAATTAAGTATTTGAAAGTATTATTTGACAGGCAGTCAATTAGAGGAGAAGTAGTTGTTTCTGTTGGCAGTAGACGATAGGACTTGCCATAATGAGTTTAAATTATGGACAGAAAGATACCAGCTGGAAATTCGGAACTTTTTTTTTACAGTGTGAGTTTTTTACAGTAACAGAGAAATTATTAATGCCCCGCCCCCGGAATGCCCGGCCACGCCCCCGTCGTGCCCCGCCCAGCCCCATTGGCGCTACGCCACTGTTTGAATCCCACCCCCATGGGAACCTGTTACTAAAATTTTTGGATCCCACCACTGGTTGTAACCCATAATAGTCCTAGCAGTCACAATATTAAAGCTTCCTGAGACCTGAGGGTCCTGCTAGCGTTGAGCTTCAAAATGGAATTGGTTTCCCACCCACTGGTTTTAATTTCAACACTTATGTGTCAAGCCCTTGTGCATCTTTCACGGCCCCAATGAGACCAACTTTAAAGATGGAGCAAGGATTAGAACTCAGGATTTACGGTGGCATCTTGAAGGATAGCCTGATTGCTTTTGCCACACTGTCCTTGCCAACGTTCACAACGCTTTATGACAGAGCCATTACCAGATGCTTGATGGAGGCGGGACTAGATTTTATATGGGTCTAATTGGTAACAGCGTGTCTTTACACTTGCCAACCTCCAGGTCTGGCCTGGAGCCCTGGAACTACAACTCATCTCCTGCCTACACGGAACGGTTCCTCTGGAGAACACGGCTGCTCTGAAGGAAGGATTCTTTGGTGCTATTGTTGTGATTTTGCAAGCGTCTGTCACAACTCAGTCGCCAAAGGGTTAGAAGTGTTTGCATGTAAACAAGTATCTGAAGCCACCGTTTATGACCTGGTCTATTGATTAGCTATTGGTCAGTCAGATATCCATTGCTTACATGTTAGTGAGCGCGTACATCTGAAGTTATAACGTTAACTCTTGTTTCTTTGTTTGAGCAGACCAGAGGGGAGACATGAGGTAGACGCCATCGTGTGAGACAGCAGACAGGTAGCCAGATATAACCAAACATACACGTGTAATAGGAAGGAAAGGATTTCTTGTTTTATCTCCATGTAACCCTCCTTTATGGTTAGTAAACTCATTTATAAAAAGCAACTGAGAATCTGTCTCTTCTGTTCTACTCTGCAAATATATATTCACATACACACACTCACATACACACACATATACATACATACATATACATACATACATATACATATACACATATATTCATACATATACATACATTTGCCTACATACATATACATACATGCATACATACATATACATACATACATATACATGCATACATATACATACATACATACATGCATACATATACATACATACATATATATACATACATACACACACACATACATGCATACATACATATACATATACACATATATTCATACATATACATACATGCATACATACATATACATACATACATATACATACATATACATACACACACATATTCATACATATACATACATACACATACATGCATATACATACATATACATACATACACATACATGCATATACATACATATACATACATACATATACATACATACACACACGCATACATACATATACATACATATACATATATATATATATTCATACATATACATACATTTGCCTACATACATATACATACGTACGTACATGCATATACATACATACATATACGTGTGCATACATATACATCACCTTTATACATGCATACATATACATACATTACCTTACATGCATTACGTATACTATTACACACACACACATACATGCATACATACATATACATATACACATATATTCATACATATACATACATGCATACATACATATACATGCATACATATACATACATGCATACATACACATGCATACATACATATGCATACATATGCATACATATACATACATGCATACATGCATACATATACATACACATACATACACATACATACACATACATACATGCATATACATACATGCATATACATACATGCATATACATGCATACATACATATGCATACATACATATACATACATATACATATACATATATACACACATGTATGTATGTATGTATTAATATGTATCAGCAATATGTAATAATGTTAATAACTTATGTATCATCTAATGTATATACCACTAACAAGGTATACCCTGCTGGTATTCCTTCCCAGCCTCCCAAGGCTGCACCCCCAAATCTCCAGGAACGTCTCAGCCCTGACTTGGTAACTCTCAGAGGCCCAACGTATTGTCGAAGGCTTTCACGACCGGATTCAACTGGTTCTGGTGGGTTTTCCGGGCTGTGTGGCCGTGGTCTGGTGGATTTTGTTCCTTTTGCCTGCATCTGTGGCCGGCATCTTCAGAGGTGTATCACAGAGAAAAGTCTGTTTCACACCTCTGAAGGGATGCGAATGAAATGGAGCGGAAGGAAATGGCGTTACGGATGGATCGAGCCACCCTGTGGAAAACCTGAATCAGAGGCCCCTTCTGCACTTGCAGAATAAGGCACTTTCAATCCACTTTCAATGCACTTTGCAGCTAGATTTTACTGTGCGAAATAGCAGAATCCACTTGCAAACAATTGTGAAAGTGGATTGAAAGTGCCTTATTCTGCATGTGCGGAAGGGGCTGACCTTGTGCTCCTTGACTCCCTTGGAAACCCCCCCCCCCCCCGCCCGTGAGTGTTGCCCAAGTGTAAAGCTGGCTAGATAGCTTTCATGCATCACATCTCAACTTGGCAGCAGGATCTGGCATCAAAAAGCCGGCAGGCAAATTCCTCTTTGTCCTGTCATTCGCTTCAAACGCTCTTAAGAGAGTTCGCTGAAGCAGGAACAACAGCAACAAAAAAAAAAGAAAAAGAAAAAAAAGGCAAGTTTAATATTTAATTAGGTGGTGTTCTTTTTTAATCCAGTCTGCTTTTTGCATGGTAGAAAATCTGACGCGGTGGTTGTACTAAAAGCAGATCAGAGAGAGATATTTATACTTCCTGATGTGTTGAGTCAGAAGGATTTCAGGTTCGCACACAGCCGCTTTGACAAGCGCGCCGGAGAGAGTACTTTTGTCTATCGTGCAAAAATGCAGGAGTGTTAAGTTTTGACAAAACCTCCCCCCCCCCTTCTTAAAACGGCTGTTTGTGCACTAGCTAGATCTGAGGTTGATGGAGGACTCATGCCTTTGATCCAGTCCCGTGGGTAAAGCATTCCTGCTTTGAGGCTGGTACAGACTCATTACGTGGAGCCCCCCCCCCCACCGACCCACCCATTTAACTCCACATGTGCAGTCAGTCACGAAAGAAAAAGGTTATTGCCGACTTTGCAGTACATTTAAATTATAATAGGGTGTGTGGGGTGTGTTTGTGTTGATTTAATTGTATGAGGGCCTTTTTGGCCACGGCCATAGTAGTATTTTAAACTTATTCGCCGCCATCATCAGTAACGTTAACGTTTGTGAAAATTAAGATGTCTAATTCTCTAGTGTTGTTGTTGAATTGTATATGGTACATTTTCATTGTATATTTTCATTATGTATGTTAGCTGCTCTGATCCTGGCTGTTGATTGGGATGGGGCAGAATAAACTGAAGGTTGGGGAATACTTTGAAATTTTAGCAATGGAGACTAAGAAGGGTGGAATTTGGGGAGGGGAGGGTTCTTAGCCAGTAGTGGGATCCAAAAATTTTAGTAACAGGTTCCCGTGGTGGTGGGATTCAAACTGTGGCATAGCGCCAATGGGGCTAAAAGTCGCGGGGCAGCGCGCATGGAGTCGCGTGGTCAGCGGGCATTCTGGGGGGCGAGGCATTCCCACTGGGTGGGGACTGCGCCGGGTCGCTTGGCCGGGAGCGAGATGCGCAATACAGGCGCCGGGCTTCCTGCCACGCACACCGGATTGCCACCTCTCATAGACTGCTTCAAGTTCTGTGCGCTACTGCTGAGAGGAGGGGCGTAACTAAGGCAAAAATCGCATGGCAAAATCCCCAATTAGTAACCCCCTCTCGGCACACACAAATAATTAGGAACCTGCTCTCGGGAACCTGTGAGAACCTGCTGGATCCCACCTCTGTTCTTAGCACAGTATAATTTGCCTTCTCTGGCTGCCATCTCCTCCAAGCGAATTGATCTGTGTGGTCTGGAGGTCATTTGTAATTCTGAGAACTCTCCAGGGAGGTTGGCAACCCTATAAAACAGGCTATTGATCGTGTCTTTGGATTTGCAGCTTGGAGGGGTTTCCCCCCACCCCCATCCTGGTCGTCTCTGCCCAGCCCCCCAGACCTGTGAATGGGGAACGCAATTGAAGGGGGTAGCCAAAGGAGAAGCTATCTTTGCTCTGATTGGCCGGCAGTAACCAAAGCCAGGATTGGGTGCTTGTAGCATAAAAGACACAGTCTGGCAAACTGAACGAATGGCATATGTTATAGAGGAGCAGCAGTGGCGTATGGGTTAAGAACAGGTGCATTCTAACCTGGAGGAACTGGGTTTGATTCCCCGCTCTGCCGCTTGAGCCGTGGAGGCTTATCTGGGGAATTCAGATTATCCTGTGCACTCCCACACACGCCAGCTGGGTGACCTTGGGCTAGTCACAGTTCTTCTGAGCTCTCTCAGCCCCGCCTACCTCACAAGGTGTTTGTTGTGAGGGGGGAAGGGAAAGGAGTTTGTCAGCCCCTTTGAGTCCTCTTACAGGAGAGAAAGGGGGGATATAAATCCAACTCTCCTTCTCCTTCTCCTTCTTCTTCTCCTTCTTCTCCTTCTTCTTCTTCTTCTTCTTCTTCTTCTTCTTCTTCTTCTTCTTCAAAACCATACACTGAGTAAAGGTAGCTGAATATTAGGAGCCGAGCTTACCGCAGTCCCCATTTTCGACCACTGTTCCTCTCATTTTTGTCTTTTCCAGGTTCTACTTCCCCCCTCAGGCTCTTTAGAAGTTAAATTTCACACAGAGGCAGCAGGTGAATCGTGCCTCTAGTGCACGTGAACAGAAATGATGTGCATTAATACTATTGTACCATGCGGTCTACAGCCTATTTTGCTGCTGAGCTGTGTGTTTGCCCGTTACCAAGAAACGAACCTACGAACATTCGCCAAGGCAATGAACCCTGGCCATTTCAGAGGAGGTGAGCTGAGACTCTTTCCCGCCCTTCCTTCCTCTCCAATCAGATACTGTCAGGGACTGCACCTAGTTGATTGAGATGCATTCCTAGCTCAATGTAGTTGTTATAACATATGTGGCCGGTGCAGAGGCGGGATCCAGCAGGTTCTCACCAGTTCCCGAGAGTGGGTTACTAATTATTTGTGTGTGCCAAGAGCGGGTTACTAATTGGGTCTGCTTTTTCCGTTAGAAATCCCATTAGGCCAAAAATCATAAAGTCCGGTTGTTTCCTATGTGGCTGGTTAGCCAAGGTAGAAAACGGGATAATTCTCCCTGTTGGGCTGTTTTAAAAACATGTTTTAGACATATGGTAAAGTTCCTTGTTTAAGGAAAGTATCCTTCTTTTGATTTCTAGAAACAAAATTCAGTATTTGAAAGTATTAAGTATTTGACAGGCAGTCAATTAGAGTAGAAGTAGTTGTTTCTGTTGGTAGTGGACGATAGGACTTGCTACATTGAGTTTAAATTATGAACAGAAAGATATCAGCTGGAAATTAGGAACTTTTTTTTACAGTAAGAGTTTTTTACAGTAACAGAGAAATTATTAATGCTCCGCCCCTGGAATGCCCAGCCACACCCCCGTCGTGCCTGCCCAGCCCCATTGGCGCTACGCCACTGTTTGAATCCCACCACCATGGGAATCTGTTACTAAAAATTTTGGATCCCACCACTGGGCCGGTGATTGTATCTAGTTGATTGAGATGCATTCCTAGTTCAACGTGATCACTCCAAGATATATGTAACCAGCCTGCTATATGTTACCACTGCTGTAATGGGACATTCTTTCCTTGATTTCTTCATTATGGCTTCACATGCTTTGTGGATAACTAGGCTTACCCCCGGCACCTTCTACTCCCATGGGAAACGAGATGTTTCTGTTGCTCTGTGGGGGCAGGAGGCCAGGTGGCTTTATCTCTATCTGTCACTGACCTCGGGGTGCCTCGGCTCCAAAGTAACTCTTTCTCACATTCTTTGGGAAAACAGTAGGGGGGATTACTTCTGAATGAAGGGGATAGCACAAGCCAGGTTTGCCAGAACTGGCTTTAACAGGATGGGTGGTTTGTTGCCTTCCAATAAACGCTGCTGATCAACAATATAGAGTCCATTTATTGATTCAAGGCCCGAGACCTATCATCATCATCATCATCATCATCATCATCATCATCATCATCATCATCATCATCATCATCATCATCATCATCATCATCAATATTAATATTAATATTAACATTAATATCAATATTATTAATATTATTATTAATATTAATATCATTATTATTATTATTAATAATATCGTTAATATTATTAATAATAATAATAATAATAATAATAATAATAATAATAATAATAATAATAATAATAATAATAATAATAATAATATTTATTTATTTAATGTAATATACCGCCCTATCCCCGAAGGGCTCAGGGCGGTGTACAGCATAAAATATCACGCATAAAAACATACATACAATTTAAAACAATTAAATCCCAAACAGATTATATCCCAAAACAGTGTCCCACAAACCCTTACACCACCCTCTCACAGTAAAATAATAATGGGTCCCAATGCTATTAGGGACCCATATAGAGCAGGGGGGGCGGGGGCTGGAGCACCCTCAGCGGCTGGTCTCTCCAAAGGCCACCTAGCAGATACGCCCCCTCCTCCTAGCAGAAGTCGTGGCCGACCACTGCAATGGAGATGTGCAGGTTTCAAAACAAAGGAAGGGGGGTCATCTCAAAAGAAATCCTGGAGTGGCTTCAAGCAAAGTCTCGTCATTTGGTTAAGTCCTCTGAGATGGGTTTCAGTCCCACCCCCCACCCCCCACAACAAGGGCTCAGCTGGTATTTTGATTAAACTCTAATGTATGTTATAATTAAGAAAACCCTTTTCGTTTAAGAGTGTCCAAATTGCTTTTTTTCTTTTAATTGGATTGTTCAGTGTGCGTGGGGAACACAGATCTCTGGCAAGAAAAATTAGGACTCTTAAGGTCTGTTGAGCTTAAGTCCGGAGATTGGGAGGCGGGGGGAGGGCAATGGCCATCAGCCAGATTTGTTAAAGGCTCATCTGCCCACACAGACCCAGGATTCGGTCACTTGTAGCACGTCAACGTTTAGGGCTATGGAGAATGCCATTCAGAATCGCCCATAGATGGATGAATGGCTTGACTCTATCCTTGTATTTGTGTTAATAATGTCTATTTCAGGGGTGTTTGACCTAGATAGGCCAGGCTATTGCAGGGGTCAGCAACCTGTGGCTCTCCAGATGTTCATGAACTACAAATCCCATTTTCATCTTTGTACTTATTTTACTCAAACAGTTATTTCCCTTTTAAGTTAATCGTATTCTACTCACTAACATCATTTAAATCTCTTCAGCCTTTCTTCTTTTTGATATTTGTTGATCTTAATTTTTGAATAATGTGAGAAGCACACTCAGAGTTTACACTAGAATAACTTTGCATAGGATTTGCACTGTAGCACAACTAATTTAGAACTGGTAAAAGCTGTCCTCTGGTGCACATATCATTGGCAGTAAGCAAGCCCCGGAACTACAGAAAAATATCAGTACAGATAAACCCTTCTTCCTATGTGCAAATCCTGTCTTTCTCCCCTAGAATTATTTATCCCTTTTGGGTTTGCTCTTAAATGTCCCACAGCCTCTGGGGTCTCTTTCTTGCACATTTTCTTATTATTCTTTACTCCCTACTTAACTTCCCCCTGCCAGCATAGACAATGACAGGAGCCCCTCCTTCCCCGTCGCCATGCTATGCTGGCAGGGGCTGATGGGATTTTTAGTCCATGAATATCTGGAGAGCCGCAGGTTGCAGACCCCTGCACTAGCCTGATCTTGTCAGATCTCAGAAGCTAAGCAGGGTTGAGTCTGGCTAGTATTTGGATGGGAGACCTGGTGTAGTCTGATCTCATCAGATATCTGAACTTTAGCTGGGTCAGTAAGAACATAAGAGCGAGCCTGCTGGATCAGACCAGAGTCCATCTAGTCCAGCACTCTGCTACTCGCAGTGGCCCACCAGGTGCCTTTGGGAGCTCACAGGCAGGAGGTGAAAGCAATGGCCTTAAGAACATAAGAAAGAGCCTGCTGGATCAGACCAGAGTCCCTCTAGTCCAGCACTCTGCTACTCGCAGCGGCCCACCAGGTGCCTTTGGGAGCTCACAGGCAGGAGGTGAAAGCAATGGCCTTAAGAACATCAGAACGAGCCTGCTGGATCAGACCAGAGTCCATCTAGTCCAGCACTCTGCTACTCGCAGTGGCCCACCAGATGCCTTTGGGAGCTCACATGCAGACTGTGAAAGCAATGGCCTTAAGAACATAAGAAAGAGCCTGCTGGATCAGACCAGAGTCCATCTAGTCCAGCACTCTGCTACTCGCAGTGACCCACCAGGTGCCTTTGGGAGCTCACATGCAGACTGTGAAAGCAATGGCCTTAAGAACATAAGAAAGAACCTGCTGGATCAGACCAGAGTCCATCTAGTCCAGCACTCTGCTACTGGCAGTGGCCCACCAGGTGCCTTTGGGAGCTCACGTGCAGGATGTGAAAGCAAGGGCCTTCTGCTGCTGCTGCTGCTGCTGCTGCTGCTGCTGCTGCTGCTGTTGCTCCCGAGCACCTGGTCTGCTAAGGCCTTTGCAACCTCAGATCAAGGAGGATCCAGATTGGTAGCCATAGATCGACTTCTCCTCCATCAATCTGTCCAAGCCCCTTTTAAAGCTATCCAGGTGAGTGGCCGTCACCACCTCCTGTGGAAGGGAGACTTCCAAGGAAAACTCTGCAGAGGAAGGCCATGGCAAACCACCTTCTCACTTACCTCTTGCTGGAGTCACCATGAGCTATCCTGGAAGAGATCCTGATCCAGGAGCTGGCTAGGCCAGGTGCCTCCTTCCCCACTCAAGATGTGGTCCACCATACATGGGGTGAGAACTGGCCCTCACTTGGGGCCAAGATGGCCCCAGCAAGGGAGGGCAGCCCCCCTGCCATCGGGCCACTGGAACATTTCCCAGTAGTCTTTGACCAGTCCATCCTTGGTCTATCCTGCCGTTCACTAGGAGAGCTCCAGTGGTCGTCAATAAAAAGCAGTATAAATACTATGCCATCTTCTCAAGTTTTTGTTTCTCTCCCAGACGTGTAACCGAGAGTGCCAGTTGCTGCATTCCGGGCCATTGGATGATGTCTGAATTATTGATCGCTGATGCACCATCCTACCCAAGAAAGCTGCTTTCCCTTTTAAACTCAGGACGCTCTGTTCCGTTCCGATATTGCAACTACAAACGAAGGGCTCCAGGACTGCATTTCATCTTTGGCTCAGAAACCCTTAAAAATATATATAAACATCATTGCCATAATTTCCCCCTCTAAGTACCACTAATGTGTTTATGTAGCCACAATATTCTTAGCTTGTTTTATTTATTTAAAAATAGAGACACGGTCTTCAGGCATTGTAATGGCTCCGAAGCTGTGGTCATTGCATTCAGTCATTGCATTCCACAGATCTGACTTTGGATACGCCGTTTATTTGTGGGGCGCTTCTCTTTCCAACTCCCACCCCCAACCTGGCCTGTACTGTGTGAGGAATGCACTCCTATTTGACCTTGAAACACATAAATACGCCCCTAAGACTGAGCTGTTCCGTTGGGCTTTTGGGGATGCCAGCCGCTGATATGTGCACCCCTTTAAACATCGCGGCCCCTGCTGTCCCTCCTTTAGGGGAATTTTAAATTACGGGACGCCATCTGTATTTTTATCTACATTTTACTGTATTTAATGGAAAGGTTAAAATTTGAGCGCTGCTTTTAAATTAAGGACCAGTACTATAAGTACGGAATTATTATGGTTTATTGTTTGTATTTCTGTTGTGAACTGCCCTGAGCCCTCCAGGGGAGGGCAGTATATAAACTGAACAAACAAACAAACAAACAAATAAATAAATAAGCAGGGCTGGAGCTAGGGGGAACTGTGCCCAGGCCCGTGTGTGCCCTGTGCCCTGCCATGCCCCCGCTCGCCCCCGAAATGCCCCCGGAATGCCCCTGCACCGGTGCACGCCCGGTACATCGCGCATCCCCTTGTCCCCTTGGTGCTACGCCACTGCCCCAAAGAAAAATGCCAGTTTTCAGACTGATAGCTCAGCCTCCAAGAGGGACCTAGTGCACAGTAGTGATTATTTTATTATTATTTTATTATTATTTATTCAATTTGGTATACTGCTGCATCCCTGGAGGTTGCTGGACAATAATCCGGAGAACCCAGGATTGAATCCCCATTGTGTCACAGGAAGCCTGCTGGGTAACAAATCACACGTTCTCAGTCTAACCTACATCACAGGGCTGTTGTGAGGATTAAAAGGATGAGGTGTCCACAATGTGAGCTGCTTTGAACCCCCACTGGAGAGGAAAGTTGGGACAGAAATGTAAATAATTAAATAGTGCACTATGGATTGTTTACCTTTTGTGCCCTTTTGAAAAAAGGTTCGGGTTCAAGCTGAGTTTTCCAAGGATCAAACCAAACGTGATGCCGAATGAAGACCCCAGTCGGTTAAAGGCAAACTATAGCTGCCCTTGCCCCCAATTTGGATTGGAGAGAGGGAGTTTACCTTCCTACATCTATATGATGTTATAAATCAAAAGCTAGTTTCCTCCCGTTGGAGAAAATGGAAGCTTTGGAAAGGGGACTCTTGTATTATTATGTCTCTGTTGAGCTTCTTCCCCACTTCAAACTCCAGCCTCCCCCTGTCTCCAGCGGTGGGATCCAAAAATTTTAGTAACAGGTTCCCACGGTGGTGGGATTCAAACAGTGGCGTAGCGCCAATGGGGCATGGCCGGGCATTCCGGGGGCGTGGCCGGGCATTCCGGGGGCGGGCCATTAATAATTTCTCTGTTACTGTAAAAAACTCTTACTGTAAAAAAGAAAGTTCCTAATTTCCAGCTGGTATCTTTCTGTCCATCATTTAAACTCATTATAGCAAGTCCTATCGTCTACTGCCAACAGAAACAACGACTTCTCCTCTAATTGACTGCCTGTCAAATACTTAATACTTTCAAATACTTCATTCTGTTTCTAGAAATCAAAAGAAGGAGACTTTCCTTAATCAAGGAACTTTACCATATTACTAAAACATGTTTTTAAAACAGCCCAACAGGGAGAATTTTCCCGTTTTCTACCTTCGCTAACCAGCCACATAGGAAACATCAGGACTTTATGATTTTTGGACCTAATGGAATTTCTAATGGAAAAGGGGACCCAATTAGTAACCCCCTCTCGGCACACACAAATAATTAGTGACCCACTCTCGGGAACTGGTGAGAACCTGCTGGATCCCATCTCTGCCTGGCTCTATCCCCGAATCTCCAGGATCCTCCCAACTCAAAGTTGGCAGCCACAGCTGTGTGTGTGTATGAGAGAGAGAGAGAGAGAGAGAGAGAGAGAGAGAGAGAGAGAGAGAGTTGCCCAATATTCCTGAATGAGCTTCAGGACTTGTGGGAGTCACTCTGAACTTGGGGCTTCTGCATCGCCATAAGGACCAATCCAGCTACCCCCACAGCACAAGGACCTTTACTGATTGACTGAAGCTGCAGCCGCCATTTTGTTTCTGCACCCTCTGCGCTGTATCAGATTTCCAAAGGTGCCTGCGGGCTCAAAGGTTGGAGACTCTCTGCCCTAGACTCACAGGAAAAGTTTGCTTCCATTGCTGCCTCCGCCCTTGGATGTGCTATGGGTTGTAAACCCATGCCAAACCGTCTTTATTTTTAATTTTAAAAGCGGACCGCCAAAAGTGAAATTGTTTCTCACTTCCAGTGTGTGTGGTCAGCACAATGGTAACCGTCTGCCAATATTTCCGCAGAACTCAGCCCTGTTGTTTTTAATTTTGTTGAATTCCTGTATTTTGTGGACTTACTATAACCCACTTTGATGTACCCTTCACGCCCCACCCCCCTGGAACACAGTGAAATGTCAGAGTAAAGCGCTGCTATCATTGCCCAGAATTTGAATTCTCTTTTGCAGAAACCTTGAAGTTGGAAAAGAGAATGCTGCGGATTTCAGCTTGTAAATATTTTAAAGAATTTATACGGAAGGTACAGTAAGGGTTTTGCTTTTTAATGATTCCGTGTTCCTGGGTGCTTAGCCTCGGTTTGCAGATGCTAGTACATTATGCTGTTTATCTCCACGCTGATGCCTGCCGATAAACTGTGGGTAGAAGACGAGATTTGCTTTCCCAAAATCTGGCAACCCTGAAATCAAAAAGAAGGACAGACTGCCTTGGAGCCCCACAGGGGAAAAGGTGGGGTATAAAAGAACGAACGAACGAATAAATAAATAAATCAAGTTGTTTTGTGCCCCGGAGGGCTAAACTGAAGGGATCAGCTGTGAGCCTTTAAAAAAAAAACCCTCCCGTCAAACCGCTTGTGAGAATGGCATCCCTTTTCCTTGGCAAATCATCTGCTTGCAGGCGGGCGGCTGCTATTTTGAGAAGGCCCTCCGGCTTGGCATCCTTTCTGCCTTTGCAAAGATCCATAAAAGCCGGGGATTCGAAAGCATGATCCAGCCCTCCCAAGGCCTTTGTTTGCCAGTTGTTATGGCGGCTTTGGAGCTGGAGGACGGCCTGCCAGCGCTGTCTCTGGTCTTGACGTCCCAGGAGAGAAGGGTTTATTTATTTACATCGTAAGAATCCGCTCTCCAAGCAGTTGATTTCTCCAGGGAAATAGATCTGGCGAGCAGTTGTAATTCTGAAAGAAGCCACGGCTGCATTTGGAGGCTGGCAACCACATAACACAGTACCACAGAGGCGGAGCGCTCACGGGGACACGTGGGGTCATATGTCCCCGGTCGCTTGCCAGCTGGTCACATGGGGTGGAGAATCACCCCCACACCCCTCCCATTGGCCCCGCCCACCAGGCTGCTCCGCCCCGGGCACCCCTTGGCCCCACCCTGCCAGGCTGCTCCTTTGATTGGCGGAGTCTTGCCGGTCGAAGGAGCAGCCTGGCGGGGTGGGGCCGAGGGGCGCCGGGCAGCAACCCAGCCAGGCAAGTGGGGTGCGAGGAGGGAGGGCACCAGGAGTAGGTTTTGCCCCGGGCACCATCCCCCCCATGCCTCTGCAATACCATCAAACTACGTATGTAATACTTTACAGAATAACAGGGTAATCCGAAGAGCACCTTAGGAGTAAACCCTGATAAAAGTGAAGGACTTTGCGCTGTCTCTTAACTCCATTCTTTGGAGAGGGATTACAAGAGAATCAGAGCGATGAATAGGTCAGGATTCTGAGCAGTTCTACTGCTCTGTTTAACTATCCATAGATGACTATGTAGTGTGTGGCATAGTGGTTACGAGTGACGGATTCCAATCCAAATCCTTTTTATTGGCATTATAAAAAGCGTATTATACAAAACAATAAATAATAACAAAACTTATAAAACTCTGTCACCTAAAACACAACGTTGTCTCAGCATGGCTTGAACCGAGAATCCGTTGTTCGGTGAGCGTACACGCCAGGCTCTTGTATTTAACTGTGAATGTTGTTTCATAGCAGAACACAAGAACCTTGTGACCTTTTTGGGTACAACACAAGACTCACTATTTAATAACAGGCAGATTTTCTGTTGGTCCATAAATCCTCCTTTGCGGACCAAAAAAGGGGTCAACAAGGAATGCCTGATTGTGCTATAAAAAGGACAACATAAAAGTGCTGGCAGTAAAGCCCATTGCAAGGGGAGATGCCATGAGCCCCTAGCAAAGGGTCAAAGAGGAAGCATCTCCCCCCCCCCATGGGCTTAAGTGGGGTTGGAGAGGCTCCCATTCCACCCTTGCTCATGGAGTGATTCTTAGCTGGTTCTGGATCTGTGGCTCAGGGGTGGGAGAGGTGTGACGTGGGGTAGGTTCAGTGGTGGGATCCAAAACATTTAGTAACAGGTTCCCATGGTGGTGGGATTCAAACAATGGCATAGCGCCAATGGGGTTGGGTGGGGCATGACAGGGGCGTGGCCGGGCATTCCGGGGGCGGGCCATTAATAATTTCTCTGTTACTGTAAAAAACTCTTACTGTAAAAGAAAAGTTCCTAATTTCCAGCTGGTATCTTTCTGTCCATAATTTTAACTCATTATAGCAAGTCCTATCGTCTACTGCCAACAGAAACAACTACTTCTCCTCTGACTGCCCGTCAAATACTTAATACTTTCAAATACTTAATTTTGTTTCTAGAAATCAAAAGAAGGAGACTTTCCTTAAACAAGGAACTTTTACCATCTTTCTAAAACATGTTTTTAAAACAGCCCAACAGGGAGAATTATCCCGTTTTCTACCTTCGCTAACCAGCCACATAGGAAACAACAGGACTTTATGATTTTGGGACCTAATGGGATTTCTAACGGAAAAGCGGACCCAATTAGTAACACCCCCCCCCCTCTCGGCACACACAAATAATTAGTAACCCACTCTCGGGAACTGGTGAGAACCTGCTGGATCCCACCTCTGGGTAGGTTGGATTGTGAGGATAGGGGAAGGGTGGAGAGGCGTGGCTTCGGGTGGAGGAGGGCAGCAAGGTGAGGGGTGGGGTGGCAGATTGGGAGAGGGTGGAACAGAGAGGCTTCGGGTTGAGGAGGGTGGGGAAGAGAGGGTTCTAGTGGGGCAGGGTGGCAAGGTGAAGCTTGGGGAAGGGGAGGGTAGAAAGGTTAGTCTTGGGTTGGGGAGGGTTGGAAAGTGTGGCCAGGAGTGGAAGGAGGGTTGGAAGGTGAGCGTGAGGGAGGGGAAGGGTTGGAAGCTGAGGATTGGGGTGAGGGGAGGGTGGGAATTTGAGGTTTGGGTGGGGGAAGGGTTGTAAGGTGTGACTAGGAGTAGGGGGAGGTGAATATTGGAATGGGGAGGGTGGGAATGTGGGGAATGGGGAGCGTGGGAATGTGGGGGGAGGGTGGAAGGTAAGTTTTGGAGTGGGGGAGAGTGGCCAGGTAAGTACTAGTATGGGGGAAAGCTTGAAAGGTGTGGCTAGGGATGGGGGAGGGTGGAATTCAAATAGTTGGGGTAAGAGAGTAAGGCGGGGGTGATTTGCCGGGCCCGCTGTGGGCCTGGTGTTGCTGTGGGGTGGGAGGGGGTGGTGTAACCCCCATGCTCAGAATGGTTTGACCCAGAAAGGGGTGGAGACTCAAAGCAGCAGAAGGCTGCAGAGCTCACGTAGTTTGGAGGAGACAAGGCTACCAGACTCGGACCTTGATTTGTATAAGCCCTTAACACCTTGTTAAGGGCTTTTTGTGTGGTTGTAATGGGTGAGAGTTCTCCTGGAAACCTTCATCATGTTGAATCCTGTTCACCAAGCCCTTGGAGTCTTCAGGAGCCAACCCACTTGCAGGAAGAATTGGACTTGGCAATATCAGAAGACTGTAACCAGAAGGACTTGAAATGAAACCTGAACAGAACCTTGAAGTGTGATGTTAAATGTTGATGTTTGATGTTATATGTTAAGGAACTAAACCATTTTGTTTTAAATTTAGTTTCTTTGCAAACTCATTCCACGTTCTGCCCCACAGAACCCACAAGCTGAGGTTACAGTGGCAGAGCTCGCCAGACCCTCTGTGGGCTTGGCTTGACTTCTGGGGGGTGGGAGGGGGTGACGGGGAAGGGCTTTGGAAAGGATTTGCCAGGCCCTTGAGCAGCTACTTCACGCGCCCAGCAATGGCCAATGGGCATGCAGGACGCACAGGGCTTGGGTCGCTGTGCGTCCTGCACGATCATTGGCTCAGGGTTCGTTGTTGGCCATTTGAACCCTTAGCAAATTATGTATTGTAAGATGTAGAGTGACAGATTGTGATCTGCAGAAGGGGGTTTATTTCCTAGATCCTCCACATGAAGCCTGCTGGGTGACCATGGGCTAGTCCCAGTTCTCTCTGAACTCTCTCAGCCTCACAAGGTGTCTGCGGTGGGGAGAGGAAGGGAAAGGAGTCTGTAAGTTGCTCTGAGACTCCTTATGGTTGAGAAAAGCAAGGTATAAATCCAAACTCTTCTTCTTCTTTATAAAAAAAACTGGCCCCGATCCCACGCTTTTAATTGCTGCCTCCTCTGCAAGAATCAGTCAGGGGCAGCGTTCGTATCCTTTATCTCGCTGCCAAGAAAACCTTCTCTTGCTAAGTTTCCCCTGGGCTGCCGTTAAGGGCACAGAAGCGAAGCGGGTAAATAAGAAGCCGCAGTGGCAGCAACGGAGAAATGCTCAGAGGGGAAGGCTTCAAAACTTTATGCTGCGACATCTGGTTTCCAAAAAGCAGCCGGGGGGTGGGTAATGATCTGGAACCCGCCACCTGCCCTTCTTCTGCAACGTGTGCAGTTTTGACAGGCAGGATAGGAACACGCCAGGAAAGGGCTGAGGCTGCAGCATGACCCACTAACCCTTTTGATTTGCAGCTTGCGCCTGCTTGCTTGTGCGTGGGCGCGCGGGGGGGGGGGGTAGAGACAGCTGCATGGCCGCTTCACACGTTAATTGGAAAATTGTCTAATGCCCACCTTAATCGAGTCACGCATGTTTTAAGGCGGCACAGACATGCCGAAGAAACAACCCGAACGGGAGCATCTGTTGTGAGAGCTGGGTTATCAAATGGAAACAAGTTCATATCATATTCCTATTTTTTAAGGAAATTGCACAAAGGGTAAGGTGACCAGATGGTCACCTTTGTGAACCGGGACGGGGGTAGGTGGCAGGGCAGGAAACGGCAAGCCCCAGAAGGCCGTGCTCCTGTGGCCACGCGCGCAGGAGGCTGCCGCACTGCCTTGCGCCCCAGAAGGCAGTGCGGCAGCCTCCCAAAAATCGGGACAATTGAAATAACCCACGGGACGCGGGACAAATTGTTTGCAGGTGGGACTGTCTCGCCAAAAGCGGGACGTGTGGTCAGCCTGACAAAGGGGGCAGATTGACAATAGTCACGCAGACTGCTGTCCCATTGAAATCTGTGGGATTGAAGCTGCGCTGGCTACCAGTGGAGTAGCAAGTCAGGTTTTTTGGGTTTAGCCTTTAAAGCCCTAAGCGGTCCGGGGCCTTCGCATCGGCGGGACTGCCTCTCCAAGTGAACCCCCAAGAGAGCTCTGAGCTTGTTGGATAACAACTTGTTGGGGGGAGGGGTTCACTGGTCCAAAAAGTGTCTGGTTGTGCTCGACCAGGGCCCTGTGGGACTTGTCACAGTTCTGCAGGGTCTGTAAGACAGAGCTGTTCCACCAGGCCTATGGTTGAGACTCCCTCCTCCCTGTCCCTTGCCTTCCCTTATTCCTCTGTCCCTCCCCGCCAGTGGTGGGATCCAAAAATTTTAGTAACAGGTTCCCATGGTGGTGGGATTCAAACAGTGGCGTAGCGCCAATGGGGCTGGGCGCTGGGTACTGACGGGGGCATTATGGCCAGAATTCTCAGAGGCAGGGCATTCCACAAGGCGGGGCTGTAGCAACGGAAGGGCCTTGTACTGCTTGCCTTGATCCTTGGGCGGGAAATGAATGCACGCAGGCGCAGGCTGCCACGCACGCCGGTGCACCTCCTGCTAGACTGCTTCAAGTTCTGCCCGAGAGGAGGGGTGTAACTAAGGCAAAAATCACGTGGCAAAATCACCAATTAGTAACCCTCGCTCGGCACACACAAATAATTAGTAACCTACTCTCGAGAAGCTGTGAGAACCTGCTGGATCCCACCTCTGCGCCGCCCCCCCCCCCCGGGCCGTCAGATTGTTTTTAGCTCCTTAGGTTGACACACCAGATATGGATTTGTTTCTCCTGAGTACAGCGCAAAGCTCTTACTCCCTGTTATACTTTGGGATTATACTCCAGAAATCTAGCCCTGCTGTATATTTAGAACAGCTTGTCAATTATACGTGTAGATGGGTCATGACCAGAGCAAGGTGTAACTCTTTCCCTTCAGTCTATCTTCGAGGTCGCTTCCTTCATATCCCACAAAGTGAGCGTCGGTGTCGGTATTGTCCCTATACAACGGACTCAATTTCTCACATTCTGCTTTACTATTCGAGGTATAATAACATTAGAACTTACTGGAGAGCTTTATTACATCAGGATTTATGCTTCTTCCAGACAAATTAAAAATGTTTAAGCTCTCGAACAATGCTAATGCAGAAATCTTGGAAGCAGTTGCTACATTTTCAATTCGTGTCTTACAAGATGCGTAACAGCGATCCTTTTAATGTATCTGGATTGTTCGGTATCTCCTGGACTTTATGCCTAATAAAGGTTTTTGGATTGGATTGTTTTTAAATTTAAAGCGCCCTGAGCCTGTGAGGGGAAGAGTGACCAAGAAAGAAAGAAAGAAAGAAAGAAAGAAAAAAGAAAGAAAGAAAGAAAGAAAGAAAGAAAGAAAGAAAGAAAGAAAGAAAGAAAGAAAGAAAGAAAGAAAGAAAGAAAGAAAGAAAGAAGCTTGTGTAGGGAAAGCAGGCCTTAGCAAACCAAAGTGCAGACAGAGAAATGTAGATCCTAAATGGGAGGCAGATTCTTTTGTCATGAGGACCATTGTTTTGTACAGAGAAAAAATTGCAGATTGGGTTATGCCTGGTGAAAGAATGTACTTTGTAGTGTGATGTTGACCAGGGCAAAGAATGAAAGCAAGGGAGAGAAAAGCTCACAGACTTGTTTCCAATTTTTAAAAATGTGTGTGTGTGTGTGTGTGTGTGTGTGTGTGTGTGTGTGTGTGTGTGTGTGTGTGTGTGTGCGGTTATTGTGAGTCATTTGTGTGCGTGGGCCCTTTTGACATATGTGAGAGATCTGAAGCGAAGATGCTAATCCGCTGTCTGTAGCTGGTACAAATGAAAACAATGAAGGCAGTGCCTGGAAAGCAATCTGCCCCGAGTGTACCGGGTAAAACTGCAAGAACTCAACAGCAGTGAAGAATTGGAAGACCTGCCGGTAGTCCTCGCGGTTCACAAGCCAGGGGAGTCTGGTCATTACAAACAGGTGAAATAGTCAGCCGAAAAGTTCACCCCTTCCCACACCAACGTGTGCTTTGGGCGTTCTGAATTGCCTTGAGGAATGGGCTCTTTTTTTGGAAAACTGCAAATTGCAGAGACCCAACCTGTAGGGTTTTAAGGCAAGAGACTTCAGAGGCGACTTGTCATTGCCTCCTCTGTTTAGCCACCCTGGACTTTCTTGGTGGCGTCCCATCCAAACACCATCTAGGGCTGACCCTGCTTCACTTGTGAGATCGGGTGAGATCCTACTAGATAGCCCCTCTCTCTTTATTAAAGGTTTAAGGAGTGGAAATGGGCAGCTGGAAGCATCGCCTGCAAATTGCTGCAAATCAAATTGATCATTAGAGGGACCAGTTTAAAAAGGGGCAGCCCTGCCCCGCCCCAGGCAGAGATCAGAAACTGAGCAGGGTCAGTACTTGGGTGAGAGACTACTAAGAAAGGCGGGGGCAGCTCCGCAGAGCAAGGCCAATGCTAAACTATCTCCGCTCATCTTTTGCCATGAAAACACACTTTAACCCTGCCAAAAGATGAGCCTCCAGATTTGCAAGCCAAAGTGGGTGTACCCAGAAGTGAGAACTCTGGTCGTTCTATTTCTAAGTCAGTGATGGGGAACCTTTTCGAGACCGAGTGCCCAAATTGCAACCCAAAACCCACTTATTTATCACAAAGTGCCAACACAGCAATTTAACCTGACTACTGAGTTTTTAGTTTAGAGAAAACGGTTGGCTCCGAGGCACGCGTTACTCAGGAGTAAGCTTGGTGAAGCAACTGTGCAATGCTTCAAATAGGTGAATCACGATCCTAGGAGGGTTTACTCAGAAGCAAGCCCCATTGCCAGCAACTGAGCTTACTCCCAGGTAAAGGATCATGCCCAGGCCAGCCTAGATGTGTGTGTGTGTGTGTGTGGGTGGGTGATTTTCCACCCCCCTCCCACATGATGAACTCTGTGCACGAGTGCCCACAGAGAGAGCTCTGAGTGCCACCTGTGCCATAGGTTCGCCACCACTGTTCTAAGTAATCAACAGTATTACCAATGTATTGCTGAAGGCTTTCATGGCCGGATTTGACTGGTTGTGGTGGGTTTCCAGGGGTGTGTGGCCGTGGTCTGGTAGATCTTGTTCCTAACGTTTTGCCTGCATCTGTGGCTGGCATCTTCAGAGGTGTATCACAGAGAGAAGTGTGTTACACACTGTGTCCAGTGAGAAGGGAAAGTTCCCTCAACAACAAGTGTTGCCAACTTTTTTAATGACCCTGTGCCTCTGTCTAATTGATGTGTGATCTGCAAATGGGAGTAGGTGGAAATACATCTCTCCATGCTGTGAAAGCCTTCACCTCTAGGGATCATGGGATAATAACATCACAGTGCAGGCAAAGTATTTTTCTGGTCAGCTTTCAACATTATGGTTTCTTGTAACTTTACTGCACAATGGTTGTTGTTGTTTTTTTTTTAAAGCACCAAATCCCCCAAGTATGCTAAGCCTGCCATCTTCTGGCCACCAAAGGAAAGTACACAGGGAGGGCTTTTTATAAACACACACATCCCAATTAAAATTATGTGTGAGAGAGACTCAGCTGAACAATTAACTTTTTTGAGTTTTAAAAAATAAACTTTATTTACAATCACAATCACAATAACCTTTATTGGCATTAGGTATTAGACAGTGGTTATACACTATTATTAAATAATAAATTTTATTTAACAAAAAGAAAAAAAGAAAAAAACATTACAAACTAAAGTTACAGAACACACATCAAGTAAATCACAATTACAATTAACTCACTTAAGTTAATAAACTTATAAAGATGACACTTTCATTTAAAAAAAAGAAAAGAAAATTCGAATTATTTTGGTAAACTTAATTATTTCTGCTAACCTTAAAATACATCAGGTTTTCTTTCAACTAAATCCAACATATTCCTTAAATTCTTTAAATTTATAAACTTTAATAAGAAGAGAAACTTTTAAAAGCCAGTCTTTAAGGTGCTACCAGACTGCTTGATGAAGTGTTTTGGATGCAAAAGCTGCGCAGAATAATATGACGCTACAGTTACTCTTAGGCGGATTCCGCACAGCCAAAAACAGTGGTGTGAAAAGGGTGTAAACCTTTTACACTGCGGCTCTCCAGATGTTCATGGACTACAATTCCCATCAGCCCATGTTCATGGACTACAATTCCCATCAGCCCATGTTCATGGACTACAATTCCCATCAGCCCAATTCCCATCAGCCCAATTGGCCATGATGGCAGGGGCTGATGGGAATTGTAGTCCATGAACAGCTGGAGAGCCACAGGTTGCAGACCCCTGCGACTGAACCATTTGCACGCCTCTGTTTTTGGCCCATGCAGAATCCTCTTTAGACTCTCCCTCCACATATCCTTAGGCTGCCTAAAATGTATATTATTACTATTTTATTATTATTATTATTATTATTAATAGCAAACAACAATAACCTGCAAAGGTTACAAGGGCGCAGCAGGTTAACGCGCGAAACTACCAAATTCTGCAACCCCTCCCACCTTTGCTAAAGCGGCAGGCAAACCGAGGGGCGGGGCTTGGTTAGGGGGCGGGGCCTCCAGAGCTGCCGTCGCAGCGCGAGGTGACGTCAAGCGGCGCGCCTTTCTTGACTTCCGGGTGAGACAGCAAAAACAAACCACGCCGGGAAGTGTCACGTGGTTGATACCTGCAAAAGGTGTGTGTAGGTGCTCTTTCCACCGCGGGAAGAGGAAAAAGGGGTGGTTTCTCCTTTTTGACAGAAGCGGGTCTGGGCAGCCACCTCTTTGTTTACCTGGTGGGCTTCCTGTGCTTTTAATAGTCATCTGGCAGGTAGGAATTCAACAGGTGCAACATCACGTCATCTCTGCTCTCCTTCCCTCCCAAGCATGGAGATACAGAGATCGTGGAGGAAGCTTTTACTTGTTCAGCACTGTTGTTCTTATTCCATTCGGAAGCCTTCTCCATGGTGCCGCCTTTTGCTTTCTCTCACAACAATGCTGTTAAGGCTGAGAAAGGAGCGGCTGACTCAACCTCTCTTATGTCAACTGTATGTCAACGTCTCTTATGTCAACTGTATGGTGGAGAGCGAAGCCTTCTATTTAAAGATCATTGGTGGCTGGGTTTAGAACACAGGAAAACTTGGCACAGCCAAACTGGCACAGTACTTTTTAAATTAATTCCAGCCAAACTATCGCGAAACAGCAAACTTTGGGGTTCCTCTGAAGAACTCTTCATTGGACTGCATTTCAGTAGTGCAAATGCAGAAAAGGGGAAGGGGGAAAGGGAAGGGAAGGTGTTTTAGGGCATGGCGGAGAAGCCCCTGGCAATTTGAATCACTCCCTTTTTGTCATTTGAGGACTCTTGAGGCTTCACACACTTTGTGTGTGTGTCTGTAACACTGAATTGGATGTAGGGATCTTGATCCTATTACATGTCTGTTGTTTTTAGGCTTGGTCTGATGTCCTCACTCTTATAGGATAGCTTTTTGAAGCTGTGGATCGGAGTGGAGCTGGAAGTGCCAGCCCTACCTGGTAACCCTTTTCAACCATTCTAAGTCTCTCTTCTCCCCTTGTGTCATATTTTCCTCTATTCTACAAGAGCTGTTTTTTTATCTAGGCCATTTTTCTTTTAACAGCTCATCAGTTCTTTTTATTTATTTATTTATTATATTTATATACCACCCTCCCCCGGTCCTCCGTTCATTCCTTACAGTTGCCTTCACTTAAGCCAGTGGTTCTCAACCTTCCTAATGCTGCAACCCTTTAATACAGTTCCTCATGTTGTGGTGACCCCCAACCCTAACATTTATCCATGAGAACATTGATGCAGAGAGTCTGAGGTGACCCCTGTGAAGGGGACCCAAAGGGGTCCCAACCCACAGGTTGAGAACCACTGACTTAAGCAAAACGTGTGCTGCAATTGATGTGCAAAGATAACATATTTTAAATTAATACTGCAGTGGTAGAAGAGGCCTTTATAATGAAATAAAACAAACTTGGATCTGCAAGAAATTGGAGGGTTTGGAAATCTTCTTCCACCCCTGCATTATCTATCCCTCCTGGATTCTCTTGTACGTTTGAGGGCTTAAGCAACCTAATTTGTCTTTCTCTGTACTTTGCATTTCTCTGTGGTGGCTCTCATCATTCTGTCTTTTGGAACATGCTGAGTTCCAGGTTTTTGTGTGGGTGTGAAATGCTGTGAAGTCACTGCCGACTCATAGCGAGACCCTGTGAATGAATGTCTTTTGAAGCATCCTATTGTCAACAGCCATACTTTGGTCTTGCAAGCAGGGGTGTGTGTGTGTCTTCCTTTATAGAGTCAATCCATCTCACTGTATTGTCGAAGGATGTGGCTGTTGCTTTAATCATGATTTTTTGCATTGCTTCACTCTTGTTTTTGATGTGGATGATGCCATTTATGAATGATCCTGTTATGCTCGTTGTGTTCCTTTGGGGATTTGTGAAATTTATTGTGGTATGTTCCCTTCTTGTTACAGCCCAGCTTCTGTTCCGATGGACAGAAAATCCAAATTGCCCAGGGGAGAAAGGAAAGAACATTGGAGCTTTGAGACGTTGCCTATTTCTAGATACAGGAAGAAATTAGTGGAAGCCGTCCGCGACAATGCGTTTCTTGTGGTGACCGGCGAGACAGGAAGTGGAAAAACCACTCAGCTCCCGAAATATTTATTCCAGGAAGGTAACTGCTTTGCTCTTTGTGATACTTGGAAGACAGACAGCTGATGAAGCCTTTTGAACATGCTACATTCGGTGAACCCTTTTCTGTGTCGAATTGTCTGTTAAGGAAACCTTGTGTGGTAGTTGGAGAGTTTCAGCAACGTGGGGTATCAAACATACCCCCCTTCCTTTGGGGGTCCCTACCTTTTTGGAGCATGCAGGCACATTTGGAATTCTGACACAGTATTTGGGGGGGGGGGCAGCAACAAAATGGCTGCCATAAAATGGCTGCCCAAGGAGGTGGAGCCAGCCACAAAATGCTTAACTTCAATAACACAATGTGGAGCATTGTGCTCTACATAGCCAATCAGAGGCTTTGCCGGGCCCACCCACTTCCTAAAAACACTTGATGTGCACCAGAAGAGGTGTCAGTGAGCCCCGTGGTGCCCATGAGCGCCATGTTGCGGACCCCGGCAGTACAGTTTCTATTGGGCTTGTTGCTCTCCCGTGATAATTAATTGTGTATCCTGGAAGTCATGACAGCATCAGCAGAGAGGTGGGTTTTTTTGCACAGGTACTGCAATGCTTCGAAAGTTGCACTGGTAAAGGCTGAGAGATTGTGACCTACACCCCTGTATTGCGACCTATCGCTGTAAATATGTCCCGATTAGGTAGTTTCATATGTAAAAGCTCATTCTTTGCTTCAGCTCTGTTTGACATTTCTGACCCCTTCCGCACATGCAGAATAATGCACTTTCAATCCGCTTTCACCATTGTTTGCAAGTGGATTTGGCTATTCTACACAGTAAAGCAGTATCTATGCCAATAAAGGCTTGCAATAAATTTATTTCAGTAAAGCAGTGGAGCAGTAGTGGTTAAGAGCAGGTGTACTCTAATTTGGAGGAACCAGGTTGGATTTCCCGCTCTGCTGTTTGAGCTGTGGAGGTTTATCTGGGGAATTCAGATTGCCTGGGCACTCCCACACACGCCAGCTGCGTGACCTTGGGCTAGTCACAGTTCTTCGGAGCTCTCTCAGCCCCACCTACCTCACAGGGTGTTTGTTGTGAGGGGGCAAGGAGTTTGTAAGCCCCTTTGAGTCTCCTATAGGAGAGAAAGGGGGATATAAATCCAACTTTTTCTTAAAATCCAGCTGCAAAGTGGATTAAAAGTGCTTTATTCTGCATGGGCAGAAGGGGCCTCTATTTGTTTCCGGATTTCTGTTGTCCAGCATCTGTTGCGCCGTTCCTTGGATGCTACATCCTTTTGATTGTGTTTGACTTATGCTATGTATTCTTTCTTGAGTCTCAGTAAGAACGGCAGACTATCGGTAACCAAATAATAATAACCACGGGAAAGGTTGCTGACTGTTCTTGATCTTCTCACTGAGCAATGCCTGACAGACTTCAAGGATTCACAGACTCAAAACCCAGTTTGGAAGTCGCTAGACTTGGGAATCCATGCTTTTCTGACCCGTTCCCCAGGGCAATGAATGGTATCTAGAAATACGTTGTGTGCCGTTTTTGTTGTGCGAAAAAATTCTCCGCAGAAGCATGGCTGTTATTTTTGTTTTAAAGGTAACAGTCAATTAGTTGCCCCTCTGTTCCTGTGGAACTTGACAGATCTGTTCCATTCCTTTTCACAGGGTTTGCCAACCATGGCCTGATTGGCGTGACGCAGCCACGGCGAGTGGCTGCCATGTCTGTGGCACAGCGGGTGGCGGAGGAGATGAACTGCCCTCTGGGAAGCACTGTAGGCTACCAGGTTCGCTTTGAAGAATGCTTTTCGGAGGTATGTGACAGAACTGATCAGCTAGAGAGTTTGGATTTTGTTCTGGAGTTCTGAGTTTAGGCAGCCGGCAGCATTGAGGCTCTGGGGAGAGGCTGTGGCTCAGGGGGAGATGCCACGCTTCATGTGGCACCAGGTTCAAGCCCAGACTGATGGTAGTATCTTGGGTATCTGCAGAGGTGGGATCCAGCAGGTTCTCACCAGCAGGTTCTCAGAACTCTATGCAGAGTTCCCCATTGTCTATGTTGTCCTGTATATCAGAGGGCTAGAAGTGGCTTTTTGCTTCCACTATTAGATAGGTGAACACTGTTCTCTGTTGAAAAATGCTTGCTGAAAAATACTGTGTGGAAACCCACGGCCTCGCCTCTCTGTAGCCCATTCAGCGATTACAAAACCATGTTACGGCTCCTACAGTGAGCCTTGAAAAGTCACATCGCTGTGCTGGACTCGCCCACAATGAGCAAGGCCCATGCAACACTGTTGACTCTTCTCCTTGCTAATATATGGGTCAGGATGTCATCCCTAGAGAGGGCATAAGGACATACCGGGGTCCCTCGGTGGATCTTGAGCCCGCCTTGGTCGGGAAAGAACAGGGTAGAAATCAATCAATCAGTAAAATTCTTGTGCTTTTGCTGCAGGACAGCTCTAGAAACGTCACTGTGTTATCCTGTCCCGAGTGCTCATTATTTAGATAATTAAAAAGTAATGTTTTTAAACCTCCTTCCTCCAATGTGTGGGTCTACGGGAGCTTATAAGAATGCATGAAGCAGCTCTCCCAAAATACATATGAGAATGATGGGAAAAGATGGCAGCTTCCATGGCCACCCATTCAATGAGAACAGCAGTACAAAACCAGCAGAAAGTCCTCCCAAGGGCCCATTTGGTATTCTGACCTGCCACAGTGGGCACAGCAACAAGATGGCTTCCCCAAAACAGCTGCCGTAGGAGGTGGAGCCAGCCACAAAACAACAGCCACAGCTTAACTTCTGTAAGCCAGTGTAGATCCGTGTGCTGTGGCCAGTGGCAGAGCTACAAGGGGATGGGGTGGGGGTGCACCGGGCACACACCTGGGGGAACAGAAATTCGCCCAGGCTCCTCCCCCACCCACCCCCGCGGCGCCCCCCCTTCCTCCCTTCCCACACTCACCTCAGTTTAAGGTGACCAGATGGTCACCTTTGTGAACTGGGATGGACGGGTAGGTGGGCGGCTGCGCGCGCATGCGCGCGCGGCCGCAGGAGTGCACTGCTTTTTGGGGCACTCCCATTTCCTGCCCTGTCACAGGGCGGGAAACGGCAGCACCCCAGAAGGCCGTGCTCCTGCGTCGCTACAAGTAGGAGGTTGCCGTCGACTGCCTTTATTTCAGAAGGCAAAAGCGGCAGCCTTCCAAAAATCGGGACAATTGAAATAACCTGCGGGACAAATTGTTTGAAGGCGGGACTGTCCCACCAAAAGCGGGACGTCTGGTCAGCCTACCTTAGTTCCTTTCCTTTTTCTTGAACTTTTTCAGGCTGCAAAAGGCCTGTTTGCAGTAAAAATGGCCTGAGGAACTACAGTTCCCAGAAGACCTTGGGGCTCACACGGTCTCCTGGGAAGTATAGTTCATATCAGGCCGTTTTTACTATGAGCAGGCCTTTTGCAGCCTGAAAAAGTTCAAGAAAAAGGAAAGAAATTAAGGTAAGTGTGGGAAGAGGGGGCACCGCGAGGGGGGCCAGTGGGGGGGCGAAAATATAGAATGCGCACCAGGCGCAGTTTGGCCCAGCTACGCCTCTGGCTGTGGTGGCAGCTGCTGCAAAAGCAACGTTTTCAAAAATCTGTGCAGCCAATCAGAAGCCCTGCTGGGCAAAAACCCAACCTGGACTCACCCACTTCCTAAGTCGGCACCAGAAAAGGTATCAGCAGGTGCTCACGGGGACTCCAAAGGTAGCTTTTCAGCTAGCAAAAAGATCCTTAAATGAATGACCCAGATGCCAACCATTTGGGAAATCCTTGTCTGTGTCCAATCTCGCGGCTCTAACCGAATGCTTGATTAAAACATGCAGGATACTTCGATCAAGTATATGACCGACGGCTGCTTGCTGAGGCAGGTACTGGCAGACCCGCATCTTTCCAAATACAGTGTCGTCATCCTCGACGAAGCTCACGAGCGGAGCCTGAGTACGGTAAGCGGCGTTAAATCAGGCCTGTTAGGACCCCCGCTCTTGGTCGCTTGCAGCGAGCCGGGAAAGCCTCTAGGAGAGCTGGCAGGGAAACGTGATGTTCAATTCTCATTCTTCCTCTTTAATCCAGAGACTATATTCCAATTCAGAAGCGCACAAATTTTCTCAACCGCTGCATCTCAACTGACCGAACTAACGTCTTTATGTGCAACAGAGTATAAATGTTGTAGATAAATAAGTGCAAACCTGGGGGAGGGTGAGAAGGGTTTGGCAAGGGGCAGTGGCATAGGGGGAGAAAAGGGGCAAAATGATGTCCCCCCCCCCCGCGATACCCTCCTGTGGTGCGCCCACCACACCCCCCACTTTCCTTAGTTCAGCCTGAAAAAGTTTGGGGTGAAAAAGCGGATTGTTCAGTTCAAGCTGAAAAAGCAGCTTGGCAGGAACTACATTTCCCAGGAGTCCTTGGGGTTCAGCCTAAACTGAAGGCCACTTTTTCCGGCCAATTGGCCATCCTGGCAGGGGCTGATGGAATTTGTAGTCCATGAACATCTGGAGAGCCGCAGGTTGCAGATCCCTGGGCCTTCTGACTGGCTAAGGCTACATGGGCAAAGACACGGATCCTGTGTAAGCATTGATACCTACCCAGGAGTATTTGGTAGGGAACGATTGAAAGTGAAGGCCTTTCTTAAAGAGGGATTGGAGAGATTAGTTAGGCCAGGGGTCTGCCCCCCCCACCCCCCCCCCCCCCCCCCCAGGGGGGCCCCCCCCCCCCCCCCCCCCCCCCCCCCCCCCCCCCCCCCCCCCTCCCCCCCGCCCCCCCCGCCCCCCCCCCCCCCCCCCCCCCCCCCCCCCTCCCCCCCCCCCCCCCCCCCCCCCCCCCCCGCCGCCCCCCCCCCCCCGCCCCCCCCCCCCCCCCCCCCCCCCCCCCCCCACCCCCCCCCCCCCCCACCCCCCCCCCCCCCCACCCCCCCCCCCCCCCACCCCCCCCCCCCCCCACCCCCCCCCCCCCCCACCCCCCCCCCCCCCCACCCCCCCCCCCCCCCACCCCCCCCCCCCCCCACCCCCCCCCCCCCCCACCCCCCCCCCCCCCCACCCCCCCCCCCCCCCACCCCCCCCCCCCCCCACCCCCCCCCCCCCCCACCCCCCCCCCCCCCCACCCCCCCCCCCCCCCACCCCCCCCCCCCCCCACCCCCCCCCCCCCCCACCCCCCCCCCCCCCCACCCCCCCCCCCCCCCACCCCCCCCCCCCCCCACCCCCCCCCCCCCCCACCCCCCCCCCCCCCCACCCCCCCCCCCCCCCACCCCCCCCCCCCCCCACCCCCCCCCCCCCCCACCCCCCCCCCCCCCCACCCCCCCCCCCCCCCACCCCCCCCCCCCCCCACCCCCCCCCCCCCCCACCCCCCCCCCCCCCCACCCCCCCCCCCCCCCACCCCCCCCCCCCCCCACCCCCCCCCCCCCCCACCCCCCCCCCCCCCCACCCCCCCCCCCCCCCACCCCCCCCCCCCCCCACCCCCCCCCCCCCCCACCCCCCCCCCCCCCCACCCCCCCCCCCCCCCACCCCCCCCCCCCCCCACCCCCCCCCCCCCCCACCCCCCCCCCCCCCCACCCCCCCCCCCCCCCACCCCCCCCCCCCCCCACCCCCCCCCCCCCCCACCCCCCCCCCCCCCCACCCCCCCCCCCCCCCACCCCCCCCCCCCCCCACCCCCCCCCCCCCCCACCCCCCCCCCCCCCCACCCCCCCCCCCCCCCACCCCCCCCCCCCCCCACCCCCCCCCCCCCCCACCCCCCCCCCCCCCCACCCCCCCCCCCCCCCACCCCCCCCCCCCCCCACCCCCCCCCCCCCCCACCCCCCCCCCCCCCCACCCCCCCCCCCCCCCACCCCCCCCCCCCCCCACCCCCCCCCCCCCCCACCCCCCCCCCCCCCCACCCCCCCCCCCCCCCACCCCCCCCCCCCCCCACCCCCCCCCCCCCCCACCCCCCCCCCCCCCCACCCCCCCCCCCCCCCACCCCCCCCCCCCCCCACCCCCCCCCCCCCCCACCCCCCCCCCCCCCCACCCCCCCCCCCCCCCACCCCCCCCCCCCCCCACCCCCCCCCCCCCCCACCCCCCCCCCCCCCCACCCCCCCCCCCCCCCACCCCCCCCCCCCCCCACCCCCCCCCCCCCCCACCCCCCCCCCCCCCCACCCCCCCCCCCCCCCACCCCCCCCCCCCCCCACCCCCCCCCCCCCCCACCCCCCCCCCCCCCCACCCCCCCCCCCCCCCACCCCCCCCCCCCCCCACCCCCCCCCCCCCCCACCCCCCCCCCCCCCCACCCCCCCCCCCCCCCACCCCCCCCCCCCCCCACCCCCCCCCCCCCCCACCCCCCCCCCCCCCCACCCCCCCCCCCCCCCACCCCCCCCCCCCCCCACCCCCCCCCCCCCCCACCCCCCCCCCCCCCCACCCCCCCCCCCCCCCACCCCCCCCCCCCCCCACCCCCCCCCCCCCCCACCCCCCCCCCCCCCCACCCCCCCCCCCCCCCACCCCCCCCCCCCCCCACCCCCCCCCCCCCCCACCCCCCCCCCCCCCCACCCCCCCCCCCCCCCACCCCCCCCCCCCCCCACCCCCCCCCCCCCCCACCCCCCCCCCCCCCCACCCCCCCCCCCCCCCACCCCCCCCCCCCCCCACCCCCCCCCCCCCCCACCCCCCCCCCCCCCCACCCCCCCCCCCCCCCACCCCCCCCCCCCCCCACCCCCCCCCCCCCCCACCCCCCCCCCCCCCCACCCCCCCCCCCCCCCACCCCCCCCCCCCCCCACCCCCCCCCCCCCCCACCCCCCCCCCCCCCCACCCCCCCCCCCCCCCACCCCCCCCCCCCCCCACCCCCCCCCCCCCCCACCCCCCCCCCCCCCCACCCCCCCCCCCCCCCACCCCCCCCCCCCCCCACCCCCCCCCCCCCCCACCCCCCCCCCCCCCCACCCCCCCCCCCCCCCACCCCCCCCCCCCCCCACCCCCCCCCCCCCCCACCCCCCCCCCCCCCCACCCCCCCCCCCCCCCACCCCCCCCCCCCCCCACCCCCCCCCCCCCCCACCCCCCCCCCCCCCCACCCCCCCCCCCCCCCACCCCCCCCCCCCCCCACCCCCCCCCCCCCCCACCCCCCCCCCCCCCCACCCCCCCCCCCCCCCACCCCCCCCCCCCCCCACCCCCCCCCCCCCCCACCCCCCCCCCCCCCCACCCCCCCCCCCCCCCACCCCCCCCCCCCCCCACCCCCCCCCCCCCCCACCCCCCCCCCCCCCCACCCCCCCCCCCCCCCACCCCCCCCCCCCCCCACCCCCCCCCCCCCCCACCCCCCCCCCCCCCCACCCCCCCCCCCCCCCACCCCCCCCCCCCCCCACCCCCCCCCCCCCCCACCCCCCCCCCCCCCCACCCCCCCCCCCCCCCACCCCCCCCCCCCCCCACCCCCCCCCCCCCCCACCCCCCCCCCCCCCCACCCCCCCCCCCCCCCACCCCCCCCCCCCCCCACCCCCCCCCCCCCCCACCCCCCCCCCCCCCCACCCCCCCCCCCCCCCACCCCCCCCCCCCCCCACCCCCCCCCCCCCCCACCCCCCCCCCCCCCCACCCCCCCCCCCCCCCACCCCCCCCCCCCCCCACCCCCCCCCCCCCCCACCCCCCCCCCCCCCCACCCCCCCCCCCCCCCACCCCCCCCCCCCCCCACCCCCCCCCCCCCCCACCCCCCCCCCCCCCCACCCCCCCCCCCCCCCACCCCCCCCCCCCCCCACCCCCCCCCCCCCCCACCCCCCCCCCCCCCCACCCCCCCCCCCCCCCACCCCCCCCCCCCCCCACCCCCCCCCCCCCCCACCCCCCCCCCCCCCCACCCCCCCCCCCCCCCACCCCCCCCCCCCCCCACCCCCCCCCCCCCCCACCCCCCCCCCCCCCCACCCCCCCCCCCCCCCACCCCCCCCCCCCCCCACCCCCCCCCCCCCCCACCCCCCCCCCCCCCCACCCCCCCCCCCCCCCACCCCCCCCCCCCCCCACCCCCCCCCCCCCCCACCCCCCCCCCCCCCCACCCCCCCCCCCCCCCACCCCCCCCCCCCCCCACCCCCCCCCCCCCCCACCCCCCCCCCCCCCCACCCCCCCCCCCCCCCACCCCCCCCCCCCCCCACCCCCCCCCCCCCCCACCCCCCCCCCCCCCCACCCCCCCCCCCCCCCACCCCCCCCCCCCCCCACCCCCCCCCCCCCCCACCCCCCCCCCCCCCCACCCCCCCCCCCCCCCACCCCCCCCCCCCCCCACCCCCCCCCCCCCCCACCCCCCCCCCCCCCCACCCCCCCCCCCCCCCACCCCCCCCCCCCCCCACCCCCCCCCCCCCCCACCCCCCCCCCCCCCCACCCCCCCCCCCCCCCACCCCCCCCCCCCCCCACCCCCCCCCCCCCCCACCCCCCCCCCCCCCCACCCCCCCCCCCCCCCACCCCCCCCCCCCCCCACCCCCCCCCCCCCCCACCCCCCCCCCCCCCCACCCCCCCCCCCCCCCACCCCCCCCCCCCCCCACCCCCCCCCCCCCCCACCCCCCCCCCCCCCCACCCCCCCCCCCCCCCACCCCCCCCCCCCCCCACCCCCCCCCCCCCCCACCCCCCCCCCCCCCCACCCCCCCCCCCCCCCACCCCCCCCCCCCCCCACCCCCCCCCCCCCCCACCCCCCCCCCCCCCCACCCCCCCCCCCCCCCACCCCCCCCCCCCCCCACCCCCCCCCCCCCCCACCCCCCCCCCCCCCCACCCCCCCCCCCCCCCACCCCCCCCCCCCCCCACCCCCCCCCCCCCCCACCCCCCCCCCCCCCCACCCCCCCCCCCCCCCACCCCCCCCCCCCCCCACCCCCCCCCCCCCCCACCCCCCCCCCCCCCCACCCCCCCCCCCCCCCACCCCCCCCCCCCCCCACCCCCCCCCCCCCCCACCCCCCCCCCCCCCCACCCCCCCCCCCCCCCACCCCCCCCCCCCCCCACCCCCCCCCCCCCCCACCCCCCCCCCCCCCCACCCCCCCCCCCCCCCACCCCCCCCCCCCCCCACCCCCCCCCCCCCCCACCCCCCCCCCCCCCCACCCCCCCCCCCCCCCACCCCCCCCCCCCCCCACCCCCCCCCCCCCCCACCCCCCCCCCCCCCCACCCCCCCCCCCCCCCACCCCCCCCCCCCCCCACCCCCCCCCCCCCCCACCCCCCCCCCCCCCCACCCCCCCCCCCCCCCACCCCCCCCCCCCCCCACCCCCCCCCCCCCCCACCCCCCCCCCCCCCCACCCCCCCCCCCCCCCACCCCCCCCCCCCCCCACCCCCCCCCCCCCCCACCCCCCCCCCCCCCCACCCCCCCCCCCCCCCACCCCCCCCCCCCCCCACCCCCCCCCCCCCCCACCCCCCCCCCCCCCCACCCCCCCCCCCCCCCACCCCCCCCCCCCCCCACCCCCCCCCCCCCCCACCCCCCCCCCCCCCCACCCCCCCCCCCCCCCACCCCCCCCCCCCCCCACCCCCCCCCCCCCCCACCCCCCCCCCCCCCCACCCCCCCCCCCCCCCACCCCCCCCCCCCCCCACCCCCCCCCCCCCCCACCCCCCCCCCCCCCCACCCCCCCCCCCCCCCACCCCCCCCCCCCCCCACCCCCCCCCCCCCCCACCCCCCCCCCCCCCCACCCCCCCCCCCCCCCACCCCCCCCCCCCCCCACCCCCCCCCCCCCCCACCCCCCCCCCCCCCCACCCCCCCCCCCCCCCACCCCCCCCCCCCCCCACCCCCCCCCCCCCCCACCCCCCCCCCCCCCCACCCCCCCCCCCCCCCACCCCCCCCCCCCCCCACCCCCCCCCCCCCCCACCCCCCCCCCCCCCCACCCCCCCCCCCCCCCACCCCCCCCCCCCCCCACCCCCCCCCCCCCCCACCCCCCCCCCCCCCCACCCCCCCCCC
Source organism: Sphaerodactylus townsendi (assembly GCF_021028975.2). Classification (NCBI taxonomy): domain Eukaryota; kingdom Metazoa; phylum Chordata; class Lepidosauria; order Squamata; family Sphaerodactylidae; genus Sphaerodactylus; species Sphaerodactylus townsendi. The sequence continues at coordinate 6,345,167 of NC_059440.1, read as the reverse complement.
CCCCCACCCCCCCCCCCCCCCACCCCCCCCCCCCCCCACCCCCCCCCCCCCCCACCCCCCCCCCCCCCCACCCCCCCCCCCCCCCACCCCCCCCCCCCCCCACCCCCCCCCCCCCCCACCCCCCCCCCCCCCCACCCCCCCCCCCCCCCACCCCCCCCCCCCCCCACCCCCCCCCCCCCCCACCCCCCCCCCCCCCCACCCCCCCCCCCCCCCACCCCCCCCCCCCCCCACCCCCCCCCCCCCCCACCCCCCCCCCCCCCCACCCCCCCCCCCCCCCACCCCCCCCCCCCCCCACCCCCCCCCCCCCCCACCCCCCCCCCCCCCCACCCCCCCCCCCCCCCACCCCCCCCCCCCCCCACCCCCCCCCCCCCCCACCCCCCCCCCCCCCCACCCCCCCCCCCCCCCACCCCCCCCCCCCCCCACCCCCCCCCCCCCCCACCCCCCCCCCCCCCCACCCCCCCCCCCCCCCACCCCCCCCCCCCCCCACCCCCCCCCCCCCCCACCCCCCCCCCCCCCCACCCCCCCCCCCCCCCACCCCCCCCCCCCCCCACCCCCCCCCCCCCCCACCCCCCCCCCCCCCCACCCCCCCCCCCCCCCACCCCCCCCCCCCCCCACCCCCCCCCCCCCCCACCCCCCCCCCCCCCCACCCCCCCCCCCCCCCACCCCCCCCCCCCCCCACCCCCCCCCCCCCCCACCCCCCCCCCCCCCCACCCCCCCCCCCCCCCACCCCCCCCCCCCCCCACCCCCCCCCCCCCCCACCCCCCCCCCCCCCCACCCCCCCCCCCCCCCACCCCCCCCCCCCCCCACCCCCCCCCCCCCCCACCCCCCCCCCCCCCCACCCCCCCCCCCCCCCACCCCCCCCCCCCCCCACCCCCCCCCCCCCCCACCCCCCCCCCCCCCCACCCCCCCCCCCCCCCACCCCCCCCCCCCCCCACCCCCCCCCCCCCCCACCCCCCCCCCCCCCCACCCCCCCCCCCCCCCACCCCCCCCCCCCCCCACCCCCCCCCCCCCCCACCCCCCCCCCCCCCCACCCCCCCCCCCCCCCACCCCCCCCCCCCCCCACCCCCCCCCCCCCCCACCCCCCCCCCCCCCCACCCCCCCCCCCCCCCACCCCCCCCCCCCCCCACCCCCCCCCCCCCCCACCCCCCCCCCCCCCCACCCCCCCCCCCCCCCACCCCCCCCCCCCCCCACCCCCCCCCCCCCCCACCCCCCCCCCCCCCCACCCCCCCCCCCCCCCACCCCCCCCCCCCCCCACCCCCCCCCCCCCCCACCCCCCCCCCCCCCCACCCCCCCCCCCCCCCACCCCCCCCCCCCCCCACCCCCCCCCCCCCCCACCCCCCCCCCCCCCCACCCCCCCCCCCCCCCACCCCCCCCCCCCCCCACCCCCCCCCCCCCCCACCCCCCCCCCCCCCCACCCCCCCCCCCCCCCACCCCCCCCCCCCCCCACCCCCCCCCCCCCCCACCCCCCCCCCCCCCCACCCCCCCCCCCCCCCACCCCCCCCCCCCCCCACCCCCCCCCCCCCCCACCCCCCCCCCCCCCCACCCCCCCCCCCCCCCACCCCCCCCCCCCCCCACCCCCCCCCCCCCCCACCCCCCCCCCCCCCCACCCCCCCCCCCCCCCACCCCCCCCCCCCCCCACCCCCCCCCCCCCCCACCCCCCCCCCCCCCCACCCCCCCCCCCCCCCACCCCCCCCCCCCCCCACCCCCCCCCCCCCCCACCCCCCCCCCCCCCCACCCCCCCCCCCCCCCACCCCCCCCCCCCCCCACCCCCCCCCCCCCCCACCCCCCCCCCCCCCCACCCCCCCCCCCCCCCACCCCCCCCCCCCCCCACCCCCCCCCCCCCCCACCCCCCCCCCCCCCCACCCCCCCCCCCCCCCACCCCCCCCCCCCCCCACCCCCCCCCCCCCCCACCCCCCCCCCCCCCCACCCCCCCCCCCCCCCACCCCCCCCCCCCCCCACCCCCCCCCCCCCCCACCCCCCCCCCCCCCCACCCCCCCCCCCCCCCACCCCCCCCCCCCCCCACCCCCCCCCCCCCCCACCCCCCCCCCCCCCCACCCCCCCCCCCCCCCACCCCCCCCCCCCCCCACCCCCCCCCCCCCCCACCCCCCCCCCCCCCCACCCCCCCCCCCCCCCACCCCCCCCCCCCCCCACCCCCCCCCCCCCCCACCCCCCCCCCCCCCCACCCCCCCCCCCCCCCACCCCCCCCCCCCCCCACCCCCCCCCCCCCCCACCCCCCCCCCCCCCCACCCCCCCCCCCCCCCACCCCCCCCCCCCCCCACCCCCCCCCCCCCC